>NC_133705.1:15995304-16395304 GCF_048934315.1 Petromyzon marinus
GGCGTTTGTTTTGCGGGAGCAATTGAAGCAGGTTGAGTTCAAAGTGCTCCGGACTATTGTCCCTTATCGCGGGTAAGGCGGAGAGATAATAATGCGGCATTCTGTCAAGCCCTCCATCTTCAAGATTGGGACTAGATAAAGAGCCTTTATCTGGGGATTTTTTTTACTCATCGGCAATAAAAAAAAACAACTACAATTTCGCTCTCTCTCTCTGTACCCCCCCCCCCACATCCCAGATCGCTGGCAACTCAAGACTCTGTCTGCAGAGGTTGCGTGCGATTAAATCGTCACCTTTTGTTGTTGTTGTGCTACTCCCGTCTTAACTGTGTGAGAAATCCGCTCGCCCGATAATGGCTACATCGATAAATGTTTACGTTGCGTAGCTGAAGGTCTCGGGCCTCAGGGTCACCTGAGCCCATCGTCTCTTGCGAGCCAGGAAAATGATGACTGCTCCGTTTACTGCTCTGCACGAGAGATGGTCAGTGCTGGTTTATGTGTTCACGGAGGTTACTGGTTCCTGCCATATGAATGTGGAGTTTCCAACTACTTTTATACCTGAGTTGTTTTTCATGAATCTTGAGTGACTTGCTTTTGCCTTCTCTCTATTTTGCACTCCTATTGGGGTTGTTTTTTTGTTGTATTGTTTGTCGTTGTAATTTGCTGAGCCACTCCTTCACTGGGCATCTGTGAAGAAGAGCTTTATAGCTCATCGGATTCCTCCAGTCTCAATCAAGATTCTGATATTTAGTGAAAATGAGCAGCACCCACCCATCATGGTCTAATGAGCCCATACACACAAAGACAAACATTCCCCGTTATCGCCTAAACAGACTGTTGGGGCAAGTGTTGTTAGCGAGCACCTATGAAGGCTGGCACGACACACAAGGGGGTGGGTGGCCAGCACCACGCAGGGCCGCCTTTGTCTCCCCAGTGGTGATGTTTACACACCGCACCAGGAACAGTACTCATTCTGAGGCTGAGTCGACCTAGGGGAGGCCCAGGACCGGTTCAGATAATTTTCACTGGTGTTGGCCGTGCGCGGGAATCGACCTCGGACCGCCAGGTTCCTAGCGCTAACCGCTATGTTACCGCTGCCCACACGCCACACACAAGAGACAAAGAGACACACACAACCCATGCACTCAACCCCCACACACAAAGACAAACTTCCCCATATAGCCTCACAGACTATTGGGGGCAAGTGCTGTTCGCGTGCACCGATTAAGGATGCCCACCGGCGCAAGGTGGTGGGGCGGTGTGGCCACTACGCCCGTCCGCCTTTGTTTCCCCAGCACTGGAGGATGTTTACACTGCGCCGTGCTTTCATCTCAGTCCGTCGACCTCTACAGGTGGTAGGCCCCATGCCCTTATCAGACGATCGCCACTTAATGGTCACCGGGGCACGGACTCGAACTGCGGACGCCGGGTTCGGAGTGCGGTGCGCTCACCACCGCGTTAGCACCACCCCACCCCTACACACACACACAACCCCCCCACACACACACCCACACACAACCCCACACAACCCCACACACACAACCCCCCCACACACACAACCCTCCCACACACACACACACACAAACCCCCCCACACACACACCCACACAACCCCCCCACACACATACCCACACACAACCCCACACACACAACCCCCCCCCCACACACAACCCCCCCCCCACACACACACCTACACCACCCACAACCCCCCTACACACCCACACACAACCCCCCCACACACACAACCCCCCCCCCCCACACACACATCCACACACAACCCCCACAACCCCCACACACAACCCCCCCACACACCCACAACCCCCCCCCCACACACCCACACACAACCCCCCCCCACACACCCACACACAACCCCCCCCACACACCCACACACAACCCCCCCACACACACCCACAACCCCCCCACACGCCCACACACAACCCCCCCACACACAACCCCCCACACACAACCCCCCCACACACAACCCCCCACACACAACCCCCCACACACAACCCCCCACACACAACCCCCCCCCACACCCACACACACAACCCCCACAACCCCCCCACACACAACCCCCCCACACACAACCCCCCCACACACAACCCCCCCACACACAACCCCCACAAACACAAAGACCCCCCCCATATAACTTTAATATGGGGCAAGTGCTGATAACGATCGCCTATTAAGGCCGGTACGGCATACGAAGTGGTGGGGGGGGGGGGGGTTGGTCGCCAACGCCATACCACGGCCACCTTTGTCTCCCCAATGCAAGAGGGACTCACTGCCACTCTTATCTTATCGTGAGCGGGAATCGATGTCGGGTGGCCGAGCGCTAACCACTGGGCCCACCGCTCCCCCACAACGCACCCGGGCAGAGCAGGAAGAGGGAGTGGGGGGAGTGGGGGGAGGGGGGGAGTGGGGGGAGGGGGGGGAGTGGGGGGAGTGGGGGAGTGGGGGGAGGGGGGAGTGGGGGGGACGCTTATCTCGTCTGCTAGGCCGATAGCCATCAGAATTGCCCGGCAATGAGGCCTCTGCCTCAGCACACTCCACCTTCAGAGATGCGCCACAGTGGATGGCAGCACACTTGTCTCATTGTGCCGTCTGTCGGCACGGCTTTCAAGCGGGGTGTGGGGGGGAGGTGGGGGGAGGGAGGTGGGGAGGGGTGTGGGGGGGAGGTGGGGGGGAGTTATGACCACACTCAAGAACACGACCACGCACAAGGACAAACAAAGGCAAAGATCCCCCGTATAGCTTTTAAACACCACGCCCGTCCGTCTTTGTCTCTCCCCGGTGGCAATGTTTACACCGCAGCGCACCAGGTGACTCAATTTAGGGCGAGTCCGGACATCCTCTGAAGAGGCCCAGGACCGGTTCAGGTGTTAATCCTCACGTGCGTCGGTGACCGTGAGCCGGGAATCGAACTCGGGTCGCCAGCCTGGTTGGTAACGGAGCGCGCTAACCGCCGCGCCACCGCTCTCACGCGCCCCGAGTCTCGGTGCGTCCGAGTGTCCGGGGTTGTTTTGTCCGCTGACCTTTCAGGTCACGGCTCTATTGAAGCCCGCAAATTTCGACTAGCGAGGCAGGAAAACATCGCGCCCCGCGATAGCTCTTCGTGTCGTCGTGCCTTTTGAGTGTAAACACAACGCGATGATTGGGTTGCGTGCGTGCCTGCGCGTGCGCTGGCTACCCGCACACCCTCGTGTGCCGTGGCGGCCTTCGTAGGAGCACCTCGCCAGCAGCACGTGCCCCCAACAGCCTGTTTAGAGGCTGCACGGGGTGTCTCTGTTTTTGTTCCTGCATGGGCAGCGGTAGTGTAGCAGCGGTGAGCGCGCTGCGCTCGGAACACGGCGACCCGAGTTCGATTTCTGCTAACGGCCACCAACACCAGCGACCGATTATATCTGAACCGGTCCTTGGGCATCCCCTAGGTCGACTCAGCCTCAAATGAGCACCTGGTGCGGTGTGCAAATATCGCCACTGGGGAGAGACAAAGGCGGCCGCGCGTGGCGCTGGCCCACCCAACCACCCTCGTGTGCTGTGCCGGCCTTCGTAGATGCTCCCTACAGTTTGTTAAGGCTCTACAGGGATGGGGGGGGGGGTGTGCACGTGTGTGTACTCTTGGCGCGGGTGGTTAGGTGTAAACGGGGGGGGGGGAGAAGTTTTGGCCACCCACCCAGGTTTGGGTCCAAAAAAAAAACTCCCATCGCGTCTTTTGAGACCCCAGGCGCTGTCAATTGTAAAGAGAGAGAGAGACCCCTTTTTTCTCTATAGAACAGTAAGCATGTCAAAAGCCAAGACGTATTGTTCACGCGGGGGTCTGCAGGGATGAATGTCTGTGTGTGAACCAAGCCCGGGATGAAATTCCAAGACCCCTCCGCCCACTTGTGTTATGGAGGGGCGTCCTCCCCACTCTCTCTCTGTCTCTCTTATGAGACTATTGTGCCGAGGAGTGTTTGCTCAGTTGGTCCGTGTATGTTTGTGTGTCAAGGAGAGACCCCTCTGCAGCAATTAGTTTTGTCATAAGTTCGGCCTTTTTGAAATCTATACTTACCCAAGTTGTGAAGGATTTTATTCATTAAAGTTGCCAGAAATTGTTTGAAAGCGTAATGCGTTTATTTTGTCCGTTGTTTTAAATTGTAAAAGTTATTGTTGATTTGTGAACAAATGTACTGTGCCCTTTAATATAGAATACGTTTCCTGTCAATTATAACTTTAGGTTGATGTCCAGGACAGATCATTTCAATCTTTTGTTGATTTTCAACGATCTTCAGCGTCTTTCGTGCATGATCCAGTCCAACGGTCTCGCATTGTGACTTCCGAGTAATTTCTGACTGTCGCCAATCTCGCAGCCCATCACCCAGAACAGAGACTGTACGACGTATAACGACGCAATGCCCGATCCACAAATACAAAGGAGACATCACAGCGATGATGATACACGACTCCGCTGCTGCTCCTAACGCGGTCGTCTGGCTTGACCACCTGAATTCTGAGATTGTAGTTGTTACTCTGCATCTACATCAGCAGCGGTATGACAGAAGAAGACCCACCACACCAGTTGCACTCATTCCATTCTCCTGTAACACCGCATCCCAAACGTATTTAACCTTCTGAACCCCTCCATCCGCCGTCTCCTTGTTTCACTGAAGTATCCCACTGCGCTCAACACCAAGTCTTTCAATGTTCAGTGTCTTCCTCATCTTCCTGTGTGGCATCAAATTCATTGATGTTCCATATATTTTTTCTATCTTATCACAAACTATCTTAGCCGTTCCAAATGTTCTACTAACCACGTGTCCCATGCCTGCCAAGATGGCAATGTTTCAATGGACGTGGGTGTTTTAAATTAAATCACTCTTGCATTTTTGATAAATCAGTACGTCAGTGAGCAAGTGGACACGCTACAGCACAAGTACAGTGTGAGGGGAGCGGTAGTGTAACTGGTTAGCTTTGTTGCGCTTCGAACCCGGGGAACTCGAGTTCAATTCCCGCTCAAGGCCAACATCGGTGACTATTAACCGAACTGGTCTTGAACTGCGAATTAAAATGATTATCTGATGTGGTGTGTAAACATCAGCACTGGGGAGACAAAGGTGGCCGGGCGTGGTGTCGGCCATACCAGCCCCTCTTATGCCGTGACGGTCTTAATAGCTTCTCGCTAACAGCGATTAACTCAACAGTCTGTTCAATATATTTTCTTGCATGTGTGCTGCATCTGTCGATGTAACATTTACCCCATTGAAAACTGTTTTTTTTTAGAATACATTTTGAAAACGTGACTGTACCATCTTTGCATTGTCTATTGATCCACGTTGCAGTGCTGCGCTGTAGGTGATTCTACGTACGTATGTTGAACTTCTTTTGCACCGTGCATAACCCACCGTGCTAATCCATGGCACGCGAGTGTATCGGTCGTACATCAAGACGGCTCTGGCAAATTTGTTTTGCGACGCCGACAAATACGCGCACACACCGAGAGACGCCTTACATTCTGTTTTGAAAATAAAAACACGCACGCACGCAACGCGCGCGCGCACACAACGCACGCACACACACAACCCACGCGCGCTCACAACCCACGCGCGCGCACACAACGCACGCGCACTCACAACCCACGCGCGCACACAACCTACGCGCGCCCTTGTGTTGCATAAGAACGAGCTAAATGCGCGTGGTGAGGAAGACGCGGCGTTCGTCAAGGGGGAGAGGTGGGCGGAAGGAAGGGCTGGGAGCTACGCAAGGCCAGATGGGCTGGGTCGTTGTTCACCATGCTGCTGTCTCTGAGTGGCTGCGCCGCGGCCGCGCTGCTACATACAGAGAGGAAAAAAAGTATTTGATCCCCTGCTGATTTTGTTCCTTTGCCCACTGACAAAGAAATGATCAGTCTATAATTTTAATGGTAAGTTTATTTGAACAATGAGAGACAGAATAACAACAACAAAATCCTGAAAAACTCATGAAAAAAATGTTATAAATTGATTTGCATTTTAATGAGGGAAATAAGTATTTGACCCCCTCTCAATCGGAAAGATTTCTGGCTCCCAGGTGTCTTTTATACAGGTAAGATATTAGGAGCACACTCTTAAAGGGATTGCTCCTAATCTCAGCGTGTTACCTGTATAAAAGGCACCTGTCCACAAAAACAATCAATCAATCAGATTCCAAACTCTCCACCATGGCCAAGACCAAAGAGCTCTCCAAGGATGTCAGGGACAAGATTGTAGACCTACACAAGGCTGGAATGGGCTACAAGACCACTGCCAAGCAGCTTGGTGAGAAGGTGACAACAGTTGGTGCGATTATTCGCAAATGGAAGAAACACAAAAGAACTGTCAATCTCCCTCGGCCTGGGGCTCCATGCAAGATCTCACCTCGTGGAGTTGCAATGATCATGAGAACGGTGAGGAATCAGCCCAGAACTACACGGGAGGATCTTGTCAATGATCTCAAGGCAGCTGGGACCATAGTCACCAAGAAAACAATTGGTAACACACTACGCCGTGAAGGACTGAAATCCTGCAGCGCCCGCAAGGTCCCCCTGCTCAAGAAAGCATATATACATGCCCGTCTGAAGTTTGCCAATGAACATCTGAATGATTCAGAAGACAACTGGGTGAAAGTGTTGTGGTCAGATGAGACCAAAATTGAGCTCTTTGGCATCAACTCAACTCGCCGTGTTTGGAGGAGGAATGCTGCCTATGACCCAAAGAACACCATCCCCACCGTCAAACATGGAGGAGGACACATTATGCTTTGGGGGTGTTTTTCTGCTAAGGGGACAGCACAACTTCACCGCATCAAAGGGACGATGGACGGGGCCATGTACCGTCAAATCTTGGGTGAGAACCTCCTTCCCTCAGCCAGGGCAATGAAAATGGGTCGTGGATGGGTATTCTGGCATGACAATGACCCAAAACACACGGCCAAGGCAACAAAGGAGTGGCTCAAGAAGAAGCACATTAAGGTCCTGGAGTGGTCTAGCCAGTCTCCAGACCTTAATCCCATAGAAAATCTGTGGAGGGAGCTGAAGGTTCGAGTTGCCAAACGTCAGCCTCGAAACCTTAATGACTTGGAGAAGATCTGCAAAGAGGAGTGGGACAAAATCCCTCCTGAGATGTGTGCAAACCTGGTGGCCAACTACAAGAAACGTCTGACCTCTGTGATTGCCAACAAGGGTTTTGCCACCAAGTACTAAGTCATGTTTTGCAGAGGGGTTCAAATACTTATTTCCCTCATAAAAATGCCAATCAATTTATAACATTTTTGACATGCGTTTTTCTGGATTTTGTTGTTGTTATTCTGTCTCTCACTGTTCAAATAAACCTACCATTAAAATTATAGACTGATCCTTTCTTTGTCAGTGGGAAAACGTACAAATTCAGCAGGGGATCATATACTTTTTTCCCTCACTGTATGGGGGGGAGGAGGAGCGTCCAGCCACGCAGCCTCGCGCAAATGAGACATTCTACACAATTAGACCTCCCGGCCCCGAGTGGACGAGGTGCTTCGATCCCTCTCGGTCTCCCTTCATCGCCCTTGGTCATCCCACGGCCAATGCGACTCTGGGTAGCCCAAGAACAGCTGAGCGATGACACCCACACAGGGCCAGGCCTGTGGCCCACGTGCTCAGTGTTTTCATCCCCCGTCCCCCGCCCTAGTTCCCTTATCCGCCAAGGCCAAGAGGTGACTGGGAAGTTGGTATTAAAATAAAGTTCAGCGTAGGCGTAGAGTTTCCATTTTTTAACAACAACAAAAAACAAGCAATGGTGCACTCGCATACATTTTGAGCGATAACCTCATGATGTAAACAAAAAATGAAATCCAAGCGTAGGCTTCCACGAAGAACACTATGCTTCGTAACTGACACAACAATTGCATATTATGCGTATTTTAAAATGATGTCTCCTTGAGAGACAACAAATACAGCGAAAGTTAAATTGAAGAGGAGCCCACTACGAAGTGTGAAAGACATGGTCATGATTGCGAGTGAGAGTACTGTAAAGATTATAAGGTATATGTCTTAATAATTGTGAAGATTAAGGGATAATATCAGATGGTTCAGGACTTCAACAATTTCTGTGATTTTTTTGGGATATAAAAATGTAATCAGATTTACATAGGATTTTTTTCTAAATGTTTAATCACATTAAGCATGGTGTAAACGTGTGTTTTGACAAAACAGGAAGGCAATGAAAGATAATCTCTACTAAAATTTGTTTATTTTACAGAGCTTTCATTTTCAAAGCACTGCACACGAAAAAAACCTCGAAGCAACGGATGTACATCTTGAGCTGTTAACCACGCATTGAGCAGCCCTGCACTGTCTTGCTCTAAACTAAACTAGACTTTTTATTTTATCAAGTAAGCCCTACTGAGCTACCTGGCCACAAATGATAGCTAAATTAAGTGGCTTATCGGGTGTAAATTTTAAAAGCAGCTAAATGCCCTTAAACGTGTAACGTTAATTCTAAATGTGGAGGGTAAAAACCCGGAGGACTCGGAGAAAAATCCACGCGACCACCACGGGGAAAGAGAGACACGCAAACTGCAATTATTCAGCAGCAGGCATCAGGGACGGTTTACGATCCCACCACCTCCTGTACACCAGGCGAGGTAGTTAACATCTCGCCTCCACTCATGTCAATGTTGGTGGAAGGGTCTCTGCTCGCGGGAGTTTACTAGAGAGCCAAACGTTACCCTAACGTTACCTTCTCGAGAGCTCCTCAAGAAGGAAACGTTTGGCCTATTCTTCTCCTTCTCCGATGGCCAGACGTCTTTGAAGAGGTGGGAATACCCACACTCTACCCCACCACCCACGCGATCTGTCGACGTTTTGCTCCACGTGCTTGGGAGCTGAATCTCGAACGGACTTTTCAATTCAGGTTTTGCAGCTCCCGGCACGTGGCATGAAACGTCAGGCATCGTGCCGAAGGTTCTGCGACACATACCCGACAGCACATTTCCTAGAGCTGTACAGCACAACCGAGAACCTACGAAGGAGGTCCTGTCTTGTGGACATGTAAACAGGCCCCGCGCGTCCTGGACTCTTCAACATGAGTTTAAAGTATTTGTCAACGAGAAGAGATACTCCGACGCATCGCGCACAAGAAAATATAATTTAAATGTTCAAGAGCATTCCTGCGATGACTTTAAACAAATCACAGCAGGCACATCACGGGATCACTCTCCTCCTCCTCCTCCCTCCTCAATGTCAGTTTAAAGTCTTTTCTCATCCTTAAGGAAGCTTCAAACCCACGTGGGGCATCCAGGGGCCACGCAGCAAGGTGTGTCTCTGCCAGACGAGAGCGTGGTGTTTGCTTTTGGGGCAGTGTCTCTCTCTCTCTTTGACTTGGCTCGAGTGTATTTTTAAGTCGCGCGTGGCGGACGCGGACTTTCCATCGTCGCTGACTGCGCGACCGCTCCGACGCATGTTCCTTCATGCCAGTGAGCCACCATCATCACCCCCCCCCCCACGCCTTCTCCACTGCCTCGCCCTGCAGAGAGGACCCTGCGTCAACTTTACGTGAAACCGTTTTCTGCCCAAAAAACCGTGAGCCGCGGGGAGCGGTGGGGAGGTTTGCCCGTGTCGCGGTTATTGTTCGCCGCTGTTTGTTGCGCAAAGAGGGGACGCAAAGACGGTAACAGATGAGTTGGACGCGTCGTCGATTTATCTTAAAGGGGGGCATTGTGCCTCCGATTGCCTTCCGTTGGCAAAAGCCCTCTTTCGTTTCGGTAGGCTCGCCCCCACAAACACGCCGCCACGTTGGGGAGGGCGTTATGCAATGTTTTCATTTGAATGAGTGCGCATAGAACGCCGCTTATCCAAACGTTCGGACGCACTTCGTCCTTGTCCGCCGGTTAAACTGTCAGGGGGAGAGAGAGCGGGCGAGCGAGCGAGCTTTTGTCGTGCGAGGCTTTGTTTTTTATTCATGGGCTGCGTAGCGAGGAAGTGGTAGTGCGGTGGTGGGGCGATGTACCACCGCACCCGAAGCGAGGCCCCAGGCACGGGCCGGCAGTTGCGTCAGACCGTTCGCTCTTCGGCGCCTCCCTTGGGGATTGAACCCCACGGGTGAATGGCGTTGCAGGACCCCCGATTTCTAGAAATCTAGATTTCTAGATTTCTAGGTCAGGGCCCCACGTGCTTTTGGAAATGCAGAGCCACGAGTGGACAAAACATGCAATTCGTTCGATCAGAGTTGTATTTAAAGTTCTGTATTGCATACGCAACTCCCATAAATTATATCGTTTCTACAGTTATCGGCCCTTTGAAGGGATTTTTTTTTCATGTATATCGGGGGTTCGGCAACCAGCAACTGTCCTTCTAGATGCAGCGTTTTCACGAAATTACGTGAGAGCGTCAAATGGCTTAGAATGGTTCCAAATAAATAGTGTTAGTGTGTATACTATACTTTCGTGGCAATACAGTTATTAACTATGGAATTAATTATGGATATTTTATTGCGTACACAATTTTAACTTTGATTTAAAAAAAGAAAATGAGCAGGAGTGTGGCACAGTGGTAACCCCCCTCATGCTTCGGAGCATGGAGAACCTGGGTGCAACTTCTCCTCCCTCGCTCGGGAACCTTTCTGGGAAGAGTTTGTACTCTCTCACCCTCCCCTGCATGGGTTCTCTCCGGGTTCTCCCATTCTTCTACCCACAGCTGAAAACAAACCTTACAATGTAACCGCGATCGGCCAAACATCCCCATGGAACAGGGTCCTCCTGAGTGTTCTGACTAACTGTGGTATTCCTAGATAAATACATTATTAATGTAGATGCAGGCATTTAATGTACTTTACCGCGCCTACAAACCTATGGGGATCGGTGGTGGTGGGGGGGTGGGAGCTGCAGGGGGAGGGGTTGGGGGTAAGTATGTACGTTGGGGGTTGGGGGTAAGTATGGATGTTGAACTTCACGCCTTACGGATCCAACCGTGCGAATCGGAGGTGAGATTTGGGGTGGGGGAGATATTGAACACTGCCATCTGCAGACCTTGTTTGCGTTCCCCCAGTTCGACGTTTCGGTCTTGGGGCGACCGAGCTTGTTCCCGTGTAGCCGCGAGGCTACGGAACGCTCCTCCAGGAGATACCAGGCATCTCTGAGTCAGTGGACATTTAAAAAAAATGCGCCTTAAAATCTATTCATACGTTTCCGCTTATTAAACGTTTAGTTCATTTAGTTAATTATTCCTAAAATGTATTTGTAATATTATTTGTATGCTGAGTGTCTGCTGATGCTGTTTCCTGTACAGCGCTGTGAGATCCTTCATGAAAAGCGATATATGAATGTAAGTATTAATTCATTAATTATCTCGTGGTCACCTCGCAGGCCCAAGGTCTCACGATATTCAACTCTGCTGCTTTTGCTTCGATCCAAAGAAAATACAATTTGGGAACTTTACGCAGCTTCATATCGTAGGTGAAATCAATATTTATAAGATATGTAAGTCGTGCCGACTGTGCATACGTGCCTGTGTGCTCGCTAAGAGCACTTGCCCCAACAGTCTGTTCAGGCTATACGGGGGGATGTTTGTATTTGTTGTGTGCGCGTGTGCTGATTCGTCTAATGCTCTGATACCGCATGGTTGGTGGGCTGCCTTAAGTTATTAACAAATTCTGTTAAAAGCTTACGTTACTGTGCACCTGTGGAACTTATTAATGATCTTTGAATATCCCTTGTAAAACGTCGCGAAAAAATAGTCGGATTAGGCACAATTTTTTTTATTTATATCGCAAAAGGCTTATACAAAGGATTTCCAAAGGGGATTTGTGTTTCGCTCCTAGAGATTGCATGTCATGCCTTTTAAATCAAGATGGCATCCGTCTACCCACTCACCCACCCACACGTGGTGTGAGTGGCAGTCCACTCCATTGGTAACCATCACCATCATCGCCTCCACACACTCGGACAGCGAAATTTGGTCCTCACAACTTTGCGGTCAGCAGTCCATCGGCCTCGAACTCACCTACCGACTTACTCACCTTCTCTCCGACCCACTCACCTACTCAGCGGTCAAGCAGCCTGGAACTCACCTACCCACTCACTCACCTACTCGCCCACCCACTCACCTACTCAGCGGTCCATCGGCTTGGAACTCACCTACTCACTCACCTACTCGCCCACTCACTCGCCTACTCAGCGGTCCATCGGCTTGGAACTCGTTTCATGGAACTCGCTTCCTGAAACTCGCTGCCACTGGTCGATGTTTGAGACTCTTTACGGACATTGAATCAGTTTGGTATAAGCTGCAAGACAGATATTTAATAGTGCTTACAATGTACAAATACTGTGCGCTCGTGATAACGTGGGTTATACGAATTGCGCGTTCATCAACGTACGTGTTTACTAAGGGGACAATACCCATAACACCCATATCGACATCTGCGTCATCTCCGAATGCTCGTTCAGCCAGCGTGTTCTGTCTATACGTATGTTGAACCTCTTTTGCACCGTACGAAGCCATCCGTGCTAATTGGAGGTGGGCGGGGAAGGACAACAAACTAAACACAAAAAGCAGTTGTTAAGAAATGAGTTTTGAAGCTAGTTTTAAGAGTGCATGGGTCCAGTGGCTTTCTAACATTGGAAGGAAGAGCGTTCCAGACGGCCGCAGAAGCGCATCCGAAAGAGCCGCGCGATGCGGTGACCGCCGCCTTCAGATATCCGCCACCTCCTCGTTTGCCTTAAAATCCGCCACCTCGTTTGCCTTCAGATATCCGCCACCTCCTCGTTTGCCTTCAGATCCGCGGTGCCGCGGGGGCAGTCGCAGCGCCGGCTCTCTCCGTCCGCCTGCGCCAGGGTCCCCAAATGACGCGCTTTGTTCACCACGTTGATGTTTTAATTGCCACGCCGTCCGCGTGGCAATTGTTTTTGAGGCCAAATTTATCTCCGAAGTGACATTGCTGTCAGGGTGAAATGGGATCCCATGAGGTGCAATGATATGAAGGGGAAAAAAAATGAATGTTCGTTTTTCTATCTCGTTTTTTTTTGTTACGTTGACCATTTTTTTCGCGTGTCCTACACCTTCGTGTTTGTCTTTATCTCCTGAGCTTGTCTTTCAAATTCTGTGGTTCTTTCGGTAAAGTCACGTAGATAGAAAAAATTATAATAATAACAATAAAATAATAAAAATGAAATTTAAAATAAAGTGAATAAGTTAAATATTTCTGGAGAACATTTTCAGACTCCAGAAAACCTCCAACTACTCACCCACTCCACCACCACACTTCAGGTCACAACAAGACACTCACCTACACAACCACTCACCCAATCAACCACCACATTGCAGCTCGCAACAAAACACTCACCCGCTCACTCACTCACCAAATCACCGACTCAACCACTCACCCACTCAACCAGTCACTCACTCAACCACCCACTTACTCAACCACCCACTTACTCACCCACTCACTCAACCACCCACTTACCCACTCAACCACTCACCCACTCAACCACCACACTGCAGGTCACAACTCTTTTCTCTCCGCTTCTTCCTTCGCACTGCTCCACTTGGAAATTCCCTCGCATCACTTCTTTTCTCCAACACTTGCGACCCTTTGTCAATTCGAGGAAACGATCCAATGCATTTCACCTCCAGTGGTACCGCGTGTTTTTTGGCCGCTAGGCATTTGGGGCGTTCATCCGGGCCCAGTGCTCGGAAATCTTGAAGCCACCAAATCCGAATCGTGCATCGCAACAAACGGGGGAGAGGCATCCCCGGCAGTGGACGGTGACGAGGCAACTTCTAAGCGCCGATTTGGCACGGAACTCGCAAGTTCCGTAACCTCGCGCCCGCGTCCTTGAGCACTCGCGAGAGCTCCGAGCTGCTGAGCTGTGAGATCGCCGGAGATTCTGCCACCTGCTTCCTCCTCGAGATGACAATGGGGAGGAGTCGTCTCCGGTTTATCTGTGCCGTGCGCGCCTACGAGCGTACCGTCGCGATGTTATGAATTGACAACGACAAAAAACACCGCGCCAGATGCGTATCTGGCGGTGCTTTCCATGGGGCAGGTGCATCGCGGTGCCGCTGCGAGCGTCGTGGCACCGTCGCGCAGACAGCGAGGGAACTGGGAGGGGATGCGCCTCGGTGTTGTTGGTTTGGTTTTTTTCAACGACGCTCTCCGCGTTTGTAATTCTTGCCGCACCTCGCCACGTGCCCGGACGTGCGACGATGTAAATCCGAACACGCAAATGAGTTGTGAGCGCAAGCAACGGTGATGCCACGTGTGCCGTCCGCAATTTCATTCTTTTCCCTCCCCCCAAATCCTATTTAGGAAGAATTAATACGTCCCGAAGGAATATCGCAGACACCCGTGGATTCGACTTATTTCTAAATCCTACGAGCTCGAACACGAACACACGAACACATCTTTACGCGGTAATGCAACGACATCTCTCACATCGTACGAGATGTGTCGAGCTCTTTAAAAAAAATGATATTTTTAATGAGCACGAGATAGATTTCATTTGATTAAAAAGTAAATATATTTTTTTCCCCACCAGTAATTTTAAAGCGTGGGTATCATGTCGGCAAACGAACGCATCGCCATTCATAGTTCTCGCGGGGGGTGGGCTCCATCCAGCAGTGGAGTGGCGTGTCGACGAAACATCTAACACCTGAAGGGCACGCGAGGCGAATTCGTTTTCACGCCAGGAAACGTCACGGCGCCCGCCCGCCCGCCCGCCGAGCGGCACCTCACACACCGAGCAAACCGCGGTGGCTCACGGCTCCTTCGGAATCTGCCCGGCGGAGTTGAAGAGCCGCGTCTCGGTCGGCAACATTCCCGCCCACGTCTCCGCCGTATCGCATTTCCCGCTGACCGCTCTCAAAAGTTGGCCGAACCGCAGCGGTAATATGTTGATGGTTAAACCCCAAGTCGGCGGGACGCACAGAGGCCCGCGTGGCTTTGGAGGCAATTCTTGCGTCTTGTTTGAAATGGGGAGGGGGGGGGGAGGCTTTGCGTCCTCTGTGTTTGTACATGTTGAACTTCTTTCACACCGCACCGTAGCCAACCGTGCCCGTCGGAGTCCTGCGCTGGGATTTTGTGACGATGGATTCTTCTCGTCAAGTACACATTTGACCTTTGTTGGCATTGGCCGAGCTCGTGAGCCCTTCTCGTGTTGAAGCGGAGACTCCGCATTAATAATTTCCAGAGGCGTACTTTGCAGCAGTGAGTATTGGTAACTATGGTGTGCTGATGATTCCCAATGAAAACAAAACCTGTTCTCATGGTTCCCTATAACTGCTTCGTTGCGACTGTTGGTCATTTTTTTACATATTTGATGGTGACCTAAAGAATAGAGGATCACAGTGCACTTCTTCAGGAAATGCTCATGGTTTATGCAAAATGTACAGAAGCTGATTTGTTTTTTTTACCCATGTCTGTATGGTGTCTGGATGTTGTTTGAAACTGGAGATGGGTGTCGTATTCTGTGCTTGTGGAGAGGAAGCGAAATATTTTGTCGATGAACAACTCGGCGAAACTCGTGTCAAATATAATGTCGGGATAATTATTGAGGCCCTGTCTTTACTCGCGATCATGCAAGCATGTGCGTCGTTTAAATTTAATCTGAATTCACAGTGGAGGCGAGGTTTGGAAATAAATACAGAACTCCTCTTAACCGTGACCCAATTACTCATGACTCCCGATTATCCGCGGTAGCTGTCCGTGAGTAGGATTGTGAATAACTCCCGCGGATAATAGGATCCCCCACATCGCTACAGGCAGGAGGAGAGATTTTATACTTAAGTCCGAATGTGCCGCGTGTTTGTATCTATGGCAGTAAAGCAAGTGGGTTGAAGGAACATGTGCACCAGCACCTGAGAGTTGTTCCCTCGTTTTCGTAGAAACCCTGATGCGGGACACAAATGGGAGAGAGAAATAAAAAAAACCCGGAGACGAATTCCAAAAGTTTCAGCGTGGTGCGCTTTAATCGTTTAGAGCTGGGACATACTTTGTGATTCATCAGGCCATGACAGATGTAAGTGAAGTCACGAATATATATTTGCTCAACTTTTTTAACCACGCTAAGTAAATGGTTTCATTGATCATAATCAACCATGCACGATTTTTATTAAGGTTTGGAAAATCATCACAATGTTGTGCTTCCGTTGAAACGGACAAATAGTGAGGTTCTTCGTTTGTTCGGTTGGTTATAATTGGCACTTAATTTGCATTATTTCTGCGAACAAAGTGGCGTCATGCATTGGACACAGCCCCCAAGTGCTTCCTCTCTGCGTGGTTTGACTCATCCTACCGTTTTCATCAGATTTCACATTTTCCCCGTGAAGTTTTTTTTATATATCGCACGATAAACAGAAACATTATACGGCAAACCACCATTCCATGACCTCTTACGGCCGTGTTACGAATCAAGCCAGGCGAGCATTGACGAAACCCGGTTTCATATTCCCCTCTCAAAAAAACCCTTCTCAAGTTCCTGAGCACCTTCCTCAGTCTAAGCAATGTATTAACTCTCATGCCGTATATCACACACACTCCAACGGTGCTGTTTGTTGCCGACTGCATGGTGTTTTGAGACACTTTGATCCTGTGCTCAGCAATGCTGATAAACAAAAAGAGAACGGAATAACCCCAGCACTGCAAGGGAGTCGGAGCGCACGTTACTGCACGAAGACCGGCAGTGACGCTCCTTAAACCTCGGCTCAAAGCGTCTTCGTCTTTGTACGCGTCGATACACGTGCGCTCTCGTGACCCCCCCCCACCCCCCCCCCCCCCTGAGCCCCGCAAAAAAATAAAATCTCTCTAAAACCGCACTTTTACAAAGGCCGCGCTGCTTGTAACGTGGACACAAACTCCGTGTGTCCTAGGAAACTCGGCGTGAAATACGAGCGGTTGTTTCTGGAACAAATTACAGTGCTATTTCTGCATCTGCAAGCAGGCGGGCCGTCACAACAAGCTCGTCACAATCCACGGGGGGTGGGGGGTGGGGTGGGGTGGCACCTGAGGTCCAAGAGGCCCAAGTCTACGGGAGAAGCCCTGCCACCGCCGTCACGAGGAGTCAGGCTTTCTCGATCGCCTCGGCGGCGATGCGCCGCGATGGCGAACGCATCGAACGCGACGACAAACAAAAAAACCCCACCGTCGTTGCCTGGGCATTGGGGCGGTGGTTCTCGTGCCCAGCTTATACGGCGATATTGCTGGACGAATATAGCTATCTCAATATATGACATGGAGACAGAAAGGAGTTGTGCCTTTATGGCGAAGGTAGATGGAGTGCGGCTGCACCCACCCACAGCGTGGGCGATCACACCAACTGTTGAGACATTGAGACGTTTACCACTACATGAAGGCAGTCGGTAGACAAAAAAACAATACACGTGGAGCTTAAACAGCTCCCGCATGCCGTGTTCTAATTAATGGATGGGAATTTTTTTGCAGTTAGCCGCGCGTTTGATGAGATGAAAAGTATTTACGCCTCATTTGAGGTCATTCTTTTTATGTCATTTGGTTCAGTGGAAAACCGTTAGAGCACAGTTGGAAAACAGTTTTTAGCGCCGTGCACATTTTCACCATGGCACTGAAACAACTCTCTCTCTCTCTCTCCGCTGCGCATTCGGATCACGCCGCCGTGCTGCTCGGCACAATATCTGACGTTTCACTCCACGTACTGGAAGCTTCTTCAGGAAAATTCGACGAAGGACGCTCGTATAAACTCGTTCGGGGGGAGCTGATTTATTTTATATATATAAAAAAAATTGTCAGCTCGAGCCAGATTGACGTCTGCATGAAACAACAGAGTCGGGTATCTCATCTATGATGCGGAGTGGTGGTGGGAGGGGGCATTGTTCGTGATGAGGGCATTGCACACGATTTATCCAAAAAGAAAAGTAACCTGCAACCAAAATAACAATGAGAGACATTTTTTTGTTGGATGAGCTAAAAAAAAACCTCAATATATTTCAAGAGCCGCAATGCGATATGAATACGAAAACGGTGTGGGGCCCTTAACAAAAACAGCGTCACGAAGCAGCCCCGTAAAGAGCCGCACGTGGCACCGGAGTCGCAGGTGACCGACCCCTGACGTAGACCCCTGTAGCCAAGAGAAGAATCAGAACCCCTGCCACCACCACCACCACCCCCATGTTCTCGGATAACCCGTGAACTCGCGCTCGCGACGTTCTGTGGCCCATTCGAAAGCGTCGGCGCCTGTTCGCGTGACTCTTTTTCACGTGTTGTAGTTTTCCGCAATTTCAGTTACTGCTGCTTGATATGTTCTTTCCCTGGCTCCCGCGTCAAGGCTATCACAACAACAATAAATAAATAAGGTGCCGGCAACAACGCGCCCCGGGCGTGTCCCAGAGTGGTGCCGAATTACCGATTCTCCATCGAGCCGAGCCTGAACAGGGCCTAGTGAGCAGCTACACACACACGATGACCGTTCCCGCACAGGAGCAGGGTTCCCACCACCCTCCGCTACGATGCGCGTCCCGTGACAAACAGCCCGCCGCTCGCGGATGCAGCTGGGAATGCCCGATGCAGATTTCTTGAGCATATATCATGGATCGAGCTAGATGTTTGAGAAAGGACGTGGCTCACAGGGAGACAGAGATATATCATTTGGAATCAGAATCTATATTTAGACTGCAGGCGGAAGGAGCACGGAATCAGAGAGTGACAATTGTAAAACAATACCAACACCGAGAGGAGTGCAAAGTATAGGAAAGCTAAGCAAGTCACGAAATCTATATGAAAATAAAGTAATTAAATACAAATTGCCTAAGTACATCAATTGCTGCCCATTTGTCAAGTCCTACAACGTGCCAACACGTTTAAGCGGAGTCCCGCTCAAGCGTTGTTTGGCGAAATAATTCTCACGCGATCCGAGAAGACGGAAACTTCGACTTCACCCCGACTCTGCGATGCTCCCACTTTGTGCAATCGCCATTGAATTGTCACGTAATCTTTACCCACCAAGAAGATACAAACGAAGAAGCAAAAACATTTTCCTTTTGACTCTTCTCTCAGTCTCTTTGAAGGCAACGTCCCACAACTGCAAGCGACAACAACAACAACAAAACGTGAAATAACACAAGCCGATGAGTTATGTATCTGGCGGAAGATGCGACAAAAAAATCTGTGGGAGCGCGAGCGGAGACTCCGCCGCCGTCGGTGGCTCGTGACGGCGCTTCGAGAAGTCGAAAAGTGGCCATTCTGGTTCACGGCTCGGCACAATGTGCGTGATTCTCTTCCCCCTCTATCGCCAAGGGATGCTGTTCCGACCGGAGATAGCTTATCGGCAAACACAGCAGCAACGGCAATAGCTCATCATTTCTCGGAGCAGACGGAACCGTAAACCATTTCCACAAAACCGGTGCCGCCACCAGTGCCCATAGACGCCCCGATATCTCGCCGCGTTATCTTCTGAGCACTAAAGATAAGCGTTGAAAGAAGTTGAAGGGTAGGGATTCGAGATTTTATTTTTTTAGTTCTTGGGTTTTTAAAATTTGTGATGAGCCAGCTGTGTGGGGTGGCTGTTGTGGATGGTTGGCGGCCAGGACGCCTTTGGGGCCAGCCAAGACGGGCCAGCAGCTGCTTAGAGGACACTCATGGGCAGATTGTGCTTCTACGGCTCGCTAACAGCACTTGCCCCAAAAAGTCTGTTAAGGCTATACCGGACGGGCGGGCGGGGGGGGGGGGGTATCTTTGTCTTTGTTCTACGGGCTGTCCGATGGCGTTATCGGGGGCCGTACCGCACGTGTCTGACGTTTCGTTGCCGTGTGCTGGGAGCTTCTTCGGGAAATGAAAGAGGAGCGTGGCTCACGTTCTCCCTTTGTTGTGGCGAGATGTTAACTACCTCGCCTGGTATACATTGGAGGTCGTGGGTTTGATCCCGACCCTGACACCTGTAGATTTGGAGTTTGCATGTTCACCCGCATGGTCGCGTGGATTTTTTCTGGGTCCTCCGGATTTTCCCTCCACATTTAGAATGAACATGTGTTTAGAGTATTCGACTGCTGTAAATTTCCACGCGATAATAAGCCAATTCTTTGCGCCATAATTTGCGGCCAGGTCGCTTCTGAAATGAGAGCTATATAGCTCAGTGGACCTTACCTGCTATAAACAATATATTTTGGTTTAGTTTTAATTGTTCCAAAAATTGTGGTCTAAAAGTGAGTCGATCGGTTCAGCTCCTGAAGAAGGTCGGGATCGAACCCACGACCTCCTGTATACCAGGCGAGGTACTTAACAACTCGCCACCGTGGAAAGGCAGTCAGAAGTAGCGCCAACAATTGCCCAAGCTCCGTTGTCCTATATCGGGGTGTTCTGCCAACTGCATGAATGAGTTTTTATCCACGTGCCAGTGAACCAGAGTACTTCTCAATACCCAATCCCCATCCAGGTGGAATGCAAAAGGAATGTTTCTACTTGCTGTACCTCCTTACCCTTGAAAGCCATGGGAGGGCGAATTCAATGCCCTTGGGTCAAGAGTTTCACACCAAACCTCTTAATCATCATCATCATCACGATCTATGGGCAGATAGCCCGTAGGTGTGCCCACTGCACAGTTCGTCATTTGTTTCCACTTTCCTCTGTCTTGTGCCAATGTGCTCAGAGTAGTGGCCGCATCTTTCTGCCTCCAATGGCTAACGTCGTCAACATCAAGTCATTCTCTGTGACGTCTTCCTGTCTTTCCGGTTCCATCCATTTTTCCCGAACAACAACAACAACAACACTTTTAAATTTCCTGTTGTCCTTCCTACGCCAACCCTCTGACACATCTGTTGGCAGCTTTCGCACATCCTGGCCATCTTGGCCTGGTGCAGGGAAAATAGGACCCTGGATGTCCTGCTTCGAGTGCCAAGCCCTCCTCCTAATCTCCATGCGTGCTCCGTACGAATGGTTAAAAAAAAAGATTTGAGAAAGGCTTGGCATTTTGGGTAGTAATAATAATAACAAAGTGGGCCTTTACGTTAACACCCACTTACCAATGTCATTCTTTCACACGTGGCGTTGAGTTCCTGAAGGCTCGGCACTTGTCACAGAACGGTGACACAATTTGTTTCTCTTGTTTCTAAGGTGTGTCAATCCCAACACCGGTTGCTTTCTTTACCACCCCGAGCTCTCGCGCGCGCGTGCCTCTCTTGTTTTTACCACGAGCACAATCGCAAATGACAGCCCCTGACGTCAGCGTTCAAAAGATCATTTAGACATCGGGTTATCCGCCGCATGGACAGGGGAGAAAAACTTTTGTTTGCGAAGGGCCAACGACTTTTGAATTCGTTTATTGCCCCCGCCGGTTTGTCCACTAAGGCCGGAGCCTCTCCTCCGGACTGGGCATTGGCTTTCTTTCAGGAAAGCAACCAAAGAGAGAGAGAGAGGGAAGGAACATGACGGGAAACTTTACAGGTAATGACATTGGATGTATGTGTGCGTGTTTGCATGCCTGTTGTACGTTGAGCCTCTTTCGCACCGTACGTAGCCGACCGTGCTAATCGGAGGAGCGGGTGGGAGGACAACAAGCCGAACACAAAAAGCAGTTCTAAAGAAATGAGTTTTCAACTTATATTTAAAAGTGCATAGCTCCCAATTGACTTGCTAATACCGGAAGGAAGAGCATTCCAGACGGCCGCAAAAGTGCATCTGAAAATGCGGGATGCGCTGAGCGTCTTTGTTCGATGGCTAAGCGAAAAGTCGCCGCCGCTGCTGCTGCGAGGACGACCGGAGTTCCCGTAAGGATGGCTTATCCTCCTTGACGAGATCAGCGAGGTGTATTGGTGGTTTATTTGTGGCCAGCGCTGTTTATGTGGCAGTGGCAGTGGTGGCGCACGGCACGGCACGGCACGGCTTGCCTCACAGGGAGGAGGAGCGGGGGGCCCCTCTACGGCCCCCCGCGTCGGCTCCGGGTGGAGCCACGGACGGACGGCGGTGACCTTTGCACTGAACCACGCCGCCGGTGCCGACTCCACTGAAGGGGCCCGGTTTTTTTCCTCGTTCGCTCCGATTAGGCAAATGGCCTCTCGAGAGGTCGTTAGCGACGAGGGAGACCGACGTGGGGGAGCGGAAGGGGCGGGGGGGGACATCGCGGGGAGGGAGATTTATTTTCTCACTTTACCACGGAACGCGAGCTCGGAGCCCGGGGATAATCTTAATGAGCAGAACTTTTTAAAATGACTGCGTCGCTGAGAGCAAGGTGTGAGTTCACGGAGATGTGGTATCTCGTGTAACGTGACCTCGGATTAATTAAATGTCAGGTTATTGGCTTAAGTTCCGAAGGAAGTGAGTGAGTTAAGGAAGCTTGGAGGGAGGAATATTTCACCTTCAGCATTCCGATGCTCGCGTCGAAAGTTGTGAAATTGTAAGGGCCCGACAGTGTTTTTTTTTTCCAAGGTTGCATGCGAATGTCACGAAACGGCACCTCCGATTCGCGCGGTTGGCTACGTACGGCGCGACGTTCAACGAACTTACACGCGGGAAACAACAAGGGGAGAAAGGCAGTGCGAACCACCGACAATCGTGCTGATTCGCTCATTGAATCGCAGCCAGGGTGGGAGTGAATTGTTTAAAGTCGGTTTTCGGCAACCCGCGTGCGGTGGCTCTTTAAGGAACTGCTTCATGACGTTATTTTTTTATTATTATTATTATTACGTATTTCTTAAGGACCCACCGTCTCATATTCACATTGCATTGCGGCTCTTGAAATGTTGGGGTTTCATTACAGAATTCGAAAAAAATAAAAAATAAATGTCTCTTCTTGTTGTTTATGTTGCCGACCCCTGGTTTGTAAGCCCGTGTGTGTGTTTGTGTTGTCCATCCTCGGGTCTTATGCAGAGTCCAATACATCACTCACTGGTCGCCTGGAGGTGGCAAGTATCCAAAGGCGTAGGGAGCGGAATACTCGACGCGGTGTGCCGGGTGTGAAAACATGTTTTTGGGATGCCGACCGGCACAGATTTGGCCGAAACGAAGCCCCCTCACAAAAAAAACTAAAATCTGAATTTCATGGTGATAACGTTGAACCCTAATTATCCGGGGATCTTTCTTTCTGATGACTGCACACCTTTACGCATACTCGGTTACGTATGGTACTCGTGCAAATACGTGAAACGACTTTCATACAAACTAAACCCGAATTATATTAATATCCGCCGGACGCTGTCAAAGTCACAAGGGCCCGTTTGCCGATGACTATGCAGCGACGGGCACCACCACCACCACGTGCGTGATGAAGACCGATGAGATCACTGCGAGCTCATGCTCACCACCCGGACTCCTGTTCCATAGACGGGGGTCTGTAGAACCTGACGCGTCTCTCCCTCTTCTCCACGCTTGCTCATCGCCGTCGTCCTGAGCCCGCGGTGACAATTCCACATTCCTGTGGTGGGGCGGAGTTATTCAGAGGGTCAACTTTTCCTTTAGCTTTTTTGTTCATTCACCACAAAATGCTAGTCATTTTATTGCCCCCACAGAGAGATGATTGGTTGAGTCACTCCGACCGTGATTTTATGAGCCTACAGTCTTCCGATAGTCAAATGGTCTGACCCACAGCATAGCAACGTTTATTGTCATACAACCCAGGAACAGAAAAAAGCTATATTTTATTGAATATCAACATCGTATCGAAATATGTATTTTTCTAAATGAAAGTAGCACGGAACGGAATTGCCTGGACTAATCTGCACTCGGCGGTAAGCTTATGGAGATGCCACCAGGGTTTATGAATCACAAGCCACTGCCGCTGTAAGAGGTGCGATGTGTGAAAGAACTTGATAACTGTGTGTGCGCGCTGTTGCGGTGATATATGTTAAAAGAGGCAGTAAAGCACAGACGGATTGGCGCAAAATCAAAATATAAACCACCTCCTGTGAGTTGTAAAAGATGTTGAACACAGGTTCACTGTGTTCCAAAACACTAATGCGAGACACCATTTATTACGGCGTGTTTGGCTGGGATATAATAAAAAAATAACATAGTATGCGTAACTTGCAGCATTGAATCAGTCCACTACTGGATGCGACCCTCTGCACGCAATGTAATAATGGGTGGTTGCTTGGCCATACTTCACCGCACTGGTCGAGGTATGAGCGCTGGCCGCTGATGCGAGCTGTGGATGGGGGTGGAACTCAGGCGGCAGGGTCAGAGGGTTGTGCACGCGCGCGAACCGCGGCACTACCACCGCACACCTCCAATTAGCACGGTCGGCTACGTACAAGCGAAAGAAGTTCAACATATGTACGCACGTGCGTACCTCTCCATCGTAATGCTTAAGCTTTGTATTGACTTAGGAAAGCCCTTTTTTTGCCGATTCTCAAGAATTTTTCTTCCAGCCGGGTTCCTCCTGCATTGGGATTGGTTTTTTTAGTTTGCCAGTTCTGTTTGTGGATATTTACAGTACTCGACTCGTGGAAGGAAATGGGAAGAGCCGGAGTGAATCAACTAGACGTACAAGGGGGGAGCAGAGCTCTCAAAGCTTTGCACCGATGGATTCAGGAATCCATGGACGTACTGCCATTTCCTGACCACCACGCAGCTCCGAGCGGACAACACCACTTGCTATTCATCGGCAATCTCCTGTCTCTGTACTAACCGGGCTTGAGATTAGGCGCTTTCAAGTTTAATCATAGGGTTTTTCCCCTTTTTTCTGGCAACAAAACTGAAACCTTTTTTGTAAGGATTCATGTCTGCATTAACCACAATACCTGCAGTCAAGATGCAAACAAAAAACATTCTATGATAATATATGCATTGTCCTTGAAACTGATTAGTCCACACCAAGGGACGGCTTTCTTTTGAGCCTCGACCCAATTAGTGCTCGACCAGATGACGCCAAAAGGCGCCTTTTGGCGTTACCAGAAAAAAGGGGAAAAACCCTATTATTACATTTTGGTACTGGCAATGGAGGCCTAATGACGCTTTCAAGTTGTTGTGGTTATAAATGTCCCGTATTGTCCGGATTGTAAGATGCACTTCTTTCCCATTATATTTATGTTTAAAGCGAAAGTTCGGGTTGAGTCGAATGATCCGGTGGTTTCGTGTTTGACCACATTTAGAAACACGCGTTTAAAGTATTTGACTGTTGTACATTTCCACGTGATAAGCCACGTCGTTGAGCTATCAGCTGTTGCCAGGTCGCTTCTGAAAAGAGGCGTGTAGCTCAGTGGGCCTGGTAAAATAAAATCAATAGTTGAGTTTTAGAACGTTTATTTATTTATTTACGGTGATGTTTTTTACCTTTTCCATACTTTGCACTGCTATCGTTTGTTTGCCTTGTTTGTTGTTGTAACTTTCTGACCCGCCCCGACTGGACATCTTTGAAAAAGAGCGTTGTAGCTCATCGAATTTCTCCAGGATAAATAAAGATTTTGATTCTGTAGAACAACAACAATAATAATGACACCGGGTACACATTTTAGGGTGCGCTTTAGTTGCCGGACAGCCTTGTAATCCGTAGGGGAATGTACAGACGCCGCCGATACACGCAAACAGCATCTATTACTTGATGTAATCATTTATGCCTTTACGACAACAGACGAGCAACAGCACCTTTAAAGTAAAAAAATAAACCCCCTGGTATTACCAACCCTTCGTTGAAGCGCCTCCAGAGAGAAAGAGAGAGAGAGAAAACAAACGAATTACAGTAAACATTGTGGGGCCATAAAGCACCAGGCCTGAAGATAATTGCCAAGCAAAAAGTGACTGCGTTTGTAACGTCACGACTTCGCCAGGACGCGCGCACACACGTGGATTGTCACTGTTGCAAAACTACAGCTACCTTTCCAAAAAAAATCATACCTCTCCCAATAAAAGCTTATATCCTCACCGATAGAGATACGGGGTGTCTTGTATGATTTACTGTGGAGTGTTGCGTGGGAGGCCGGTGGGGGGAGGAAATAGCTACTCGATTTATTTCAACTTTGGACCACCAACTTGATACAGTGGCTATAGGATTCAGACAGGTTTATGCCAGCATACTTGGGTAAACATCTCTCGTGCGCCCCCCCCCCCCTCGTCAGCTCGTGAGAGTCGATGAGGAGTAAAAATTACAGAGCCGGTTCTCAGGGGACACTTGAATCGCGTATATTTAAAAACATTTTAAAGATCACACTTTAAACGCGTTTAGCAGCAGCACCTCCGCCACGTATCGAAGCCATCGGTCGTGATTAAATTTACGGTGTCCATTAGCACCGGAGTCACTAAAAACAAAGTTCCTGGGTTCTCAGGGCCACGGGCCTCCTTATGGGCAGCCAGCTACGACAGGTTGTTCGCTACTTTTTGTTTTTTTCGGTACTCTTTTGTTGTTTATTCGGTAAAGTCACGTCGGTAAAAAAATCAATAAAATTAAATAAATGAAAATAACTAAATTTTCATTTATTTTATTGATTTTTTACCTACGTGACATTACCGACAAAACCAGAGTATAAATCCTTGCAGTCACTGAAGCCTCAAATCTAGAATTAAGGTTGTTCGCTGTTTATTAATTAAGATTTTGTTCAACCCCCACCCCCCGCCCGTACCCAGGCAAATGGATCAATCGGTCATCCCTCGTATAGTGGGGACTGCGTGCAGCAAGAGGGCACTTCACGCCTTGTCACGAGTGGGGGAGTTAAGGCCACGTGCATTTTAAGCCAGCTTTACACGAGTGGTTGTTTCTTTAAAAACTCTGTCATGACTGCACGTGTGTGTGTGATGGGGAGCGGTGGTGCAGCGGTTAGCGCACTGCGTTACGAACCTGGCAACCCAGGTTCCAGCAATGCCAGTTACGAATATCCGAACCGGTTCTGGGCCTCCCATACGTTGACCCAGCCTTAAATGAATAGTTGTGTGCACATTGGCACTCGGCAGGCAAAAGCAGCCCCGGCATGTCAATGGTCACAAAATATCATCGTTCCGGCCTTAATAGGTGCTCGCTGACAGCACTGGCTCTAGCAGCAGTCTATGTTAGTGCGGTTGGCTACGTACGCTGCGAAAGAAATTCCACATACATATGGCTATGGGGGGGAGGGTGAATCGTCTTATGTGGATGTGTGTTTCCCCCTCTCAGGCTTTTGTGCACGTGAGCATTGTGGCATGAAGTGTTGTTTGTATTCGAGTTGTGAATGGACTTGGGTTCTTTGGAAGACAAGTCAATCAATGTTCTTTATTCACTCAGGTGAGAGCACATTCAGCTTTGTTATTCCTCTCGCAAACAAGGCTGGGATCGCCGGGAGTGTTACAAAGGGACAGCAGCTGAAGTGTGTGTGTGTGTGTGCGTGTGTATCGTCACTCGTGTGTGTGTGTGTTGCATTTTAACTGCAAATCTTCATCGACGGGTTTTAATTTTATTTTTTTTTGTTACGAACGGAGTCTTGCCACCACTCGCGTTCATTCCGGCCAAAGCTTGAGAATCCTGCAGCATCGGCGTCATTTAAAATGTCGCGCCCTGCCTCCATTGACTTTTGTTGCGCCTTCGACCCAAATCACTCTCAGGGACGCGTACAGGAATTCATCGGCTCGCCAAAGCCAAGCGGGGTTGGTAGCCTGGTTTGTACCCGGATGGGTGACGATCAGCGGAGCTTTCCAGGTGTTGTAGGCGTGGGGCTGTGAGGTCGGTGTGACAGCATTTGCTGGGTGTCACCCCCATCCAGCGTACGCAGGATGCGCTTCCTGCAGGTTGCTTGGTTTCCTTGCCACGTGAAGCCAAGCTCAATCATTGCAGTGTAGCAAGACGCTCCAGATAAAAAGCGTCTTCAGATTCACTTGAGATTTTGCTGAGTAAATTAAGGGCACCTCCATCATTATTAATGATATTTTCTTGGAGCGGCGGCGCAGTGCTTAGCGTACAACATTGTGAACCTTGCTACCTGACCTTGATTCCCGGCCATGGCTGACATCAGTGGTGAGTGATATCCGAACCGGTCCTGGGGCAGAGCTTCAACAATCCATCCACGTTGACCGGAATAGTGAAAAAAAACCGTGGCTGTGGCCTGGAGAAGGCTCATCCAGCAGTGGACTGAAAAAGGTTGAAAATGAGAAAGTACTAATAACACGAGGGGCTGTGCAATCACAGGACCAGGGTGGATGCTCACCAGCACAGTGTGACCGTCATCCAGCTGTGGATATCCAGTGACTGACGATGATGATGAGTTGAAGTTTGTTGGCAGTGGAATGTTTTTCAGAGCAACGTATTCTCATTATACGCGAAAGCGTGCATTTAACAACAACAGATTAAGTGCTTCATGTTTTTCCCCCGCCAGCCTGCGCTTTAAAAGCACCACCGGTCCAAGCGCAAGTCGCTGAGGCTCAATTTCAAGTTAAAACACATTCATGTCCGCGTACGTGAAAAAAAATTCCGACCGTCCGATGCATAAGTTAACACTCCTCCCTCTCTCGCTCCCTCCTGCCGCCTATTCAGCCATCACTCATGACCCTCTGTCAACTCTACAATGCTTCGAAGACGTCTCCCACAATATCGGGGCATGCGCGAGCACACGCACGCGCGCGCACACACGCACGCGCTCCCACTCCCCCGTGCCAGTGAATGCGTCACGTGCGGCATGTAGACACGCGGGGCGTTGGCGGTTTGAGAAGACGTGTGTGTGTGTGTGCGTGTGTGTGTGTGTGCGTGTGTGTGCGTGTGCGTGCGCGTGTGTTTGTGTGCGTGTGTTTGTGTGTGTGTGCGTGCGCGTGTGTTTGTGTGCGTGTGTTTGTGTGCGTGTGTTTGTGTGTGTGTGTGTGCGTGCGCGTGTGCATGTGTGCGTATGTGTGCGTGTGTGTGCGTGCGCGTGTGTTTGTGTGTGTGCGTGTGTTTGTGTGTGTGCGTGTGTGTGCGTATGTGTGCGTGCGCGTGTGCATGTGTGCGTGTGTGTGCGTGTGCGTGTGTGTGCGTGCGCGTGTGTTTGTGTGTGTGTGTGCGTGTGTGTGTGCGGTGGGGAGCGGGAGAGCAGTGGTTAGCGCGTGACCCTGGCGAGCCGGCAGAGTTCGATTCCCGCTCCCCTAGGTCGACTCGGCCTTGAATGAGAACCCTGGGCGGTGTGTAAATATCAATATTAGAGAGACAAAGGCGCCTGGGCGTGGTTTTGACCACCCCACCGCCTCGTTCGCTGTGCAGGCCTTCAAAGGTGCTACTCTCGAACAGCACTTGCCCCAGAAGTCTGTTAAAGGCGACACGGTTGGGGGGGGCCTTTGTCTATTGTGTGGCATGCGAAAAGACCTATTCAGCTTTCGTTTGTCCATCCATTCCGTTGATCCTTTCATTAATTCACTCCCAGAAATATGCCCGCATGTCGGTCCGCATGGACCGACAGCTGTCGGCCAAACCGGTGGCTGTTGCGCACAGTTGCGGCGAGGCCTTGCAACGCATCGCCTGCAATCGCCTACCACAAACACAATCAAGCCAGCAGCCGCCGATCGCAGATTCATTAAAAGCCCGTTGATGATAAAAATGCGCATTCAAAAGGAAGTGTCGACTCGAATAAAACAAATGGACACGGTGTGGATAAACGCCTTCGCTTCTGTGTCACCGTCTGTCTGGGTCTCGCCGTCTTGCAACGCAAGAGCGGTCTCGTCGCTCCGTCTCCACCGTGGCCATCCTCCCGTGGCGTCGTTTCCTGTCCCTCTCTCCGCCGCTCGTCTCGACGGCCGGGGCATCGTCGAGACGAGCGCCGACGTGCGCTGCCCACAAACCCGCTTGCGTCTCGGCAACAAACGAAAATAGCGCCCTTTTCGAGTTTGTTTAAAGTTACGTCTTTCTTTAAGAGGGGGAGGCGTGTGTATTTGTGTGTGTGTGCGCGTGTGTTTGTGTGTGTGTGCCTGTGTTTGTGTGTGTGTGCCTGTGTGTGTGTGTGCCTGTGTTTGTGTGTGTGTGCCTGTGTTTGTGTGTGTGTGCCTGTGTGTGTGTGTGCCTGTGTTTGTGTGTGTGTGTGCCTGTGTTTGTGTGTGTGTGTGCCTGTGTGTGTGTGTGTGCCTGTGTGTGTGTGTGTGTGCCTGTGTGTGTGTGTGTGCCTGTGTGTGTGTGTGTGTGCCTGTGTTTGTGTGTGTGTGTGTGTGTGCCTGTGTGTGTGTGTGCCTGTGTGTGTGTGTGCCTGTGTTTGTGTGTGTGTGTGCCTGTGTTTGTGTGTGTGTGCCTGTGTTTGTGTGTGTGTGCCTGTGTGTGTGTGTGCCTGTGTTTGTGTGTGTGTGCCTGTGTTTGTGTGTGTGTGTGTGCCTGTGTGTGTGTGTGTGCCTGTGTGTGTGTGTGTGCCTGTGTGTGTGTGTGTGTGCCTGTGTGTGTGTGTGTGCCTGTGTTTGTGTGTGTGTGTGTGTGCCTGTGTGTGTGTGTGCCTGTGTGTGTGTGTGCCTGTGTTTGTGTGTGTGTGTGCCTGTGTTTGTGTGTGTGTGCCTGTGTTTGTGTGTGTGTGCCTGTGTGTGTGTGTGCCTGTGTTTGTGTGTGTGTGTGCCTGTGTTTGTGTGTGTGTGTGTGCCTGTGTGTGTGTGTGTGCCTGTGTGTGTGTGTGTGTGCCTGTGTGTGTGTGTGTGCCTGTGTGTGTGTGTGTGTGCCTGTGTTTGTGTGTGTGTGTGTGTGTGCCTGTGTGTGTGTGTGCCTGTGTGTGTGTGTGCCTGTGTTTGTGTGTGTGTGTGCCTGTGTGTGTGTGTGTGTGCCTGTGTGTGTGTGTGCCTGTGTGTGTGTGTGTGCCTGTGTTTGTGTGTGTGTGTGCCTGTGTGTGTGTGTGCCTGTGTGTGTGTGTGCCTGTGTGTGTGTGCCTGTGTTTGTGTGTGTGTTTGTGTGTGTGTGTGTGCCTGTGTGTGTGTGTGCCTGTGTGTGTGTGTGCCTGTGTGTGTGTGTGCCTGTGTGTGTGTGTGTGCCTGTGTTTGTGTGTGTGTGCCTGTGTGTGTGTGTGCCTGTGTGTGTGTGTGCCTGTGTGTGTGTGTGTGTGCCTGTGTTTGTGTGTGTGTGTGTGCCTGTGTGTGTGTGTGTGCCTGTGTTTGTGTGTGTGTTTGTGTGTGTGTGTGTGCCTGTGTGTGTTTGTGTGTGTGTGTGTGCCTGTGTGTGTGTGTGTGTGCCTGTGTGTGTGTGTGCCTGTGTGTGTGTGTGCCTGTGTGTGTGTGTGTGTGCCTGTGTGTGTGTGTGCCTGTGTGTGTGTGTGTGCCTGTGTTTGTGTGTGTGTTTGTGTGTGTGTGTGTGCCTGTGTGTGTTTGTGTGTGTGTGTGTGCCTGTGTGTGTGTGTGTGCCTGTGTGTGTGTGCGCCTGTGTTTGTGTGTGTGTGTGCCTGTGTGTGTGTGTGCCTGTGTGTGTGCCTGTGTGTGTGTGTGCCTGTGTGTGTGTGTGCCTGTGTGTGTGTGTGCCTGTGTGTGTGTGTGCGTGTGTGTGTGCCTGTGTGTGTGTGTGTGTGTGCCTGTGTGTGTGTGTGCCTGTGTGTGTGTGTGTGTGTGCCTGTGTGTGTGTGTGTGCCTGTGTGTGTGTGTGCCTGTGTGTGTGTGTGTGTGCCTGTGTGTGTGTGTGTATTTGTGTGTGTGTGCCTGTGTGTATTTGTGTGTGTGTGCCTGTGTTTGTGTGTGTGTGTGCCTGTGTGTGTGTGTGTGCCTGTGTGTGTGTGTGCCTGTGTGTGTGTGTGTGTGCCTGTGTGTGTGTGTGCCTGTGTGTGTGTGTGTGTGTGCCTGTGTGTGTGTGTGCCTGTGTGTGTTTGTGTGTGTGTGTGTGCCTGTGTGTGTGTGTGTGTGCCTGTGTGTGTGTGTGCCTGTGTGTGTGTGTGTGTGTGCCTGTGTGTGTGTGTGCCTGTGTGTTTGTGTGTGTGTGTGTGTGCCTGTGTGTGTGTGTGCCTGTGTTTGTGTGTGTGTTTGTGTGTGTGTGTGTGCCTGTGTGTGTGCCTGTGTGTGTGTGTGCCTGTGTGTGTGTGTGTGCCTGTGTGTGTGCGTGAGCGTAGGGCCGCTCTCGTCTCTGTCAGCGGTGGGCCCGTGCGTCACGCACAAACAGAATGGGGAGACGCAAGAGGGCTCGGCTGTCGTTACAATCAGAATGCGTTTTTTTATGTTTATTCAAACTGGAGGAATTCGATGACCTAATGAAGCTCTCTTTGACAGATGTCAATTAGATCCCCGCCCTCTCCGGATCATCCCGCCGCCGCTGGCGCTCGAGATCTGTGCGTCGCATCTGTGTCACCGACCGCGCCAATGACGACGGAGCTCTCCTTGCTTCCTCCTCCGAGCTTTTGTCCACCCTCCCATTATCCGAATGAAACAAAAAAAAAACTCGCCTCCTTAAACCCGGCTTTCACTCGGCAGCTCTGTCCGTTTAGCTTGCAGGTTCTGTTAATTTATTGGCTTTCCATACGCATGGCCGTTGAGCTTCTTTCGCGCCGCACGTAGCCAACCGTGCTGATCGGAGGTGCGGTGGAAGGGCGACAAACTAAACACGAGAAGCATTTTTTAAATAAATGAGTTTGTCAATCGAGATGATGATGATTTAAAAGCGCCATAGCTCCGTTGGCTTCCTAACATCGGAAGGAAGAGCGCAATCCAGGCGGCCACAGAAGCGCATCTGAAATGCGCGCTCGATGCGGTGACCGATTTTGTTCGATGGGCAGCCGCTGCAGCACCACCATACACGGTGGTGGTGCATTGTGATCTGCGCACGAAACGCGCCACTTTACAAAAGTTAATAGTATTATAATTATTATTAACCCCCAGCGGCGAGACACCCCCCCCCCCTCTTCCCGCGTTCACCAACACCCCTCGAGCTGGCAGAGCGGCCGCTGCTTCCCACCGCCCGCGAGGGGGCGGGCGGTGGGAAGCAGCAGAGTTGCGCACCGGGGTCGCACAAGCCACTTGTCTCTCACGGGAGTAGGCCGTGAGGATGGGGGGGGGGGTGTAGGAAGCGGCACCCTTTACTTTGTCCTCATCCCTTTCCCTCAACCGAAAGGGGTCAGGGTGTCAGGGTCACGAGGTCGTTGACGCCGGTCCTTTCTGATGCCATCGCACCTCACCATTGCTTCCTTCCTTTCGTATGATCCTGGCAGCAGTTTTAAAATAGCCACCTGGCCTCCCTGGTCCACTCGTGGAGTCTCCCGCCGCCATGTGGCTCGAGGTCTTCCTCTTGGTGTCCTCTGACCTCTGGGTGCCACGAAGGTGCCTGGCTTGGTAACCTGCCCTTCGCCACTCTGCGCACGCGGCCCGCCCATTGCAACCTCCTTCTCACGGCATCTACAACGACCTTGCTCGCCCCGTCTTCCTCCAACCTGTACACGAGTCCCACCCATCGCACACCACCGCCTCCTCCTCCTGCTGCTGCTGCTGCTCCAGCTGCTGTGCACGTCCACACAGAAACACACTTTGAACGTGTGGGGGTGTCGTGCGCGCGCAGTCCTAGTTGGCACGGCGGGGGACAATAAATAAAAAAAAACACTTCGCTGCCGCCCAGGGAGGTAAGGACGAGCGCGGGAGAACTCAACCGGCGATCGACAGCGGGCGGCGAGCGAGCGAGATGGCGCGGCTCTGCTGCTGCTGCTGCGTGGCTTCACCAGCGAGGGGAGGTGGGGGGCTCCCTCGCCAATTACTTAGCGGGATCGAGAGCAAAGCGACCCACCGCGGCCTCCGCCGCGTTGTCGGCGAGCGAATAAATCACGAGCCCCGACTCTGCTTTTGTTTCATTTCTCCAGACGTGGCTAAGAAAGCAATATAACTCAAAAACTGTTGTCTTGTGCGCTCAGTGGAAACTTAAGTGACGGGGTCAAGCCTTAATTACGTCCGAAGGATCCCATAGGAAGGCCTGCTGTGTCTGATGGGAATGGGGGCGGGAGGGTGTGGGGGGTGGCGCTGGGTAAAGTTTGTGAGTCGTGCGTGCGGAGCGACGACGACGACGATGATGATGATGACGATGACGACGATGATGATGACGATGATGATGATGATGACGATGACGACGATAATGATGACGATGATGATGACGATGACGACGATGATGATGATGATGACGATGATGATAACGCCGATGATGATGACGACGACGATGATGATGACGACGATTCGCTCGGCCGTGCGCCTGCTGTGTGACCTCCCGGGGGGCATCGGGCAGCTCGTGAACTTGAGGGATGTCCGCTGGACCCCAAGGGGCGCTCACTGCCGCGGTCGCTCCAGGAACGTTACCTTCCCGCTCCCCTCCCCCCCACCCTCGCCCACCGTATGGAATTCAACCAGATGAGCAAATGGTTCATGCTGCAGTTTTATTGATAACGACGATAACGACCGCTTGCGTACTTTTCCGTGATTCTTCCGCACAGCCGTCTGTCGCAATTGTTTTAGTTTTTGTTTTCCGCTCGGTGCTCAGGGAACGGTATCCGACGTTTCACCCCGCTTGCTTTTGGGAGCTTCTTGAGGAACATGAAATTGAGTTCCTCCGCGTCGCACTCGGAGGTTTTTGTTCGGGAGCGGAAAAGGAACGGAAAAGGAACGGGAAAGGAACGGAAAAGGAACGGGATTCAGGAAGTGAACGGAATGGAGCCCAGGACGCGGCGTGAGCTTGCGGGCGCATTCGGAGATGCGTGCGGCCACGGTCAAGTTGCCTTGGCCCTCTCACAAACTGCGTTCCGGTCCTGCGATTTGGCTGCCGTGCCCCCAAGAGGTTGAAGAAGAAGCGTCCCTTACAAATATCTCGCAGAGCCGTGCGCCGCCCCTGCCCCTCGTCTTAGAGAATGGCCCTAAAACAAAACTAGAAACGCCGACAGCAAAAAAAAAAATGTTTGAAATCGCCCTCAATCTAAGCAAAATTGAGCCTGGCTTGCACTCGGATGGGTGGCCAACGGTGAGTAGCAAAGCGGTGTTGTGTGGGACGACGCCACGGGCACCCGTGAGGGAAACTCGACACAAAAAAAACAACAACCCCTCGTTGACGCTCTCACGTCCGTGCTCTCCCCGCGCCTTTCACCAACCCGCACTGACCAGCGTGGTGAAGTATGGTCACATAGCGCCTGGGGGCGGGGGAGAGGAAGGCCTCGCGTGGCGAGTCGCGAGGTCGCTCTGCGCTTTTGTTGGGCCTCTGTAGCCTCGAGACGTCGACCGATGCGGCCGGCAGACAGTAGCGGCGCAGAAGGTTGCGAACAAGAACGGCTTGCCGTGAGGACGTCCGCATGGCACAGCCACGGGCCAAACACGCGCGTGTTTGTGAGTGTGTGTGTTTGTTTGGACTGTTTGCGTGTGTGTGTGTGTGTGCGGAGCGTCAGTGTGGAGTGGTGAGCACACTTCGCTAGGAACCCGGTGAGGCGAGTTGGGTTCCCGCTCGCGCCCGATAACTGTGGCGAATATTTGAACTTCGGCCCTGGGGGCTCCCCTAGGTTGACTCGGCCTGAACTGAGTACAGTGCCTGGTGCAGTGTGTAAACAACACCACTGGGGATCACGAAGCCAGCGGCCGTGGCGCGGACGTTTTCCACCCGCGCCCTCGTGTGCCGGGCCCGCCACCCTTCAACGGTGCTCGCTTCGAGCACTTGCCCCCACAGCCTGTGAAAGGCTGTTGGGGGTGGATCTTCGTCTCTGTTATTGCGAACACATCATCCGTGGCGTTTTGTGCAAAGAAATTCCTTGTGCCATAATCTCCCTTCGGTTCCTGTCCCTCTCTCTGCACTCAAGCACCGGGAGAGAGAATGTTGAGGTGGGAAGGAAGGGAAAAGCAGCGCGTGATTATTATTTTTGTTTTGGTGCAAAACGGAGCGGCGAAATCGGCTCGTGCGTAGATGCTAGGCGGATCGCTGCATCGCGGGATCGTAAGAGATGGCGATGCGCTTGTTTGGGAAGGAGGATTTCATCCAGCAGTGGATTATTTATGGCCGATGATGGTGAGCCATTGTAAGTTTGTTGTTGCTCAGGGCTAAAAAAGGTAATGAGCAAGCTGTGGAAATTCCACATTCGTATGGCAAGAACCGTTATATGCATATTTACAAGCACGGTGACCCCTCCTCACTTTAAGTGGCGCTTAAAGCGGCGTGAAAAAGTGCCGAATAATTTTATTCCATTCCAGGAAAAAAATTGCGATAAATAAAATAGTGGAAATTGAGAAAAAATTGGCTGCGTTTGCGGTGACCTTATTTCAACAATGGGCTCGCAGAGGGTATTGGAATTAGACAAACGTTGGGTCGGGTTGCACGCTAAGGCCAAGAAGAGGTCACCCTTCACGCAACACGGTTATAAAAACATGTGAGTTCGTTTCGCCGAGTGTTGTTCACACGTGTGTGTGTGTGGTGTGTTTTAGCATTCATTCCACAAAACTTTCATGACCTCTTAAATAAAGAATGTGCTCACATTAACAGCGACTCGTGATAAATGAACTCGGACGCAACTTTTAAATCACGGCCGGGCTTAAAATAATTCTAATGTTTTTCCAAATGCGTTTTTTTTCGCTATTAATTATACATCTAGCGCGTGTCCCTTTGCGCAAAAAATAATCCCTCGCTTTAAAAAATGAGGCTCGTAAAATTTAATGGTGCAAAAGATGATTAATGCACTTTGTCCCACGGTTAGTTGTGCACGTGCGCGCGTGCGCGCACACGCGCGCGCGCGTCTGTACGAAGAAGTTTCAGACTCTGCGAGGTTTTCCCCGTTCAACTCCGCGCCTCGCGAACGCCGGATACGTTCGACGGCTCACGCCGTGACCAGTGGTGAAGTGGGAGCAGCATCCTTCTGATGACATGGTCTTAAGGTATAAAAAAAATTGTATTCACGTGACGCTTAAGTGGCCGAGCATCTAAGAGTTCTCTCGCATTGCATCTCAATCGCCCCTTTGCCTGCTGGTAGTTTTTGTTCTAGAGGTGTGGAGGGCACCTTGAAGACAAGCTGTCCCTCTGCGACACAACGTGACACGTCACCCCCAACCTCGTGTTGGTTGCTATTGGTTATTGCATTTAAGTAATTTCAATTTATTTTCATGATTATTATTATTATTTGGACAGTTTGGATCATGACATTGATAGATATGCCCAAATCTTTTTTATAATGTACGTCACAGTGTATTTCACGACCACTGCGATGCTGACGACGCCTATTTACAGATAACGCTCAAACTCTGCGCTCTTGCATGAATTTCAGGTGGGTCAATCCGGGTCATCAATACAGATAATATTTCCACACTCGACACTCCAAATGCAGCATCACTCCTGCCTTGGCCGCGTCTACTGCAAATGTTGAAAGAGAGAAAAAACCTACACAAACATTTGTTGATTCATTTTAGGCCGAGTTACTTCCTCAACGTGCCAAGTCGGTGGCTGCGCTTAGATGTTTACAATCGCCGTGTCGCATCGTGAACCTGCGAAACAAAACTCGCAACGACTCTAACAACAACACGCTAAACACACGCGGACTTAAGTGTTGCGAGCGCGCGCACGTGTGTACACACACGCACACTTAGAGGTGAACACACACACACAACGTGTTTGAATTGAATGCCCATATGCAACAAGCGGCCGTTTGGCCTGTCATTGTAAACGGAGTTTGTCCACCACTGACATGGATGTACCTGCTGTGCCAACCTCTTCTGCATTAACGACGGAACATCTGCAAATGAATATTCTCTGTTTAACACCGTAAGGACGTGACACGTTCAGAGGGATTCCAGTAAATACACAATGCAACTGTGCCGGTAATACTCTTTGGAATCCGATGAGCTAGAAAGCTTTTTTTCATAGATGTCCAGTACGGACAGGTCAGAAGGTTGCAACAACAAACAGCAAATAATACAAAACACGATAGGAGTGCAAAGAATTGTAAAGGTAAACAAATCACTTTAAAAATATATGTACAAATGCATATTCTTGGTTCTTTCGGTAAAGTCACGTAGAAGGGAAACAAGAATATGAATCCCTGCAGTCACGAAAGCTTTGTACAAATACAATTGAGCATTTTTTTTATCTTACCAGGTCAAGCCTACTGAGCTCTTAGCTGCTTTTTCACAAGCGACCTGGCCACAAACGATAACTCATGTGGAAATTTACAGCAGCAAAATCATCGGACAGTTCCAACCACATGCTAACAACGTTGCACGAAAGGTGGGAACAGGCCGGTGTTTAGTTCCAACTCGGCCTGTGTCACTTCACCCTCATCGAAACTAAAACTAAACCATTTTACATTTTACCAGGTAAGACCCCCACTGAGCTATACAGATTATTTTTCAGAAGCAACCTGGCTATCACAAATTATTGCTCAGCGAAGTGGCTTATCACGTGGGAGTTTTTTGCAGCCAAGTACTCTTAAGCACACGTTTCTAAATATGTGAGGGAAAAACCGGAGGACCCAGAGAAAAATCCACACTCCCAAGGGGAGAACATGCAAACTCCAAATATGCAGCAGACGTCCAGGTCGGGATCGAACCCACGACCTGCTGTATACCAGGCGATGTAATTAACATCTCCTAGCCACCGTGATGATGATGATGATGAGAGAAAGAGACGCACACAAATTCCCAATATACAGCAGGAGTACATGGTCGGTACCGAACCCACGGTCTCATGTATACCAGGCGAGGTAGTTAACATCTCCTCGCCACCGTGGCGCCCTCTGTGTGAATTCTTCAGCTTTTGTTCCAGGTTTGAAGTCTCCAGATCAAAGCAGGCGATACGCACCGTGGGAACAAAATCATTGCTCCTTGAGCCACCTTTGCTGCGGTGATTTTTGACTCGAACATTTTTTACTTTTCCAAAACGCGTAATGCTGATTAGATTATTTATATTACAAGCCTCCACATTTGGAATCAACATGCGTTTACAGTATCTGGCTGCTATACATTTCCACATGAAAGCCACTTCGCTCAGCTATAATTTGTGGCCAGGTCGCTTCTGAAAAAGAGCTATGAAGCTCAATGGGCTTCACCTGGTAAAGTAAATAAGTTGAGTTAAATTTGTAGTGATTTGATTACCTTTCCAATACTTTGCACTCCTGTCGTGTTTTGTATTATTTGTTGTTGTAACTTTCTGAGCCGCCCCTACTGGATATCTGTGGAAATATTGCTTCATAACTCATCAGATTTCTCCAGGATAAATAAAGATTCTGCTCCGTGCCATTTGCCAATTGTATCCCCTCCGTCAATTTATTTTCCTTTGTTGGTGAACTTTAAATGTCACCTGGTATACAATACAGTGATAGCATTATTACTTGAAATCAACTAACTTGTTTTGCGCTCTGAACAAGGGCCATTGTCCGAAACGTCACCTGTTACATATCTTGTTTCTCTCCTTTTAAGGCCACAGTGTTCTTGATGAATGCGTTGAGTTTCATTTGCCACTTGTTGTCGAAATCACTTGTGGTTTGGACGTGGTAAAAGTGCGCTCGTTCATATTTCACTCCGTCAGTGCGTCAGTCCGTCAAAAGCACTCGCGATCCCACGCGAGGCATCGGGTTACAAGGTGACCAAGAACAAGCAGGGCAACAGACGATTGTTGAATCCATCTGTGTTCTGCCTTGAGTGTTCACCCCCCCCCCCCTGCCCTCCCTCCCCCTTCATTTGCGTGGCTTTATCCGGACACTGCAGTTGCTTCTCCAAATGTTAAAACATTCAATACGAACATTCATCTATGGAATTAGTCCCAACGTCTCAAAGTAGGATCCTCCTGAAGAACGTTTGAGACTCCGTGAGGCTCCCCCCCCACCCCCCCCCCCCCCCCGGATAAATAAATGAGATGAAGATCCCGAGACAAGCATAGAGTCCAAATTAATTGTATAGAGACCCATAGACTCACACTGAGACCTGTGCACTCGCATAGATGCGCTTTTACGGCCGTCTGGAACGCTCTTATCTGCCGATATTAGGAAGCCACTGGACCTACGCACTTTTAAATCTAGATTGAAATCTAATTTCTTCAGAACTCCTTGTCGCGTTTAGTTTTGTTGTCCTTATCCCGTACCTCCGATTGACACGTTTGGCTACGTACGATGCGAAAGAAGTTCAGCATACATACGTAAACTCGCATAGAGACCCATTGATTTATTCTTTCTATTCTTCCAGACTGTGACCAAATCATCTGGATTGTGCCCGATCTCATCATATGCAGGATGCGAAACAGGGCTGAGCCTGGATAGATTGATTTGGGAATCGCCAAGCTTGACAATAGGTGCTATGAGCTGTGGGGCAATGCAGTCAGAAGGCAGAGCAGCAAAAAATCCATTGCTGTACCGAACTTCTATGTTGCCACGATCTGTGCCTTCACGAACTCGCACCGACCGGCGTGTTGAACTATGATCCAACAACCATCACAGCCCACGCCTGCCGTGGGGGAGGCCCTTATCCACCAGTGGATTGGCAAAAGAGCTGTAACATATGCTTTCATCATTATCATTACAATTTTTACTTTGTCATCACACACGGATTCTACTGTGACGTGGAGTCAGCCCTGACTGCTGCCTTGTGCAACGCCGTGCAATAGAAGGTGTGGAGGTGTGGGAGGGAGGTCGCCATGGCTGGTTGGGTGGGTGGGTAGGTTGGTGGGTGGGTGGCGAGGTGCAGGATTCCGAGCCTTTGACCCGCGACCATGACGAGGAAGAGGAGGAGGTGTCTCTCGTGGGAGAGGAGGAGGGGTGCTGAGGCGGGCGGTGGGAGGGGAGGGTGCGAGTGGCACGGCGGTCGCGCCGTCCGGCTCCACGCGAGCTTCGTCAAACGCCAAAGGGGAGGAAGTTTCACGGCCACCGACACCACCGCGGCGTTTTTAGAACGCGCGTCGCCCGCCGATCTGCGCACTTGACTCCCGTTTCTAACTTCGTCTCCCCGTCGCACCTTTCATAACTCGTCGCGCGTCTCGCTCTTGGTCACGGCCACGAGGCTCCTCCAATCCCTCCGATCTCTCCGTGCCGCGCCTGCGTGGATTCCCCAAACTTTAAAGAGAGAGAGTGAAGAAATGGTGTAACTGCAACCGGGTACGTGCTTTGCTCATTTCACATTTTAGCCGTGTGCGTTGAATCGAGCGGTCAAGGTGGTTGTCATCGTCATCGTATTTGTTGGTGGGCTTGTGTTTTTTTGAACTGGCGTTTGTCACAAGCGCTGCGAGCGGGAAGGGAGTGATGGAGGGAGGGGACTGATCGTGAACTTTTTTAGCGACTGTCGCGGAGTTTGTTCCGGCGTTTGCTTTTGGCAGTGACCGATCGCTCACCGGCCCGGCCGCGTGTATCGAGTTTCACATCTTCGCGCTGACCACCGCCACGAGCAGCCGGGCTTTGGGGCGTAATGCGGAGCGTCACGCTTAGACGTTTAATCTCGGATGAACACGCGCGTTCAATTTTTTTAGGAAGTACAGATTATTTACGCGCTGCACTATTTTTTTTTTCGTTTTATCGTCTGAACGTTCCTCGTACGGGAGCTTCAACGCTTGCGATGCTTTTATTTTATTTGCGTAGTAGAAAATTCTAAAATTGGTCGCGTTTTTATATTGTTGAACGACTGAAAGTACGCAAGCTCGCTTGTATCGCGTGGTGTTTATGCTTTGCGGCAGCGTGCGCTTGGAAAATGTATCTCGCTTGCTGAGTGCTACGCGATTTGCGGTTGATGACTCACGCTGTCACAGAAGTTAGAACGCGTGGTTAATGTGATATTATTTATAACACGTGGTTAATGTGATATTACTTATCACACGTGGTTAATGTGATATTACTTATAACACGTGGTTAATGTGATATTACTTATAACACGTGGATAATGTGATATTATGTATAACACGTGGTTAATGTGATATTACTTATAACACGTGGTTAATGTGATATTACTTATAACACGTGGTTAATGTGATATTACTTATAACACGTGGTTAATGTGATATTACTTATAACACGTGGTTAATGTGATATCATTTAGAACGCGTGGTTAATGTGATGTTACTTATAACACGTGGTTAATGTGATATTATTTATAACACGTGGTTAATGTGATATCATTTAGAACGCGTGGTTAATGAGACATTATTACTCACACGTGGATAATGTGACATTTATCACACGTGGATAATGTGATATTACTTATAACACGTGGTTAATGTGATATTATTTATCACACGTGGTTAATGTGATATTACTTATAACACGTGGTTAATGTGCTATTATTTATAACACGTGGTTAATGTGATATTATGTATAACACGTGGTTAATGTGATATTATTTATCACACGTGGTTAATGTGATATTATTCATAACACGTGGTTAATGTGATATTATTTAGAATGCGTGGTTGATGTGACATTATTTATCAAACGTGGTTAATGTGATATTATCTATCACACGTGGTTAATGTGATATTATTTATAACGCGTGCCCTTTCCTCGTTATTCTCGAGGAAAGGGCACAGACGGCGAAGTTTAAACTTCGGTGCGCAGCAGGCAAGATGGAAAAATAAGTTGACAAACACTCGATTATGAGGACCCTTGGTGTAGTCGCTTGTTTTCCCAATCTGAAATGTGTATTGTAAATATCCGTGCCTGGGCTCACGGGATCGTGAGCCTGTGATAGCGAGCGAGCGTTGGCCCTAAATTGTATCCACATCGTCTTGGAAGGAAGAGGGAACGCTTTGCTCTTCATTTTACGAACGAAAACATGGGGACGCGGATTCGCTTTTGCACGTTGTGGAGTTAACTTGGAGGCGTACACACGTGAATGCTCTGCGTAAAATGTCTTTCTTAACATAATATATACACACACACGTTGAACTTATATCGCACCGTACGTAGCCGACTCCGTCGGTAAATATACTACGCAGAAAATCATTCGTATGCCAATTTAAAAAGTGCTCATCATCGAAAAACACAAAAAAATGTGATTCTCATCAGGAACCCTCCCCATGGCTTAAGGCGCAGCCTCCAACTCGTCTTGTCCACTCGGTCTCTCTCTTGCGGCCTCACTGGTGGTGATGCACTATGAAGAAGGTCCACTGAGCGAAACGTCGCCTTTTGTATTTGTTCCTTCTAACGCCACATACACACACGCAGAGTTGTTGTTGTTGTTGGCGAGCGTGTTGAGTTGTTGCTGTTGGCGAGCGTGGTGTTGTTGTTGTTGGCGACCATATTGAGTTGTTGTTGGCGAGCGTGTTGAGTTGTTGTTGCTGGCGAGCGTGTTGAGTTGTTGTTGACGAGCGTGTTGAGTTGTTGTTGTTATTGTTGGCGAGCGTGTTGTTGTTTGCGAGCGTATTGTGTTGTTGTTGACGAGCGTATTGTGTTGTTGTTGACGAGCGTAATGAGTTGTTGTTGTTGTTGGCGAGAGCGTTGAGTTGTTGTTGTCGAGCGTGTTGCGTTGTTGGCTGTGCTTGTTCACCACTGCCAACGCAGCAGCAGCATCACCAGACCACGTGTTTAATATACCAGACAGAGTCGTTCAGCATCCTTTGAGATTAAGAGACTCAAACAAATTTCTTCTCAAATTACCTTCATTATTATTGTTAAAGATATAAAATTGTCCATTAAAAAAACATCCACAATGTATAAACAGTCCATCAGATTTTAGCTGGTGAATCAAGTTACCCTGGTACAATATTAAGCTGTTATTGTGCCGGCCATATTATTTATATATTAATTATTGCTATGCTGTATTTAACGATAGTAGTTTACTGAGTGCATATAATGAAATATTGTATCATCCACTATATATAGATTTGTGTGTGTTTGTATGTTACGGGTTTAACTGTGTATGTTATGTCATGTGTTTGTGTACACACGTATTATTTTCATTTCTCTGTCAATAAACACAACCCGAAAAATGTAATCGCGTGCAACGAATTGTTAAACACTGCGGCTAGTTAAATAAATGTTTTTAACCTTACAACTCGTTTCTGATTTTAACGAACCGGTTTCGCGAAAGCAAATATAAATGGGGTTGACATCCAACGTCAAATTGTTATTACACCAGTGTCAGTATCAGCCCATGGTCTATCCGCTGTTGAGTGATGGGCGATCCTGTGATGCCACGAGACACGTCTATGGGTCGTCCCTCCTCCTGCTGCTGCTCCTTTTGGCTGCCCCCTCCCCCCCATTTCCATCGCTGGTCTCCTCCATCAGCCAAACGGCGGCGCCCCCTCTCGTAACGGTGTCCTGACGTCCGACGGTGAACGCGATGCCTTTCTGTGACGATGCCGTGATGCGTGCGTGCGTGCTTGATGCGCGTGGTCTTCCCCCGGGCCTCGGCGACATTGCAAACGCGCGCGCATCTGTCCGTCCATGCTTCTTTGTGTAGTTTAAGGATCTTGTTTGTTGTTGTTGTTGTTCCCGTTGAAAACATCGTCAGCGTTCAGCCGCAATATCCCCACGCCTTCTTTTCGTTGTTAGAAAATCGATTTCGCACAAAAGCGCTCCGACATAGCCGTCATTCACCTCTTCGTGTCGTCGTTCTCATCCCCCACCCAACACAATTATATAGTTCGTGTCATCGTTTTCATCACGAATGTTCTTCAGTGTTTTAGCTCAAACACCTGCCGCGTTTTAGACCTCTCCCCCCCCCCCCCCGCCGCACCCAACACAATTATATAGTTCGTAACATTGTTGACTCATATTTTGCTTGTGCGCATCTGGGGCTGTCGGGAACGCTCTTCCGTCTGATATTAGAAAACCACCGGAGCTGTGCGCTTTTAAATAATCTCGATTGAAAACTGACTTCTTGAGAACTGATTGTTGTGTTTAGTTTGTTGTCCTTCCCCCGCATTTCCGATTAGCGCGGTTGGCTACGTACGGTGCGAAAGAACAACTTACATACACATCAGTGGGGTTTGTATTCAAGTCCATCGTGATTGCTTCAACGTAAGATGAAAATCGCTTGCATGTGCAGGTACCGTTTTAATATGTATACATGCTATTGAAATAGAGCTGCTAAGCGCAATGCCCTAACCCAAAATAAACTGACCGACCGACGAAATAACACAAAAATTATTCTTCTTTCGAATCGGCGTCTGTTTGCGAAGATAAGCGGCTGAATTTTGGGAATGACAGCAGAAACATTTATGCGGAAAATAATGTATTAACAGTCGTGTTCTTACGTTCACAAAGTGTGTCTTCATTTCCGTTGGTTTAATGTGGTTGCCCGCAGACAGGGCTGTGCGGCTCGTTTGTAACAAATGTACTCAAGGATGTCCATCGTTGGAAGAGATGTAACCAATAACTAAACCAAAGCACACGTACGAAGTGGCTGCATCTCACAACCACTGCTTGTTCATGAACATTAACTGGGCTCTACCACTTATGTGGATACAACCTGTATGCTCTATTAACACCTTGTTGTCATTATTGTTAAGACAGTCGCACGGACTTTGAATAAAAAAGCGCAACCAATTAAAAGTTTGTTTTTATCGGATGTGCCGAGATTACAAAGACAACGTAAATACTAAACCGGTTAACCACAGACATTCGCTATATAATCGTCGACAGAATGAGTGGTTCGCAGGAGAGCAGGAGTTGAATGCTTAGTGAACGGAACATTATTTGGTAACATAAGTGCCTGGATAGTTGCTGTTATTATAAGCATACAAATATACCACCGTTTAGAATTTAAAGAATACTGTGATGTATGTTGAAGTTATTTCACACCGTACGTAGCCACCCGTGATAATCGGAAGTACGGGGGAAGGACAACAAACTAAACAAACAAAAAACCGGTTAAAAAATCAGTTTTCAATCCAGCTAATTTAAAAGGGCATAGCTCCAGTGGCTTCCTGATATCAGGAGGAAGAGAGCGTTCCAGACGGCCGCAGAAGCGCATCTGAAAGCGAGCGATGCGGTGACCGACTTTGTTCAGAGGCCGGCCGCAATCTGCAGCGAGGATGATCGGAGTTCTCATGATTGTTTTAGCTGCTTGACGAGCTCAGCGAGGTATCGTGGTTCATTTGTGGCAAGCGCTCTGTGTGTAATTACGTAATAGAATGCAATTTTTTGCGTACAAGTTTTGTTTTTACAACGTAAGACTATTCTTGCAGGTGCCTAAGCGAGCAGGTGTTGAACTTCTCTACACCTCTATATATTCCTTCTGCTGCGTCGTGTCCACCCTGGTACAACTCAGAGCCCCGTGTCCACCCTGGTGGACACGGGGCTCTGAGTTGTACCACCGCTATTAAATTACATGTATTAAAAAAAAACTTAAACTAAATCAACTAGAAAGTCCTGAAGAGGTGTCTTTACCTCATAAAGTCGCCAATAAACTCCCCCTGAAAATAATAATATTAATACCGTCTCTTACACAATAATTCAGACCCGTAACAAACATTGCACTGTGATATTGACGTTCATAAAACGCGTCTTTCTTATTGATTCACGTATTTATTCTTAATTCGAATTGGCGTACTGGGTACGGTGTGGTATCTCGACGTGGTGATCGTCGTTGATTCGCTCCGAGCCGGTGGATTTGCGGAGGAGCAGGAGTCCACTGTTGCGTTGCAGGATTGTGTAAATGCCCTCCTGTCCTGTGCCGGGTGGGGATTCACATCCCTACGTATCCTCTTGGAATTTATTTATTTTATATCAGAGGCTGCAGACGTTTTGCTTCGATTAGCCATAAAAATGTTATCCTGGAGATATTGGATTTTAGTTTTGTTTGGTGTCGTGTACAGATGGTGTTTGCAAAGAGGTGAATTTATGTTCAAACTTTTTTTATTTTACCCCTCAAGAGAATCCGATAACTCATTTTGTTGCGAGAGACGTTCAGCAAGGGCGTAACGTCACGTATCGTCTCCAGGCCGTGCGGTGTGCGAGGAACTTCTTCCGGTCATTATTTCTCACACAAAATGCTCAATATCCAGAAATTATTTTGCTTATATATTTTTTTGATAACTCAACGAGGTTAAAATTATTGATGATGAATCTGCAAATAAAGCATTACGACTAAAGTATGAGTGATTTATGAGACTTGATCTTAACGCATTTCGTAACCAGTTGCCCTCAAATTAAAAATACTTGTAAAAGTACATGCAAGTCAGTAGTAAAAACAAAAGATGTAGTCTCAACAAATAATTAAAATTCACGTATTTATTTGATGCCAATAGATTACATAATTATCATAAGCCTTTGTGGCCATTAATTTAAACCGCCAATATAATGAACAATTAGTTAATTAAACAACTGTTTATTTTCGGAATTCATTTTATGCGCTGGCAGCAAATTCTATAAACAATGTGGCATTTCTTTGTGAACACTCTAGGTACCATTTATTTGTAATTGCTTCTTGCCGTACTGTGTGTAAGGCATTGCCAGTTGAAGAATGGCAACGGCATAATCGCAAGTGATCGTTTTAGACTTGACGACTAAAACGAAACGCATTCGCCACAACATAAAATATGGCATTCTCGTAATGGGATATTGCCACGCAGTGCTGTTGACAAATGAGTTGAGTTGTTTGTTGTTGTTGCTAATTGTGCTGTGTGCACCACTGCCAACGCAGCAGCAGCATCATTGCCAACATAATTTGTTTTAAGTTTGAGATCAGTTAAAGGATATAAAGAATATACCACTATCCCATTTTTATTTTCCCTCGATTAACATCGCAAAGCGGACCCAATCGCATCCACTGACAAGGACAGTTTGGGTGGGTGTGTCAATAGTTCCTCGTCGCAGTAAGGGGTATTGGCGCAAGGAAAACGATGGGATGGTGACCAAAGGGAAGACGCAAGAGGAATAGCCACTCGATGTACGTTGAACTTATTTTGCGCCGTGCATGGCCAACCGTGCTACTCTGAGGTGTTGGGGAAGGACAACAAACTTAACACAAAAAAGCAGTTATTAAGAAATGAGTTTGTCAATCTAGATTATTTACAAGTGCATAGCTCCAGTGGCTCCCTAATATCGAAAGGAAGAGCGTTCCAGACGGCCGCATAAGCGCACCTGAAAGCGCGCGATGCAGTGATCACCGTCTTTATGCAGAGGTGTAGCGATGGGATTTGTTCACGGTCGGGAGCCAGATGAACTGTGGACCCAGTGGATTGGTGATTGCGAGGCTGTCGTCCAGCAGTGGATAGACTGCGGCTCGTGGTGATTTCAAAGAAACACGTCACGTTATTGTCGTTGTTGTTATTGTTGTTGTTTTCTATAAAATAATTTGAACTTTTTTGGAGGGGAAGGAAATTCGTCAAGACAAAAGTGTAAAACCATGGCCACTTCAGAAATGTATTTCACAAACGGACCTCAGAAGCGAAGCCGGCGTGAGCCTGGGTAGTGCCTGGATGGGTTGAACCACCGTGCCCAGGAGACCAGGGCAGTGGGAGTCGTGGGCAGCAGAGGGCAGTGTGGCAAATTCCTTTCCTGATCTGCGCTCCTGCCCACCCCGACTTCTACCGGCCCCGTTCGGATAATCGTGGCGAAGTGCGGTCGAATCATCCAATCCCATGAACTAAGTTCTCATCCAGCAGTGGATTGACAAGGGGGCTGTGTGTATGCACATGCAGCGCTTGCCGGGTGGCGGGGTCTGCCCCTACCTGCGCGTGCGCGCGAGGCAGTGGAGCATTCACTCGCTCACCTGGGGACAAGCTTGGTCCCAGCGCGGGCAATAAACGCAACGCGCGCACGCAGCGCGAGCGTCGCATTAACAACTTCCACGTCGTAAACGTCAAACGATAACATCGGCATAAGGGTGTCCGTGACTTAAACTCAAACAGCCTAAACGACTTGGGGGATAGCGCCGGTTATAAACGGAATAAAGTGGTCGCGATCGCTGTGAGAGTGTGTGGTGCCCTTTTTCTTTTTAGATATTTTTAGTCGTGAGGACAGCCGCAATAAATGATGCTGCCAGTGTGTGCAGCTCGTAATCGCTGCATAGTTCATTAAATAATTACCACTCTGTGGGGAGTCCAATTAGCACGATTGGCTACGTACGGTACGAAAGAAGTTCAACATCCATTCATGCAAGTCGCCATTGAAAAATGTGGGACATTCACCACTGGCTCAAGCCTCGAACCGTTGCGGTGGCGGTGCATGCCCTGTAAACCACCGCTGTGGCTTGTGCAATGGAAAAGCGGTATTTCACAGGTGGCCTCGGTGTAGATTGTTGTTGTAGTAACTTGCTGACATGCCCCTACTGGAGGACGTCTGTGATAAAGAGCTTCGTTGGCTCATCGGATTCCTCCTTCATTCTAAATAAATATTCCGAGTTTCGGCCACTACATGTGTTGACCTGTCGCTGTTTTCGCCTTGTTTGTGTGTGCGTCTCTGTCCAGGGCTCGCAGGGGAACAGCCCCCCCGCCAAGCTGTGCGAAGACCCGGGCCAGAACGACTCGGGAGCTTGGGCGAAGTATGTGCGCTTCGCACAGGCCTGGGAAGAGGCCAACCTCGTAGCCTGGCAGAGCGGGGAGCAGGTGAGCGTGCGAGCGGCTGGGACGCCGGTCTCCTCAAACCCCCCCCCCCCCTCACCCACGTGACCGCTGCTCACCTGTGATCTGGAGGTGGGGGAGGGATCTTGGTCAGAGGTAGATGCAGGTGCGCACGTGCAGCCACCGCGTGGGGAGCGGTGGCGCAGCGGTTGGCGCGCTGGGCTGCGAACCCAGAGAACCCGAGTTCGATTTCCGCTCACGTGCCAGCACCGGTGACGAACATCTGAACCGGTACTGGGCTTCCCCTCGGTTGACTCAGCCTCAAATGAGAACAGGTGTGCTGTGTAAACATCGCCACTGGTGCTGGCCACCCACCTCCTCGTGTGCCATTCCGGCCTTCATCGGTGCTCGCGAACAGAATTTGCCCCATAAAGTCTAAGGCTATCCGTGGGATCTTTGTCTTTGTGCGGAGCGGTCGTGCAGTGGTTAGCACGCCGCATACGAACGCGGTCACCCCTTTTCGATTCCCGCTCCAGGTGAACATCGGTGACAGTTTTCTGAACCGGTCCTGGGCCTGCTATAGGTCGACTCAGCCTCAAATGAGCGCCTGTTGCGTTTTTAAACATATCCTCAGTTATCGATATCTGAAATTACTGAAACAATACGACCTTAATTGTGTGTAAAAACGCATAACGTTTGTTGCACATTAAAAATGACTGATGACTTATTTACATGTCAGACTACCGAGCACACATGAAAGTCAACAGGAGCATAGCAACCACAAGTTACCATGGCCGTACCGCGTGGCCTCGCGCGCGAGAGTTGGTGGTACGGAAGGTGCCGGCAGCGTTGGACTACCCGGCGATCGCGTTTGCAGCGTTGTTCTACAGAGACGCTTGTGAAATAGCTACCCCTACTGATCACGACAAGCATCACAGTGCACCGTACACAGTGGGCGCCAGGGTTTTGTAATGCCTCGGCGTGCACACCGAGTGGTTTACGCGTCGGTTGATGTATTCGCCTCGAGTCCTTTATGCGATTCTTACAAATTCGAGCAGCAGCGGAATTTTGCTTTGTGGGGTAGGGAAAGTTGCGGCGTTTGCTCGAGACTGTTGCCAGCATTTGCTGCGTGTTACGGAAATTGCATCCCCGTGAGGTGGTGCTAATCTCTGGTGGTGGAAATTCCACACTACTATGGTGGGAGCCTTTTAAAGTAATGTTTTGGTCGGTTTTTTTGTTACACCCCCAGCTCATTTCGATTATTATATGACTGCCGTTATGTCTTCAGATGAAGAAGCATTTCAGAAATCTCGCAGGTACAGTGTCACCCCGACATATCAGAGGAATGACCCTTGGAAGATGTCTTTCATAGCATTTTGGGGGGGGGGGAACATTCTTTAATTTTATTTTTAAATGCAACAGGGGGTGGGCACGCCTTCTCACAAGTTCCGGTATGAGACCAACACATGACAGTGAAACGAAAATTCCAAGTATATTAAAAAAAAATGATCGGCGATGTAATTTAGCTACCTACAGGGAAAACTCAAAGTTGTGTGCGATCCGGGTTATTTCCGTCTCATCGCCAGTGTCCAGGCTGAGACCCATTGACCTGCTCGCGCTTGAGAAACCAGTCCACAGTTCACTCACCGGTGACCCAATCCACAATTCCAAATCTGTGCCTCGGCAGCGCGGGGGCCGGCTCGGGCCTCCCGAGGCCTCCGAGCCACCCAGCCGGGGCCACTCTTCAGTCAGCGCGGCCTCCTCTTCCACCTCCTCCTGGCAGCGCGGTGCGAGTTGATTCGGTGCCGCGTGTCCCCCCCCCCCCGCCACAGATGTACTACAAGGTGATCAAGGATGTGGAGCCAGGGGACGAGCTGCTTGTCTACATGAGGGAGGACTCGCACTCTGGTGGAAGCATGGCTCCCGACTTTGATGGTACGAGATGCTGGTATCGCCGCCACCACCACCACCACCGCCGCTGCTGGTGGTGGTGGTTGTGCTGGCGGTGTGGAGAGCGGTAGTGTAGCGGTTAGCGCGCTGTGCTACGAACCTGGCCGCTCGGGGTTCGATTCCCGCTCATAGCCAACACTGGTGACGATTATCTGAACTGGTCCTGGGCACCCCCTAGGTCGACTCAACCTGGTGTGCTGTGTAAATATCGTCACTAGGGAGACAAAGGCAGCCGGGTGTGGTGCTAGCCACCCACCCCCTCGTGTGCCATGCCAGGCTTCATAGGTGTGGGTCTCTATATAAGTCTTTGGATCTCTATGTAAGTCTGTGGGTCTTTATTTAACTCCGTGGGTCTCTATGTAAGTCTGTGGGTCTCTATGTAACTCCGTGGGTCTCTATGTAAGTCTGTGGGTCTCTATTTAACTCCGTGGGTCTCTATGTAAGTCTGTGGGTCTCTATGTAAGTCTGTGGGTCTCTATGTAACTCCGTGGGTCTCTGTGTAAGTGTGTGGGTCTCTATGTAAGTCTGTGGGTCTCTATGTAAGTCTGTGGGTCTCTATGTAACTCCGTGGGTCTCTGTGTAAGTGTGTGGGTCTCTATGTTAGTCTGTGGGTCTCTATGTAAGTCTGAAGGTTTCTATTTAACTCCGTGGGTCTCTATGTAAGTCTATGGGTCTCTATGTAACTCCGTGGGTCTCTGTGTAAGTGTGTGGGTCTCTATTTAACTCCGTGGGTCTCTGTGTAAGTGTGTGGGTCTCTATGTAACTCCGTGGGTCTCTGTGTAAGTGTGTGGGTCTCTATGTAAGTCTGTGGGTCTCTATGTAAGTCTGTGGGTCTCTATGTAACTCCGTGGGTCTCTATTTAACTCCGTGGGTCTCTATGTAAGTCTGTGGGTCTCTATGTAAGTCTGTGGGTCTCTATGCAAGTCTATGGGTCTCTATGTTAACTCCGTGGGTCTCTGTGTAAGTGGGTGGGTCTCTGTGTAAGTGTGTGTGGGTCTCTATGTAAGTCTGTGGGTCTCTGTGTAAGTCTGTGGGTCTCCACACAAGAACAGTGGATGGGACGAGAGAAGAGTCACCGAGTAGAAGCAGCACGTGGAGTAGGGGAACACGACGAGCGGCCGACCCAGGAGCTGTGCGCGCGGTGTGCGACGCGAGTGGACGAGCGACGCGCACGGCTCCCCGTGTTTGGTTTGGCGCCGACTACAGCGCCGTGCCCCCCCGCCCTCCGTGCCGGGGAACGCGGCGGCCTCGTAATGCCCCCCCCCCGCCGCCGTAATTTGGTGACGCCAGGCGCAAACGGCGGCTCCAATTACACGAATGCCTGCGTCGCGTTTCCAACCCCCCCGCAAGTCGCGTTTCGTCCACGACGGCGTGTGTAGTCGTGCAGTCCCGTGACAGGAAAAGTATTTTTAAAAACACCAGGGTAATGATGATGATAGTGGTGGTGGTGGTGGTGGCGATGGCCGCGATAAGAACGAAATGACATTGGCTCAGGAATTTGGAAGTGCGCTTGAATCTGCGTCCGACTTGAATTCAAATGTGAGCCTCCTGAACGCTGACGCTTTATGCTTGTTAAATGATAACGTAGGTTCTCGCCATGTTAATCTTCCACATTCAGACTCATTACTGTAGCTGCTATCTGATGTGTGTGTGTGTGTTTTTCATTGAGTTGTGCTGCGTCTTGTTCGGCATGATGTCCAACGAGCTTCTTTCTATTCGATCCCTAAAGAAGCTCCCCGTTGCGCGACAACGAAGCGTTGTTCAGACTCTGCGCCAAACATCGACTGTGCGAGAGCTTTGGGAAGCGGCCTCGTGGCATCGTTCACGAGGCCGCTCGCTCGCTCGCTCGCCCGCTCGTGCGGCGCTCGCCGGCGATTTCCAGCTCGCAGGAAGTTTGACGTTGGGACGTTTTGAGCGAAGGGCTTCGCTGCCAACTCGACACTTGCCCTCCGTCGATGATTTAACTGGAAACACATGTCCCGGGCTTGCTCGTTTATTTGAATGTCAGGCTGCGGTGGTTTGAAACCTTGTGTGACTGCATGCGCGCGTGCGCGGTGTGTAGGCGTGCGTGTGTGGGCTGCTTGGGCGTGCGTGCGTGCGTGCGCCTATATAGCCGTGACTGTATGCGCGTGCGTGCCTGTGTCAATATGTAACATGTATGCACGTGTGCACGTAACTCTGTGTGTGTGTCAGCGTATGTGTGTGTACATTTACTATTTTAGTACCCATGTGGGTGTATCTATGTAGGTCGGTGTGTGTGTGGGGGGGGGGAGCGGTCGTCTAGCGCTAAGCGCTATGCTGCACTACGAACCCGGCGACCCGAGTTCGATTCCCGCTCACGGACAACGCCGATGACGATTATTTGAACCGCTCCTGGGCCTCCAATTGGTCGACTCAGCCTCAAATGAGTGCCTGGTGTGGTGTGTAAACATCGCCACTTGAGAGACAGGCGCCTGGGCGTGGTGTGGGCAACCAACAATCTGTGAAGGCCATTCGGGGGAGCTTTGTCTTTGGCTTTATGTTAGGGGAGGGTTGACGCGCTCGTTTGGCCTGGCCGTAGCTGGGAATTAGAGATTGGTAGTAGCAGCTGGGGTCGTGATAGGCGCAGTGGTAGGTGTTGGGGTATGCCTGCTCATAGCTGGAGATGACTGTGACGACGGCGACGAAGACGATGACGGCACGCCGGGCGCGTCTGCGTGCGCTCAAACAGACGAGCCGCGCTTCCGCTGCGGCGAGTGCGACGAGCTCTTCCGCTCGAAGCAGGACCTGCGGCACCACCAGCGGTTCTCGTGCCACAGCGGCAGCTCGGTGCTCGCCTCGCTCAGGCCCGAGATCTCGCCGGCGACGCCGGACGCCGGGCAGATCTACGAGTGCCGCGACTGCGACCGCATCTTCCCCAATGCGTACAGGTGAGGCCACGTCGCCCCGGCGTCTCGTTGCGGTGTCGAGGCTAGGGGCCGCAGCTCTCCGACGCCGCGCGTCGTTCGGCCACGGCGGTGTCCGTTCCGCTCCAGCCGCCGCAGGAATCGAGCAGCCGTCGTCGTTTTGCAGATTGCGTGGCGATGCTTCTGCTCGTCGATTCATCGTCGTCATTTGTTTGCTGTTCATGTCGCGTCTCCGCCCGTGCGATGAGTCTCCACTCTTCTGGGGGCCCTTCTCTGATACCACAACCACCATCATTGTCGGACAGCGATGCTGTCGGCGATGATCGTGGAGGTGGCCGCCGTGTCTCTAGCTTCGCAGCGGCCGCGCGGGACCTGGCGGTGGAGAGTTGGTGGCATTGACCCCTTTGACCCCCAGAGGGGCTGCCCGGGTTCGAACCTTAGGCCGTCAGCGTTGTTGCCGGCTCGACGCTCTGACGCAAGCGCCACGCGCGGGTTTGTTTGGATTTGTGTCTCTCTGGAACGCGACCGTGGCCTCTCCAGACCTCGATCGCCCCCCCCCCCCCCACCTACGGTAGATGAGCCGCTGTTTTGAGTAATTCTGTTTGAATTGCGTTTCGCGCCATATCTCATAACTTTACAGCCAAACAGGATTCAACTTTAATGTCCATGCATGGATTACGAGGCATGCGGAAGGAAAATTGTTGGGAGAGAGGGGCGGTCCTGTTGGCCGCATTCGGCCTTGTGTGTCCGAGTCAATTTTGGCAGATTACACGTCTCTGTAAACGCTGTTACATAATCTCGTGTGTGTGTCTGTGTGTCTGCGTACCGTGTTCCTGTGTGTGTGTGATTATGTATTAGTTAATTAATACATTTTCGCGTTGTGGGGAGTGGTAGTGTGGTTGGCGCGCACTGTGTTATGAACCCGGCGACCCGAGTTAGATTCCTGCTCGCAGCCAACAACGGTGACGAATATTACAATCAGGTCTTGCGCCTCCCCTAGGTCGGCTCAGCCTTAAACGAGTACCTGGCGTGATGTTACTGGTTAGACAAAGGTGGCCGGGCGTGGTGCGAGCAAAGCCACCACCTCGTGCGCTATGCCAGGTCTCTAATAGGTGTGAGCAAACAGCATACGCCAGGCTTGGTGCTGGCTATACCACTCGCATATTTTATAGGTTTCTTGCTCAAAGCACTTTCCCCGAGAGTCTATGAAGCTAAATGGGTGATGTATGTTTTATTTCCTCTTGGGAGAGCACACACACGCAGTATATATATGAGAGTAGATCTCAACAGTTTCTATAACCAACATTTGTCTGCACTGTCACTAACGACGTGGGTGTTGGGGATAATGAACACTTCAGTTAATCACGCCTTCAACAAATGTAACGTCGATTTCTCTCTCTTGGCTATGAAGAAGGGCTATTGCCTGAAACGTCCCCTATTTATATTACTTTTCCTTTGAAGGAAACAAAATTACAGTATAAAATAGTTGAAGTTCGTGGATTTGATTATATGAACATTGCACGTCAATAAATTCATCTTAAATTTCAAGGCAGCTTTGACCTCACGGCCCCTTAAGAGCACCTTAAAAATATATTATAATATTCATTTTAAGTGTGTATTTGTTCTTTGTTTGTCTCAAATTGTGCGTTCTTAAACCGAGTGTAATTGTTTGTGGATATAGCGATAAGTCAAGAAATATCCGAGTCGGTGCTCTCTGGTTGCCCCGGGTGAATGGGGGGCGGGGGGGGGCGCGGGGGGGGAGGCTATGTCAGTGTACCCAGCCCCTGGCAGCGAGCTGGTTCATAATCTCAGGAACGTAAACGCGTCCCCCTTCAAACGAAGATTTGCGTGAGACAACCAAAGGCTGCTGCTGGTTGTTTCTTAAAAGCCCGGCGGACGGAGTTCGAGTTGGAGAGAGATTCATCTCATCGACGGGCATTGAGTTCCAGAATCCAGGGACATTTCCACTGACAATGCACAACCCCCTTGTCCTTTTGAGATGACCTCTCGAGATGACCTCTCGAGATGAACTCTCGAGATGACCTCTCAATAAACCGCCAGAGGAACCGATCCGGAGAATCGCCGGGTTCGTGTTGCAATTTGGGGCACTGAGCGATCTTTTGTGAGGTGAGGGGGGGGGGGTGTGAGCCCAAGTCTATCGGGGGGCCTCTTAAATCACGCACCACACCCTAACCCTTGATCCCATTGAGCCACCAGCAGCCGATATACGGCTCACAAAGAACCACTGCCATTTATTCTATTGGCGGTCGTTTCAAAATTGATTCTCCGAGAGCTTTTTATAGTCTCCCCGTTGTCACTGCACGTTTGTCGATGGGCCACGTTATACTACGTCGTTTTTTGTTGGGACATCCGTCCTGCTAAACCCAGCTCGGCCAGACCGTCTCTCCAGAGCGTCGGCTGTGCCTGACATGGCACTATTCGAGGTCCGGCTTCGCGGAGATTTTTCTCCGCGTCCTCTGATTTTTCCCTCCATATTTGGCTGCGATAAGTTTCAACGTGTTAAGCCAATTCCTTGAGCCGTCATTTGTGGCCAAGTCACTTCTGAAAAAGAGTTGTATAGCCCAGTGGGCCTTACCTGGTAACAAAAAAAATAGTTTACATAGTTTAGTTCTGGATCGCACAGCTCACGCTCTCAGAAATGAGAGGGCGATAGGCAGAGGGGGGGGGGGGGACGTGGCACAGATTTGACAGTGGAGATGAGGCTGACCACTTACGATCAATTCGCCGAACCAAACTTTTGTTTTTACTCTCGGCACGGATGGCTGGGAGGGAAGGGAGTTCCAGACAATGAGAACAGCATTCATGTCCAATCAATAAGGGTTGTTGCTCATAACGTTACCTGTTCTTTTTTTGTGTTCAGGCCACAGTGTTATTGACGAAATAATTGTTGTGTTTTTGTATGAAAAGGAGAATGGAGCTGATGAGAACGGCGCTCCATACGGGATGAGTTCTCACGCTGGCTCCATCGCCACGTCCCCCCTCCCTGCACCCTCCCCGTCGTGCCGTTGTTGTTGTTTTTTTGCGAGCAGCCTGGAAAGGCACATGGTGATCCACACGGACGAGCGCGAGTACAAGTGCGACCAGTGCCCCAAGGCCTTCAACTGGAAGTCCAACCTGATCCGCCACCAGATGTCGCACGACAACGGCAAGCGCTTCGAGTGCGAGAACTGCGACAAGGTACGGCAACAACAGCAACGACGACGACGACGACGATGTAGTTCACCGCGATTGTTTCCGTGCAGGTGTTCACTATCGTGGTTTCCGTGCAGGTGTTCACAGTCGTGGTTTCTGTGCAGGTGTTCACGGTCGTGGTTTCTGTGCAGGTGTTCACAGTCGTGGTTTCCGTGCAGGTGTTCACGGTCGTGGTTTCCGTGCAGGTGTTCACAGTCGTGGTTTCCGTGCAGGTGTTCACGGTCGTGGTTTCTGTGCAGGTGTTCACGGTCGTGGTTTCCGTGCAAGTGTTCACGGTCGTGGTTTCTGTGCAGGTGTTCACGGTCGTGGTTTCTGTGCAGGTGTTCACAGTCGTGGTTTCCGTGCAGGTGTTCACCGCTGTGGCTTTCACGCAGGTGTTCACCGACCCCAGCAACCTGCAGCGGCACATCCGCTCACAGCACGTCGGGGCGCGCGCACACACCTGCACCGACTGCGGCAAGACGTTCGCGACATCGTCCGGCCTCAAGCAGCATCGGCACATCCACAGCACCATCAAGCCCTTCAGCTGTGAGTGCCGCTCCTCTCCTGCCGTTGTCATCGTGGTCGTCATCGTCAGCCTCATCGTCGTCATCATCGTCATCACCGGCGTCATCTTCATCGTCGGCCTCATCGTCATTATCGTAAGCATCATCGTCAGCGTCATCGTCAGCGTCATCGTCAGCATCATAGCCAGCATCGTCGTCATCGCCAGCACCGTCGTCGTCATCATCATCAGCATCATCAGCGTCATCGTCAGCATCATCATCATCATCAGCAGCAGCAGTGTCGGCATCATCGTCAGCATCATCAATGCTGTTGCGACTGCTGTTGTTGTTGTTGTTGTGGTTTTGTTGTTGCCAGTGGTGGTTGCTCTGGCCCATTTGGGGACCCTGATCAAGAAATGCCTTGTGGGGGCCCGGCCCTATGGATGTATAAAATATCCACGTGGGAGAGTAGAAAGCCAGAGACGTGCGAGTGAGGTGAGAGAACTGTCCACAAACGTCGAGGTGTGACGACATGAGAGTAAATGTACGTACACCAGAAGGCGATGGGAGTGATTTAATCTAGATTTGAAGTTTTCGTGACTGCAGGGATCCATACTCTTTGGTTCTTTGGGTAAAGTCACGTAGTCGGTAGAAAATGAAATAAATTAGATCACGACGTTTCGATTGCAACACAAGCAATCATCATCAGGTGGGAAAACCACAGCAAGAAAATGTTTTGCTGAAGTGAGAGAGAGTTGTCGTGGTAAGAGGTTTTATATATAGGTAAGAAAGGGGGAGGAGCAAGGGAGGGGTGGGGGTGTGGGGTAGGGGGAGGGCGAGTGCTGTGTGGTGTCGGAGTACCCGGCGGATATGATAGATGACAACCACTACAAAGCAGTTAGGGTTTTACCTGGTTAATAACATCCTTCCAATGATTGCTCAATTTGTATCCATCTTCTCGGGAGTGATTTAACTGGCTTTTAAATAAATAAATACATTTGCTTCCTCTTCTTTAGGATCTTAATTTGAGCAGATATTTTTTGTTGAATCCGGAGTCCCTTGAGCTGCTTGGGGCACTAAGAGTTTTCTTGTATGGTTCCAATATACCGCACGTGGTGACACCAACATGTGGTGACTAAACATCCGTGGTCCAGAGTTATCACTGGGACTACTGATTAAAGCAAATGAACATGAGACAACACTTGAAATGAGTTTCACATCCAATTATCCATGATTATTCGGTGTGAATAAACCCGCATCCCACTGGGTATTTGTCTTATACGTCTTCCCTTATCGTTTTTTTTTATTCCTGAAAATTGCGAACATGGGACCCGGGAGTAACCTGGCAAGCCGATGCCACCAGTTCACCGTGCCCCCACTTCTGTACAGTCAAAGTGCCCACTCGACGTCGGGGGGACGTCGCGGGGACGTCGGGGGGGACGTCGGGGGGACGTCGGGGGGACGTCGGGGGGACGTCGGGGGGACGTCGGGGAGACGTCGGGGGGGACGTCGGGGGGACGTCGGGGAGACGTCGGGGGGACGTCGGGGAGACGTCGGGGGGACGTCGGGGAGACGTCGGGGGGACGTCGGGGAGACGTCGGGGAGACGTCGGGGAGACGTCGGGGGGACGTCGGGGAGACGTCGGGGAGACGTCGGGGAGACGTCGGGGGGACGTCGGGGGGACGTCGGGGGGACGTCGGGGGGACGTCGGGGGGACTGTGATTTTTCAAAGTTGGGGTTTTGCTCTCTTGCAGAAAAAAAAAAACAGATGGACGTGTGCAGATGGCGCTGCCATCCATTTGTCTCGTTTGCCGAGTACGTAAAGGTTCATTATAGAACGCTGATGGTTCTAATAATGAGTTGTCATAGCTGATTGCTTAACCGGGTGACGAATGGGTTGTCAAATGCGTGTCATGCGATGGGGTTTTTAGAACGCCGCATTAACTTATGCTAATGTCGCCGGCACGAGCCGCGGCGTCCCCGGTATAGTCAGCCCTCGCTGGCGCTCACTGGCGCTTGCCGTCTCTCGCAAAGCAAAAAAAAGTGCATGATGTTAAAGAGCAGAGGGGAGGGGGGGGGGCGAGAAAAAGTACGAGAAAACTAGAGCACGTCACAAGATTAGTTGGGAAATAAATGCCCGCTGTACTGTTTGCACTTTCTTCCCTTGAAGAGAAGTTAAAAATCGTGGAGGATGCCCGTCAGGTTTCAAACGTTAACCTACTGCGTCCGAGCGGAGAGCGAGAGAGAAAATCAACTTTATAAATTAATCTTTCCGGCGCCTCATCGCCCGCGGAAGCTCCGACCACGGTTAGATTGTGCGAACCACATCAGGCGTGCGTGGAGCAGCCACGGGATAGCAGCAGTGAGCTCCTCCACGCCAATGACAGAAAAATCTCAACTCATTCGTCAATAACGCTGCAGTCGCCTTGCGAGGAGGAGTAAATGATCGGCGGCGGTTTCACCTATGGCTCTTCTTCACAGCAGAGAGATGGAGTTAATTAGAGTTGGAGACTGCACTTAAACACTATGGTGCCTGATAAGAATTTAACGGTAAATCTCTCGAGCCTTTAAATCTCTCTAGCCTCTCTATGTATGCGTTATGAAGAAGGCTCATTGCCTGAAACGTTGCCTATTATAGTTGGGTTTTTTTAAAGGCCACGGTGTAATTTGACTGAACTGTCCAGTGAGTCTTTTTGTTATTTGTGCCGGTGCACCACTGCCAATGCAGCAGCAGCGTCACTAAGTCATCGGCATCAGCGTATAGACTTCAGATCCCAGTCAGCATGATCCATTGTCCTGCAAAGGTCAGCAAGGCAACGACCACCACCTATTCAGACTGTTCCACCCCAAGGGAATTCGATTGTGGGCCTCCCATTGAGAGGCCATTGCGCCGCCAACAATAATGACGCGGCCTTAATTCGCCCTCCATGTTCGAACAAAATCTCCGCTGGAATTATTTTTAACGGCGGCAAAAATCACGACGCAGCGATGGCACACACGTGAGTTCACCCCTCTGTGATGCTCAGCCTCGGTGGCGCTAGTCCAGGCGTGCGCAACTTGCGGCAAAAGAGAGAGAGAGAGAGACACACACACACACAGACCAAGACACAGAGAGACAGAATACATAGATAGCTCACTAAGGAACCGTTTGGTGACCTTATTTATTAAGGGCCAGCGTCTCGTATTCTCACCGCGTGGATCGCAGCTCTTGAAATACTGATTTTTTTTTAATCTTGTACCGAATTCGACAAAAACGGCTTTCGTTGTTGTTTTGGTCGCCGACCCCTCTGGCGCGACTCCTCCGACGGGGCGATCGCCGTGACATTCTTCACCTTCAAGTTACGTTCGCTCGCCCTACGGGGGGCGGGGTCCTTCATTCATGAACCGTAATCTGTGCGGTTCGGCGCCGCCGCCGTGTTTGGGGGTCGTGTGCCGCGTGTCGTTGGGCACGGCGTCCCGACGTTTCGCTCCGCGTGCCGAGAGCTCTCTAAACCCCGAAGGAGAAGGGAGGAGGAGGAGGAGCGCCATCAGACTCGGCGTCGCAGCGCTAGTTAGGGTAAAGGAGGAGGTAATTTGCAGCGCAAGAACATGTTGCCTGCAGCACCACGACAGTGCCAACTTCGTACGTCTTACAGATGTAACATTTGACCAGCATGTGGTGGGAGATCACTCGGGGTGGGGGGTGGGAGAGGGAGGAGGGCGACGAGGAGAAGGAGGAGGGAGAGGGGGGGGGGCACAAAGCGCTTGTAAAACTCGCCGATCATTATCCTAGATTACAATGTCCCGGTCTGTCCGGGGGACCCCTTGTAATTAGAACCCATCGATGACTCGGGCCGCAGACTTCCTTAATTACCCCGTTAATAACGGGAGAGGAGCGGCGGGGGGGGGGGGGGGGGGCGGGGAGCGTCCCTAATGAGAAGCCACGCTAACAGATGGATCGCGGGTGAAATTTACATGTGCCCGGATCTTTAATATCATGTTCATCAGTCGCAGGCCTAATTAAATTCCTGACAGCTAATTATGGTCCGTCGCCCTTCGCGCACTGGCCGCCGCCCTGCCGGGTTTGGAGGGGGGGGGGCGGTGGGGGTGTGCCCCCCACCTGCGCGCCCCCTTAGCCCAACGCGACGTTTCACCCCCGGCCGCTAATGACTTTCTCGCCCTCCTTCAACGGCGCGCTCACGTAAATTGCAGCGGCCCAGACAAATGTCACTAAATTAATAAAGTGCCGAGAGACGGGGCGCAGCGACCGGCAAAGAGCAAGGTGGTGGGGGGGGGGGTTGTAGGGTGGGGAGGTTGTGTGGGCCGGTGGCGTGGGCAGGAGTGGGGGTGGGTGGAACAACGCAAAGTTGAGTCGCCGTAAAACTCCGCGACGGTGACGAGAAGGCGCTGAAGGCGCAGCCCCGCAATTGCCGCGCTCGCGGCGCTGCTGGCCCAAGACTCTCGGCTGACAGGGAGCGCTCGAGAGCCCGCACCTCCTCTCCCCCCCCCCTACCTCTTTGCTAGAGGCCTTTTGGCCTACTGCTCCACACTAGACAAAGCTGCCTTGTAAGAGGGTGGGAGTAACCCACGCTTTACCCCCACCACATGCGTGACCTGCCAACGGGCGAACTACGGCTACCAATCTATACGGCCGCGTCGATAGAGGGCGGTACAGGCGGGGGAAAGGGGGGGGGGGGGGAAGATTTAAGAAACTCGCACCGCGCTTTTGTTTTGCCGCGCCGGGAGATTGAGCCATGGACAGGTGACCTCTGCGCTGACCGAGAAAACATGGTGACGGCTTCCCGTATAGAATCGTAACTTGGCCGCAGTTTGTTGAATGCAACGCTGCGATGTCGTCACGAAGGAATCGTCTGTAAATTGCAATTGGGACCCATTTTTTTGTTCGCATTTCGTTCGTTTTGTTGTCACCTTAACCTCTAGTTTCGTGAAATATGCGATCCATATTCATCATCCCAGTGTGACCTGTGTAACCATATAGTGTTCATTTTTTAAATGGCGGCAGCAGAGACCGCTGTCGTGTGCTGTGTACGTTTGCATGTTGAACTTCTTTCACACCGTTCGTAGCCAACTGCGCTAATCGGAGGCGTGGGGACAACAAACTAAACACAAAAAGGAGTTCTAAGGAAATTCGTTTTTAATCCACGGTTAAAATCGCCGCTGTCTTGGCCAAGCATCTGCACCAATTGGCCAGGGCCACTTTAATGAGGGGTCTCTTCGTGGTTTCGTTATAATTTGCGCAAAGTAATGAGAGTTAGTCGGGGGGATTTCAGGGAAATGGTCAGTGTGCTGTGATTCATGTCCAAGTTGCTCATAGCTTCCATTATACGCCGCCTGCTTTGTATTAATTATCATTATCCGATGTTGTTTGCGTCCATTTTATTATATTTACGATTGGCCCGGCAGTTCCATGGTTTCGTCGTAACACGTGTTGCCTCTGTAAGTTGTGAGAGTTGTCCCGTACTCTCTGTTTACCCAGGGAAGCCACATTCATTCTCAAGTTTCAAGAGGACCATGCATCAATCAGTACGTTTGGCCATTTAGTCCATGTGCCCCAGACCAGATACGTCACTCAACTTTACTCTACCTGGGATGGCATTACTCTCTCGTAGTTCTGCTATCTTAATGTGGCCAATAACAGTGATTTATGTGATAACCATCCAGGGTTCCGTGGTGTAATCAAGTAATTCACTCTTATTAGCCGTGCGACGAAATTGGTACAGCCTTAGGTGGTACCGATTTCTGCCCTGGCCCATGGACTAGTGAACCCGGAGAGAGGCCACCAAACATTTGAGGCGGGTAACACACGAGGCCTCGCACAGATGGATTCAAGGATCTGCTTGCTTGTACTGCTGTCTCCTGGCCACCTCACTTAGCCCAATGGGTGTTCAGATGCCACAACGATTTGAGATCTACCAAACCCAGCCTCCAAAGCGCTGGATCAAGAGGCATCTACGCATCGTAACAACGCAGCTGCGACTCTCCGTCTGCTCTCATCAGATTCGCACGGACGTTCAGACAGCTCCAGACGCTGAAACAGCATGTGCAGATGAAATCAAAACACGAGATTCTCATGAATCGGCAACAAACATCGTCGATTATTCTGTTTGTCTTGGGAGCACCACAATTTCACGTTTACTTAATACGAGTGACAGGCTTTAAAAAAATAAAAAATAAATCTGGCTATCACTGGGGTGCCCTGCAGATGCAATTGTTTGTTTATGCAAGGCAAGAAAATTAAACATAAACTCCTCCGAATGGCAGTTCATTAAAGCCGCCACTAAATTAGCAACATATGTCAGCGGGAGAGGAAGGGCTCGCGTCAATCGCCGTGCCCCGCGCCGTGCGGACAGCATCTCCCCCAGCGGCGCAGCACGCGTCGTCATCCGCATGATTACGGCTGCGCTTCGCCAAGACGTAATTAAAGAAAAGAGGCATCGAGAGAGATGGAGAGGCAGAGAGAGAGAGAGAGATGGAGAGAGAGGCAGAGAGAGGGAGATGGAGAGAGAGGCAGAGAGAGGGAGATGGAGAGAGAGGCAGAGAGAGAGATGGAGAGAGAGGCAGAGAGAGCGAGAGATGGAGAGAGAGAGAGAGAGATGGAGATAGAGAGAGATACAGAGAGAGAGAGGGTGTGGTAGAGAGATATAGGGGAGACAGATGGAGAGAGACAGAGAGACATTGAGCGACAGAGACAAAGTGGGATAAAGAGACACAGCAAAAGAGAGAGAGAGACACACACACAGACCAAGAGAGAGGGAGATCGAGCAGGAGAGACAGAGAGACAGAAACACATAGATACATGTATATTGATTTAAAGCTTTCGTGACTGCAGGGATTCATACTCTTTGGATCTTTCGGCGAAGTCACGTAGATAGAAAAAATAATCGATCACGACTCACCTAAAGACGATTGCTTTTGTTGCGTTTGAAACGTCGTGATCTATTATTTTTTCTATCTACGTGACTTTACCGAAAGACCGAAAGAGTTTATGTTTATTCTTCATAGACGTTTCAGAGTTCAGTCCTATCGCAGTATCGGCAAGTAATGTATCACCTTCGTGTTTAGTGTGAGGAATAAAATAAAACAGAACTCCTTTCAGCATCCATCCATGATTTATATGAAGCAGCATTTCCGTGCGAGGGGGCATGCAGGTGGTTACAGGTGGAACCTGGAGCTCACAGTCCTGTGGTGATTTGGGAGGTCGCGTTGACGCCTCTAGGAGTGGGGGGCAGCTTGAGTTGTGATGAAGGTGTCGCTGAGACTTCGATTGGACTGAAGCCTAGAAACGCCTCCTCAAACTCAAGGCATACAGCAGCCCGGTTTAATGACAGATCACGGCCATTGTGAAACCTCGGTGTCACCTGGCTGCCTTGTCATGGCAAAGAGACAGTTTTAAATTTGAGTTGGTCGCAGGCAGCCTTCGGGTGGGAGCCCGGATTCTAGCAGCCTTGGGGGCCCATGAAGGATGTCTATAAAGAGAGCACGGCACGTGGCGCGGCGTGCCCACCCTGCTGTGTCCCCCGGTGCCACGGCGTCGTTGGCATGGGTCCTGGTGCGATGGATCGAGGGCAGGTGGTCGGCAACCCAAATAACAAGAAGAGAGACATTTATTTTCTAATTCGGAAAGAAGACAAAAAACTCAATATTTCAAGAGCCGCAATGCAATGTGAATATGGAGACGGTGGGGTCCTTAATAAATAGCGTCAAGAAGCAGCCCTTAAAGAGCCGCACGTGGCACCGGAGCTGCAGGTTGCCGACCCCTGACCTAGGGCTCTCTCTCTCTCTGCCTTCTTCCAAAACTAAACTAAAAACTATTTTTATTTTACCAGGTATGGCCCACTGAGCTATACAGCTCTTTTTCTTAGAAGCGACCTGGCCACACGAATGATCGCTCAACGAAGTGGATTATCACGTGGAAATGTATAGAAGCCAAATACACTAAACGCATTTCAATTCTAAATGTGCAGGGAAAAGCTGGAGGACCTGGAGAAAAATCCACGCGACCACAGTGAGATGCCTGCTGTATAAATTACACATATACAGCAGGCATCGGGATCGAACCCACGGACCTCCTGCATACCAGGCGAAGTTGTTAACATCTCGTCACCGTGGATTCCCTCCGACTGATGCTCCTGTTGTTGTGGAGTGACTCATGCAGCCAGCTATGGCTCTAGAATTTGGTGTTACATGTTATTTATGTAGTTTATTGTTAAAAATTCGGTCACAGTCCCTATGATCACTGTTACGTTGCATTTATGGCTTTATTTTGGTGATTTCGAAAAGTTTTTTGGTTTGGCCATGTTTTTGTTTGTTGTAGTACGGAGTTAGACTGATGGCCTTAATCTTAGTTGTCTTGTGGTTGTTGTTGTTGTTTGACTTGCATCCCACTGGGATTTTTGCACAGAGCGTTGGTGTACGGTGTTATTTCAGGAATATTTTGATGTTTTTTTCCTGGATTTTCTGTTTGCACAGTCACATTAAGATGTTTTCTTGTTCATGTTTTTGTTTTTTGTTTGTTGCGGTTGCACCCAATTTTAGAGCCAAATGGCTCACAGGGCTATACCAAATTAATGGAAAATGGAAATGGAACTGTGAAGTCTGGCACCCAGGCCCCTGAGCGCAGTTGCACCGCCTGCACACTCGATGGCTACGCCGCTGGCTGCGCCGTTCTCTCGGTGTCCCCAAGCCCTCGACCTCAAACGACTCCCCCTCCCTCTCTCTCCCCTTCAATCCAGCAGGCATCAGTTGGATGCCATCGTCGCGGCTCGGCAGTTGAAACGTTAAGCAAGTCTCTTTAAATGTCTCGGCCTCCGTGCACCGGCAGCATACACGGGTACAGCACAATCCGTCGTTGGGCAAGTCACGTGTAGTGGGGTAAAGTGTGGGTAAACCCCACCTCTTCCGAGACGTTTATCTAAACGATAAAAAAGAAATAGGCTTTAACTTCTCCGGCAATAAAGAAGCCTATTTGATTTCTCCCTCAATTTGATACCGGCAACAAAAAGTTCCCGCGGACAATCATCAAGCAAGTGTGGAAGAATAGGCCAAGCTACCCTCCCGAGAGGAAATTCACTGTTCGAGTCGCAAAATGAGCTGTAAGACGTCCGAGCAGCGTGGACGAGCCGGGAAAATTTCCCGTCTATGGGGGCCATCTCCAGAGCCTCCTCTAGCAGGGCGGCCCCTCCGCCAGCTGCTGGCACGAGCTAGCGATTGCAGGGCTGCGCCTTTACCTCTTCTTATCTTTTCCCCTCCGCCTCCCGCCCCCCCCGCGTCTGTCCGGCGGCAGGCGACGTGTGCCAGAAGTCCTACACGCAGTTCTCCAACCTGTGCCGGCACAAGCGCATGCACGCCGACTGCCGCACGCAGATCCGCTGCAAGGACTGCGGGCAGCTCTTCGCCACGGCCTCGTCGCTCAACAAGCACCGGCGCTTCTGCGAGGGCAAGGGCCACTTCGCCGCCTCGGCCGCGGCCGCCGCGGCCGCCGCCGCCCTCGCGTTCGGCGGCGCCGGCTCCATGTACCCCCTGGGGCCTCCTCCCGGCTCGGTGCCGGACAAGGGCTCGCTCGTGCCGTTTTCCCTCGCCAACCACGGCCACCACCACGGCCACCACCGCCACCACCACCACCACCATCGCCCGCCGACGACCTTCGCGGAGCTGTTCCGGCAGGACGGCCACCACCACCACCACCACCTGCAGCAGCAGCAGCACCACCATGCAGCCATGGGGCTCACGTTCCCAGCAGCATCCGGATTTCCGTTGGCCGCGCACTTTCCGGGGCTCTTCCCGCCACCGCCGCTTCCTCCGCTGCTGCCGCAGCAGCACCAGCAGCAGCAGCAGCAGCAGGCGGGGTCTCCATCGAGTTTGTACTCGAGGCCCGAGCTGCTGCTCAAGAGGCTGTACGGAGAGGGCAGTCGGAGCCAGCAGCAGCCGCACAGAGACGAGGAGGGCCGCGGCGCTGCGGCGGCGGCTGCGGCGGCGGCGGTGGCGGCGGCGGCGACGCCGACGCAGCGGTCACCATTGTCGCCGTCGTCGTCGCCTTCGCGCCCCACGGCTCACGGCCCCGCGGCTCACGGGGGGGAGAAGAAGCGAGCCGGGGACGCGCAGCGGCGCACGTCCACGGGCGAGCTGTCGGAGATGAGCGACGAGATGACGGAGGGCGACGCGGACGAGGACGAGGAGGAGGATCGCGAGGAAGAAGACGAGGACGAGGAGGAGGAAGATGAGGAGGAGGATGAGGAGGAGGAGGAGGAAGAGGAGGAGGAAGAGGCCGGGCTGAGCTCGCCAGTGGGCAGCGACCTGGAGCCAACGACGGGCTCGGAGGGCGACACGGACGCGGAGAAGGAGGAGCGGAGGAAGAAGCGGCGGGCGGACGCCATCAAGATGGAGGCGGACAAGGCGGCCGTGCCGGCCACCCCGCCTCGCAACGGCCTCCTCGGCGGCAGCTCCGGCAAGAAGCCGTTCTTCTCCCGGCAGCCGCCGTTTGCGCTCCCGTTGTCGGTGGCCAACCAGCAGGGCTCCGCCACCTCCTCGTCATCCTCCTCCGCCGGGGTCGTCGGCTCGGTCAACGACTCCATCAAGGCCATCGCCTCCATCGCCGAGAGGTACTTCGGCACGAGCCTCGTGGGCTTCTCCGACAAGAAGATGGCGCACCTGCCGTACCCTTCCGTCTTCCCGTTCCCGTTCATCCCGGCGTTCCCCAACTCGGCGTTCCCGTTGGGCGACGCCGCCGTGGCGCTCGAACGCTCCTCCCTCGCCATGAAGGCCGAGTCGGCGGCGGCGGCGGCGGCATCGGCCGCGTTCACCGCCGACTCTCCCTGCGACCTGCGCAAGCGGCGCGCGTCGGCCTGCGGCGGCGCGCGGGCGCCGCCGCAGGCCGACGCGGCCGACCGCGGCGGCGGCGGCGGCCGCGACCGCGGCGGCGCCCCGATCTCGCCGCACGGCCGCCCCCCCTCGCGGCGGGGGGCCGACGAGCAGCCGCTGGACCTGAGCGTGACCGGGCGCAACCGCGGCGGCGGCGGCGGCGGCGTCAGCAACGGGCAGCGGCGGCCCGAGCCGCACAGGAACCACGTGTTCGGAGAGCGGGGCGTGCCCGCGCCGGCCCCCGCGCTGGCGCAGCACCCCTTCCTGCAGTACGCCAAACCGTCGCCCTTCTTCATGGACCCCATCTACAGGTGAGCTTGAAGCCACTGGCCAGAGGCGGCGAGGGGCGCCCGTCGGCGCCGGAAGCGAACGCCGGCCAACCGAGCGGGGGTCTTGCCGCGGATCCTGACAGAAGTAGCCAATGGGGACCCAGCTGCGCTCTCCCTGCCCGAGTGCGTGGGGGTGTGTGTGTGTGTGTCTGTGTGTGTGTCTGTGTGTGTGTCTGTGTGTGTCTGTGTGTGTGTCTGTGTGTGTGTGTCTGTGTGTGTCTGTGTGTGTGTGTCTGTGTGTGTATGTCTGTGTGTGTGTGTGTGTCTGTGTGTGTGTATGTCTGTGTGTGTGTGTGTGTCTGTGTGTGTGTGTGTCTGTGTGTGTGTGTGTCTGTATGTGTGTGTGTCTGTGTGTGTGTGTGTCTGTGTGTGTCTGTGTGTGTGTCTGTGTGTGTCTGTGTGTGTGTGTGTCTGTGTGTGTGTGTGTGTCTGTGTGTGTGTGTGTCTGTGTGTGTGTGTGTGTCTGTGTGTCTGTCTGTGTGTCTGTCTGTGTGTGTGTGTCTGTGTGTGTGTCTGTGTGTGTGTGTCTGTGTGTGTCTGTGTGTGTGTGTGTCTGTGTGTGTGTGTGTGTGTCTGTGTGTCTGTCTGTGTGTCTGTCTGTGTGTGTGTGTGTCTGTGTGTGTGTGTGTGTCTGTGTGTGTCTGTCCTCTTGTTTCCCCGTGTGTGTGTGTGTGTGTCTGTTTGTCCTCTTGTTTACCCGTGTGTGTCTGTGTGTGTGTGTGTCTGTGTGTGTGTCTGTGTGTGTGTGTGTCTGTGTGTGTGTGTGTCTGTGTGTCTGTCTGTGTGTGTGTGTCTGTGTGTGTGTGTCTGTGTGTGTGTGTGTGTCTGTGTGTGTCTGTCCTCTTGTTTCCCCGTGTGTGTGTGTGTGTCTGTCTGTCCTCTTGTTTCCCCGTGTGTGTGTGTCTGTCTGTTTGTCCTCTTGTTTCCCCGTGTGTGTGTCTGTCTGTAGAGAACAAACACACTCCTAAGGAGGGGGGGGGGGGTACATTGCTTTGTTGATATTTTAAACTCAATATCTTGTACTAGCTATCTTAATAGTTTTGGGCTTCCATGCAAAAAATACATTATTGTATGTTGGTGTGATGGGCCCTGTTTAAATGAAATAACCAGACAATGCGTCTCTCTCCACATTAAAATTATTAAAGTATTTCGTACGCACCCCAACTGTTATGTTTCACGTGGAGACGTTTGTACGAAAGAGACCTAACATCTGCATATCGATATGTTGCATCTATGTATGCTGAACTTCTTTCACACCGTACGTAGTCAACCGTTCTAATCGGAGGCGCAGGAATTCATGTTATTTGTCTTCTCCGCAGCATCGCTCATCGTTATTATTACTTTAAATCGTATCAGAATCATTATTTCCACTGGAGGAATCCGATGAGCTATGATTCTCTTGTTCACAGACATCCAGCGTGAAGGCAGGGAATCGCTCCGCACGCTCTCACACGACGGGGGGTTCAGTGCTATGACCCAGCTAATTGATGCTTTGTCATTGTGCCCCAAAGTAGGGTAGAGAAGAGAAGGCAGATGGAACCGATGGAGTCACTCAAGGAGAAGTACCTTCGACCGTCACCCAACCTGCTGCTTCATCCACAGGTGAGCTGCCGGCCATTTCAGTGCGTGAGAACATGTTGTGCTGTGTGGGTGCGCGTGTGTGTGTGTACGCGTGCTCGTTAACAGCACTTGCCCCTGCAGTCTGTTAAGGCTATACGGGAGATCTTTATCTTTGTGTGTACGGGGAAGCGGTTATCACGTTGCGCTATGAACCCGGCCGGCCCATGTTCGATTCCCGCTCACGGCCAACACCGGTAACGAAGATCTGAACCTGTCCTGGGCCTCACCTGGGTCGACTCAGCCTTAAATGAGTAACCAGTGTGGCGTGTAAACATCGTCACTGGTGCTGGCCACCTACCGCCTCGTGTGCCATGCCGGCCTTCATAGGTGCACGCTAACAGCACTTGCCCCAACAGCCTGTTAAGGTTATATGGAGGATCTTTGTCTTTGTCAATCGACACCAGAGGGGGAGTGGTCCCACATTTTTTTTCATTTTCGATGTACAGTAAAATTCCTGTATTGTTTAAAAAACTAGACTTTTTATAAATTTCTCTGTTAAATTATCAATCGTAATTATTGTCACCTGAAAGGTGGGGAGGAGGAGGGGGGGGGCTATTTCCGACCCCAAACCCTTCAATCTGGCACAATAAATAGTTTCATCACTGTGGTCATGTGACCAGCTGCCTGCCATGCACGATATGACAATGTCAATAAGAATTGAGTTCTGGGAAAGTGTAAAAGTGATTTCCTACTCGCATGAGCGTTGAGGCGTCGGTGTGCGGATCCACATTCCTTCGTTTGGTTTCATAATGTTGAGTTTTATACAGCGACATGCTTCGTGCGCATCGCATCTCACAATTGCTGAGGAAACCACGCACCAAGCTGGAAGGCAGCAGCAAGGTGGAGAACTGACGCTTCCAACAATTATGCGAGCTCTGCAGTCCCTCTATATATGAAGATGTTTCCATCTGTATGGAGATATCATTGGGCGGGTTTTCTCCGGGTGCGCTAGTTTACTCCCATGTGTGTAACTACTCATTAAATAATAACTGCCAATGTTAGAAATCAGAAAAAAATTGCTCTTGCAGACATTCACTTATTTTTTTTATATCCACTGCATCCTGAATCCAATTATATATTTATAAAATTAATTATACATTTACAAAAAGAGGGTTGAGTTATTAAATGCACTGCTCTTGAGTTGGAATACATCAAGTTAGTATATATATACATTTTTTTTATGTTCAATCTTTTCACTTACTCAAATCTTTTTTTAATAAGCAGCACTTGTTTTGGCCAAGCCCAGCCTTTGTAAATCCTTCCAAAGGCCTCGTGGGAGCACTTGTCATCTGCCAACACCGTTCGTGTGGTGCAGGGAAACCACACCTCGGAATACTATCCATTGTTACAATTGACACGAATGTTTTGCGTGTTTACCTTTTGTCTCCTGCTTCTTCGTACAGAGATTCTGGGTAAGTCTTTTCATTAAACATCATAGGTAACGTGAGATATACAGTTATAATAACAGTGATTAGACCACTACAGACATTTTAAAAAATACATTATCTTCATTTAACTCACCAATCCCTGCTGATTAACATCATTTTACTTTTGCTTGGATGAATATATTATTTTCCAATATGGCTGTTTCTACGTGCGCATGTCTGCATGTTTGTGTACGCGTCTGTGTGTGCGTCTGCATGTGTATTTATACGTGCATGTGCGTGCACCCTGCGTGCATGTGCGTGCACCCTGCGTGCATGTGCGTGCACCCTGCGTGCATGTGCGTGCACCCTGCGTGCATGTGCGTGCACCCTGCGTGCATGTGCGTGCACCCTGCGTGCATGTGCGTGCACCCTGCGTGCATGTGCGTGCACCCTGCGTGCATGTGCGTGCACCCTGCGTGCATGTGCGTGCACCCTGCGTGCATGTGCGTGCACCCTGCGTGCATGTGCGTGCACCCTGCGTGCATGTGCGTGCACCCTGCGTGCATGTGCGTGCACCCTGCGTGCGTGCGTTGCGAGCGGCGGCAGTTGGCTCGGCCTTAAATGAGTAGCTGGTGCCAGCCTTCATCGCTCACAGCCCCGAAAAAATCTATTCAGGCTACGCGGGATGGGGATCTTTGTCGAGGCTACACGGGGTGGGGATCTTTGTCTCTGTACGCGGGGGATGAGCAGCAGAGCCTGGGCACGTCGTCGGTGCTGCCAGGGCCGATGGGCGGCGGGATGCACAAGGTGGCGGAGAAGCTGGAGCGGCTCGGCAGCCTCTCCCTCGAGTCGGCGGCGGCCGCCCAGAGCCTGCGGCCCGCCGTGCCGCACCACCACCATCACCACCACCACCACCACGCGCCGCCCTTCGACTTCCGCACGCCCTCGTCCGTCCTCACCGACGCCATGCTGCGCAAGGGCAAGGAGCGCTACTCGTGCCGGTGAGCCGGCTCGCACGGAGGCATCCGGCGGCATCGAAGGCGGCGCTATCGTTGGGCACGGCCACTCGATTCGATCGATTTGTTACATCTCTATGTTAGTAATACGCCTGTTATTTCATATTCATTGCGGATGAGAGAGTCGCAGACTTCAGAGCAGATCGACCAAATGGGAGGACGCTCTCGTCAGATGAGAGTGCTCTTGCCAATGACAGCTTGCAATCCAACGACAGTTGTATAACAAGCCTGGCACCGCTGATGAGACCCGGAAGGTCGAAACCAGTCCAACCAGAGTCTACTTGCTTACATAAAATGATTCTGAATAATATTGGTCTGCAATGCCTATTGGCTGATGGACGAGAACATATATTACTCGCCTTCTGCCCATCCAAGGACTGGTGTATTGCAGTAAATGTGAAACTTGCAAGTGAAAAGCAGACCACAACGTGATATTCATTGCATCAATTAGTGTGCAATTTGTAAGGCCGCAGTGACACAGACCTATTTCATTTAAAGGTTATAATCCCTTGTTCATCACGACGTCCTTTTTACTTTGATGTCTCAACAGCGTTACGGAGATCACGTGACGTGAGGGTTCTGCCTTTGTAGTGAGGGTTGTCAGTTGACGCTGAGGAGGGGGGAGGAGGCGCCTCGCCCCCCCCCATGCGGAGTGACGTCAGCCGCTAATTATTAATGGCGGGGGGGTGTCCATTTGGAGGACGTCACCTGTTCATGATTATTAATGAAGGGGGCTGTTTGATGTGGAGTGACATCACCTGCTCATGATTATTAATGAGGGGGGTTCTCCATGCGGAGTGACGTCATCCGCTCATGATTATTAATGAGGGGGGCTGGTCGACGTGGAGTGACGTCACGCGTGGGACACACAAACATTCTTGGCTCATTATTAGAAAATATTTCCACGTGAAAAGACCAACAGAAGTAGATTTTGTAATTCGTAAAACAGAATCTAATTTCTTTGTTACTTGTGAACATTAATTTCGCTCTGTGTGTGTTCGAGTTGCTGCTAAACTATTTGCGCCCTCCAATAATTATTTCCGGCGGTGATTCCCGTTTTACAGATACTGCGGAAAAATCTTCCCGAGATCGGCGAACCTGACGCGTCACTTACGGACGCACACGGGCGAGCAGCCATACAGGTCAGTGCCGGTATCGCAGCATGGAGGAGATGCGCATCTCGGCAACGGGGGACGGTTCGCTGTGAAACCCAGTCGAGTCTGTTTGCTTCATGAACCTGGCGTTTTGGAACAGCACAGCGGGTGACAATTGGATGTATGTAATTATCAGTAAGAGTCCGTCTCCTCTTGAAAACTAAATTCGAATCGATTGGCCGATGGACCCTCTAGCCCAGGGGGCCGGCGAACCAAAATTTCAAGAAGAGCCATTTTTTTCCCGAATTCGGTGAACTAAAACCTCAATATTTTAAGAGCCGCAACGCAAATGCGGTGAATACGAGACGGCGGTGGCCCTTAATAAATAACGGTCAGGAAGCAGCCCTTAAAAAGAGTCACACGCGGCTCCAGATCCACAGGTTTCTGACCCCCCCCACCCACCCACTCGTTCTAGACCGATTTTTTTTTATTTTTTAACGACGACGTTTGCGCAAACACGCCGGACCCTGGGCTGGTTTCACCCACGCTGATCGAGGTCTCTAAACCCGACACCGTGGCTGGACAAAATGTGCTTTTGATAATCACTGCCAGAGCGGGAGGGTGGTGGGAAGGGAGGGAAAAAAGAAAAAGTGGAACGTTGAACAAAAAAAAATGTGTGCGCGAGTCCAAGACCCTCCATTCATCGCGGCCGTAGCCGCAGAAAATTGGAACGTGCCGAGCCGCTCATTTCCTTTGAGGCTTTCACGGCTGACGCCGCCGTCGTAGAGAGAGAGAGAGAGCGCACGCGCACGCCTTCACGTTCAATTCACACTCCGCTCGCAACAGGTAAAAGGTAAAGGCCTTGCAGTGTTTCTCCGCTCACGCCCCCTGCTGCCGGAAGGGCCTCCACGAGAAGGGGCTCTCGAGAGCCCCCCGGCCCAACGCCCACAGAAGATAAATTTGTCCGGCTCGTCCACGCCGACGTCTGCTGCTCATTGTGCGACTCGAACAGTGAATTTGCTCGACTGGTTAAGAGCCTCGCCTGCATCGCCAGGTCTTTTTTTCTTAATGCCACCTTGGTCACTCTTTGGGTCCAGTTTAGATGCAGTATCCTTAAGTAGCAATGCATTTCCAGTGCCAACAATCTAATCTCTGTCAGTCTTATTTCAACGTCCAAGTCTCGCAGGCATACAAAGCCGTACTGAACATGCATGTTATTATGATGTTCGGTTTTGGTCCTGTAGCTGATTTGCTTGCTTCTCCAGATATTATTGAATCCTTCATAATAAAGGTTTTTGGGTTAGATCGCGTTATTTATAAATGTGTCGTAACCCTCCACCACCCGACACGGCCAATCAGCAAAAACGTGTCACGTTGACAAAAGACAAAATAGTTCACTACTTTAGCCCACCGGTGTGTTGAAGAGTGAATCCACAACATTTACAGTTTGAGTACAACGTTTCGCTGATAATTACATCCAGCATCATCGGGCAATTCGCCAGAATGGTAAAGCCCTCGCTTGCTCCCGGTCTTAAATAGAGCAGCAGGGTGACGTCATCATTGAACTCATTCATGGTCGTGAAAGCCTACGTGTTAAACTGTCATTGAATCCTACCATTACTCCTTTTTGACTTTGTGATCTTCGCACTTGTGCCTTTCGTGCACAATGACGATGAAGAGCCAGCTGAGAGCAGATAGGTTCCTTTTTGTGAGGAAGATTTGGGTAAAAATAAAAAGTTGCAACAGCAATTATCCTTCAGGTTAATGACAACTTCGGTTCTAGCGCAAGGAATTATAATGCACGGTCATATATCTCAAAAGCAAATATCTCTACACCGAAGAGATTCTACAATGCTAAAAATGAAAGTAAAACGTTAAACAGCTCGAAAGATAGTTTTTATTATTATTAAATTATGAGCCCAGAGGCGTACAAAAATCCGCCAAGCGGCCAACAACAAACAGCACTGATGAAGTTGTAAACAGACGAGCGTCACTTCGCTGCCTCGAATCGGTCACGTGGTTATGAGAACTTGGGGGAGAGAAGAGAAGATGGGCGAGAATGGCGACGGCAAACGAGCGCCCCAGCGATGTCGCGCTCGAGCCGTCGTGAGAACGGCCGACGTCCCCGCCACGGCGACGGCGTTCCACGGCATAGACTCGTGAACGAAACGAAAGCAAGGTATTGGCGAAACACGAATTAGGATTTTTATTTTTTAAACCGACGGGTCGCGAGCGAACAAACGCACGTGGACGCGTTGCGGCTCTCGTCGCTGTAAACTCCCCCGGCCGCTCGTGGGGGCCGCGATGGATCTCAGCTGACAAAATAACCGCGGCGGCGGCGGCGGCCGCGGCCGCGGCGGCGGCGCTTTTCTGCCGACGAAAATCCCGGCGCGGGCGTCGTGAGTTTTAGCGCATAGAGCGCGGCATTGTCTGGCTGGCGCGGCAGAAAGCACATGCACAGGAAGTATCGAAATTGGCGGTTCTGACCTCTGCATGGGTGACGAATTGTTACGCTTGTCTCCTCTTTGCTGCGGCTAATGGGCGACTGATTACGCTCTGAATGCTGAGCCTGTAATTTAGATGGAGGTTTTAAAAATATATATATGCGTGTGTGTGCGTGGGTGCGCGCGCGCGCGTCCGTTGCTGCTTTTTTTGCTTGCGCGCGTGAGAGAGGTGGGGGGGGAGATGGGAGCCTGGGAGTTCGTTCCTTGGGCTGAGCGCAGGCGTGGGCTTTGTGCCGTTCGTCCGTAAATGGGAGCGCGTGCGTGCATGATATGGAGAATATAATAACGCATTTATTTATCCAGGAAAGCCACGCCGAGTCTTAGGGCAATTTATTTTTAGATGTTTCTGCCAGTTAACGATGAGTGTTTATCATTATTATTATTACACGCGCGGAACTAAACCGGAGCACCCGGAGAAAACCCACGGGTGCGAGGCAGCAACACTCTATCCCCGTACAGATGGAAACAGACGGCGATTAGTCCACGCTTGCTGCACCGCCTTCTCCTGTTGAGCCAGGGTACGGCTCCTGCTCCGTGCCCATGGGGGAGGGAGATTCGCGACATCTGTGCGGTGATCCACCAACCCACTGACCGTCGTGTGCAGCAGCAGCAGCGTGGCCACCACCATTGTGAATAGTTTACTAACACGCCGCCAGGGCACAACTGGGCTCGCTCTCTTAGACACGTAAGCACACAGACAGAGATCCCCCCCCCCCTTGTAGCCTTTCCACAGACTGTTGAGACAAGTGCTGTTAGTGACCACCTATGAAGGCCGGGACAGCTCACGTGGGGGTCGGTGACCAGCACCACACCTGGCCACTTTTGCCTCTCCGGTGCAGATGTTTACACTACATCAGGTACTCATTTAAGGCTGAATCGACCTGGGGAAGCCCCATAACCAGTTCAGATATTGGTCGTGCGTGGGAATTAAACTCCGTTGGTAGGGTTGGTAGCACAGTGCGCTAACCACTACGCTACCACTCACCACGCATTGACACACACCACCTGGTCAAAGCATGTGACGCATTTGCAGAGGCAAATGGAACGGTAATTTTTTCACGAATGCACAATCCTGACCACTCTGCAGCCTAGACCCTCGTTAGAGCTCCACATCCACTCTGTAGCACAGACGTAGAACTCAACACTCTCTAGCCAGTTGGTCATCGCCAGAGAAGAGGAGGAAAATCTTGAACCTGGACAAGAGCAAGAGTCAGGGGAACAGGAAGCCAATCATGTGGGGGGGGGGGGGCGGGATGAATCCCCCAGATTTAAAGGGGGCAGCAAGGTCGAGGAAGAATGAGCGACCTCGCGGTGCTCGAGCGGCGGATGTTGACCATTCCAGCGGCGCCCGGTTCACGTGCAGAGCATGCGTGTACACACAACAAGCGTGTACACGCAACAAGCGTGCACACGCAACAAGCGTGTACACGCAACAAGCGGGCACACGCAACAAGCGTGTACACGCAACAAGCGGGCACACGCAACAAGCGGGCACACGCAACAAGCGTGCACACGCAACAAGCGGGCACGACGACCTGCGGACACGGACACGCGCCCGACTCGCACGCACGTCGATTCCAGCCACGGCGGGGCGTTATCGCTCATCATCGTAATTGCGTGCACGCTTGCTGGGGCGAAAGCCCGCTTTGAAGTAACGCAAAGTTGCTTTGAACAAATTGTCCGGCTGGCTGGCTCTGCTCGCTGGCTCGGCTCGGCTCGCAGTCGAGTTGGCGAGCGAGGTGGTGGGCGTCCCCGTGGTTCAGCCGTCTCGCGGCGAACTTGGCCACGCAAACACAGCGGGCCCTTTTGTCCCGCGCGCTATCGTCGCAGACATCGCCATCCCTGGCATCTCCGCGCAAAAAAAAAAAGTCAGACGCTGCTGCTGTTGCGGCTGCTGCTGCTGCTGCGTGGCGCAGGCGTGGCACAGCCCCCCCCCGCTCGCTCCTTTTAACTTCATCTCCCTTTTAAAATAAATTCGGGCTCCAGCAAAAAAAAATTAATAGCGCAGTTTCGATGTTTGTTTGCGGCGCATTTTCGCGCGCGTGCGTGCGTGCACACGTGTGTGTAATTTTTATGTGCCACATGTTGAGCGTCCGCGTTGCTACGCACTCACAGATGTTGTGCTTTGAGATCAGCGCCGCTTCGTGCTTCGAGCGTTGCTGTGTTTGTCTCGAGCCGCGTGTGCAGAGCGGTGCCCGCGTGCGCACAGCAGTGCCCGCGTGCGCACAGCGGTGCCCGCGTGCGCACAGCAGTGCCCGCGTGCGCACAGCGGTGCCCGTGTGCACACAGCGGTGCCCGCGTGCGCACAGCGGTGCCCGCGTGCGCACAGCAGTGCCCGCGTGCGCACAGCAGTGCCCGCGTGCGCACAGCGGTGCCCGCGTGCGCACAGCAGTGCCCGCGTGCGCACAGCGGTGCCCGCGTGCGCACAGCGGTGCCCGTGTGCACACAGCGGTGCCCGCGTGTGCACACTGTCAAGAAACCAAAGCGATTTCACTGCGCAAATGAACTGGCTAGAGAGGATGAAATGAACATCGAGACATTGGCACTCACCTCCTGTTTACATGGCAGGAGACTGTCTCTCAGTAGGACAATCACCATTGACTTCCCAATTTCCCAGGAAACAATACGACGTTGAGACAACGTTGGCTGACGGTGGGACACCGCCCAGCCACGCTCCCAAATCAGAATCTGAATATGTATTAATTTGTTGGAGAAATCCGATGAGCTGGAACGCTCTTCTTTTTCACAGACGTTCAGTGGTGGCGGGTCAGAACGTTACAACAACAATACAAAAAACACGATAGGAGTTCAAAAGTAGACACCTCGTGTCTCCTGACTTGCGTCCAATGTTAGAGTTGAAACAGAATTAAGAGGGAGGGGTGGGGGGAGTGAGCGTGAAGGAGGGGGGGGGACGTTTATATATGTATGATTTTGTTGTTGAAAAGGAAAAAGCTTCGTCGACTTAACGACGCTGATTAATTTTCCTTGTGTAACCGGGCACCGTGTCTTGGTGCACGGGGAGACTCAAATATCGCACCCCCGCGAGACCGCCCCCCACACACCGCCCCGCCCCCCTGCTGCCCCCAGCTACTGACACAGCTGATTGATGCCTCTGCTGGTGCAGGGTTATGGAGCTGATTTATTACGGGGGCTAACAGAGGCCCTCATTCGTTTTATTATTTTACTTTCAATTTCCCCATTGGTCACCTGAATTAAATTTCAACGTGGAGGTTTTTTTAATTAATATATACTTTTTATATTATGTATAACATTTGTTTTGTTAAGTATTCCACTCCTTTTGAGTCGTGTCGTACAGGAAAAGAAAGAAAATGCCATTAATTTCGTACGCTGCTCAACGTTTTTAGAAGTAATATTAATAATTTAACCGTGCGTCTTAACTTGGAATCGCGACGCCTTGGGAAATAAGCTTAATTCATGGCTCGTTTATTTTTCACATGGGGGGGGGGGTGGTGGCAAGATGACTTAAGAATAAAATATACATTTATATATTTAAATATTAATACATGGAATTAAACAAAAAAACTTTTATAAACTGTCATCACTCACCTCCTTCCTAAAAAACTAAGCCTTGCACGAACTCAAAATGCAACACCGAGCTTAACCCTAAACCCAACACGAATCGTAACTTTCTAACCTTCGCCCTATCATAATGCGGCACACGATCCAACTCTGACCTTGACCTTAACCTTACCTCGAACACGAAACCCAACGACGCTAACAGTAACCCCCCCCCCCAACCCTCGCCACATCCACACCAACAATCCTACGAAGTTGACTGGCACTCCGAGGTAGTCGCAGAGCAATGCCGCGTTTGGCCCCGTGCACGGCTCCCCGGCGCGTTGCTCGCAATGACGCCCGACGTTTCGCTCCACTATCCATCGCCCTCCCTCAAACAACGACCCTGACCCCCCCCCCCCCCCCCGCGTGTCGAACCCCCGACCCCCGTGTCTACGCCGGCAGGTGCAAGTACTGCGACCGCTCGTTCAGCATCTCGTCCAACCTGCAGCGGCACGTGCGCAACATCCACAACAAGGAGAAGCCCTTCCGCTGCCCCCTGTGCAGCCGCTGCTTCGGGCAGCAGACGAACCTGGACCGCCACCTCAAGAAACACGACACCGACAGCGTGTCAGGTGAGAGAGCGTGTGTGCGCGTGCGCTTCTCTGCGTGTGTGTGTACCCCGAGGCTCGTGAAGGGCGCGCTACTGGTCGGTTGGAGACAGTCGCCCTGACAATGACGAGCGGAGCTCCGGGCAGATAAAATGCAGCCAGTTGTCACAATAGGGGGCACAGCTGGTGCGTCTGCCAGTCATCTCAGTCGATCAACGCATGGCACCTGGGTCTGTCCCGTGACCTCCTCCTGTCAGCGAGCCTTCAACACTTCACGTGGCCTCAAAATGCATCTGGCCTGTTACAGGCGCCGTGGTGATGTCATCGCTACTTAGTGACAAATGGTGGGTGTTGTTTGCTAGTCGCTAACAGCACTTGTCCCAAAAGTCTGTTAAGGCTATAGGGCGATCGGTGTCTTTGTCTTATATCAAGTGTGCATAAGGGTTCGTGTGTAAGTCTAGTAGTGGGTGCATCAGGTGCGTGCGTGAGAGGTGAGAGGTGAGCGTGCCACGTCTGTCTTGTCGGTTGCAAGTTGACCGTATCAGCATGCAGTAAGCCTCCTAACGTCCAGAATGAATGCCGATTACGCGAATTCTATTCTCGTCGTGGTCGTGTCTAATCGGGTCGCCTCTGCTGCAGGCACGGCCGGATCTTCTCCGAGCTCGGACCGAGAGGTCGGCTCCATCCTGGAGGAGCGGGACGACTCGTTCTTCTCCCAGATCCAGAACTTCCTGAGCGAAGGGCAGGCACACCTTCCGGGCTCCCAGCTCCTGTGAGTGCCACGCGTTTAATGTTCCAAACACAGGGGTATAAACTGTTAAACTACTTTTTTGACCAGTTTAGGCCCACTGAGCTGTGTAGCTCTTTTTTCAGGAGTGACCTGGCCATCACAAATGACAGCTCAACGAAGTGGCTTGTTGTCATGTGGAAATTTATAGCAGCCAAATACTCTAAACACACGTTGTTCCTAAATGTGGAGGGAAAAACCGGAGGACCTGGAAAAAAACATGGAAAGAGAAACAATGCATACTCCATATACGCAGTCGTCAGGATCGAACCCACGACCAACTGCATACCAGGCGAAGGAGTTAACATCTCGCCATCGTACGTTGGGGGAACCACACGGCCCGCGGCTTTATTGGCCCTTAGTATGGAGATAGTTCCCCGCTCCTTCGCCTCAGAGTCCTCGATCGAACATTACGTCCAATGCGCATTGTTCTAATTTTACTTCTAAACCGTGTCGGGTATTCTGCTACGGGAACTTGTATCTACTTCTGGGATAAGCGAGTCGAGCAAAGCCACGTGATCGCGGTCTGTGACTTGTTGCAGCGTTTGAAGTGGCCGCCAGATGGCAGTGCATCTCCCTTCTTCCTGTGGTCGTCACGTGGTGAAGCAAAGCCGCCAGATGGCAGTGCATCTCCCTTCGTCACGTGGTCGTCACGTGGCGAAGCAAATTGCCCGAGTGTGCAATGACTACAGCAATACGCACCCTTGTAATGGATGTACGATGTTGAACTTGTTTCGCACCGTACGTAGCCAACCAAAGCTGCCCCTCCACATGAAACGCGAATAAAAGGTTGTTGGTTTTTTTGCTACACATCTCGTAGTTTTTTTATGTGGAGAGACAGCTGTGGGAAAGATGCATATATTGTTTGTCGGCCAAATTATTTTGTCACTTATATTCCCCCTAATGGTGCACGAGTTTACATGCATGGTTGAATGTAAAAGAAAAATCTGGCTTATTTCTGACATTATTCAGAATATGAATACGTGGAAGTATCCGTTACGCTATTATTGGGCGATGGAAATGTAACAGGTAACGAACATTTAGCTTCATTTCAGTACTTGGGAGCAACCTTGCAATTGCTTATTCACTGCGGGTAGAAAGGCCTCCACTAGAGGGAGCTCTAATATTTACCGGCAAGAAATAGACTGCTGTGTATATGTGTTGAACTTCTTTCGCACCATACATAGCCAAACGCGCTAATCGGAGGTGTGCTTTGTCAAAAAAAGTAACTTGACTTAGATGAGCGCACGTTGATTCGAAGAAGCCTAGTTTCTTCCCGTAACCTTCAAACGAAAACTCAAATGTCCACGTGCGGCTTGCTGAGAGCTTCCTTCCGTAACGATCAACCTTTCCCCTCCTTTTGCTCCCTCCTCCTCTTCTTCGCCAGCGCAAAGCAAGCGGCCGTGCCGGGGCATGGCCAGAAGGAGGCCGAGGCTCTGTCCAAAGCCGAGAGAGAGCGAGAGCGCACGAGGGGCGAGAGGGGTGGAGGGAGCGAGCGCGACGGCGCGAGGAAGAAGAACACGGCGGCGGTCCGGCAGGACGAGGAGCAGGCCGAGGGTCGGGGGTCGCGGTCCCCTCGTCACCACGACGACGGCGGCGACGACGGCGGTGGCAAGGACGCAGGCCGGGAAGACGGGCGGCCGCTCTCCATTTCGTCGAGCCCGGAGTCGCTGCTGAGGTTCGATGATCGCCTGACCGGAGATCGCGTTTCTCACCGAATGAGTTTCTGGGTTACTTTTGGGGGGAGTAGGGGGCACCGCGGTGACGAGTAGCCGCAGCCATGGCGAGAGAGGAACAATGGATGCGGTGTGCCGGGTGGGGAAATATTTTCTGGGCAGCCGGCTGGGGACTTCCCTTGAACAAAGGGCCGGCGTGCCAAAACTTGCTGCCACGAACGTTGAAAATCTTTTTTTTCATTTTGTTACAATATGATACAATTATTGTCGACGATTCAATTCAACATTTTTTTTTATATACTGGGCATATAATATGTGTGAATGTGCTCCGCTCTACACAACGTGACACAACGTGTTGATCGTGGCCCCGATTGCACGATGTGCACTGAACGTTGTTCCCTGACGGCACGCTCGGCCCTATATTCGCTACACGCGGTCGCCAGCAGTAGGCCGGATTAGCCGGTTTAGAGTATTCACGTGGACCCGTCTGTCCACTGTCGTGCATTGGCAATCACTTCGCCATTCGTCCTGTCTCACTCTTGTGGACACGGTAGCTGCGTCCCCAGCTATGGATTTATTACCCCCTTCCTTGCACACGTTTCTAATCGTGTGCGAATTAAATGCGTTCACGTTGCACGTGTGTGCACGTGTGCAACTCTTTTCTCAGTCCACTGCTGGATGAGGAGGCTTCCCCATGTAGCGCAGGGAATGGTGCACGGCTATTAGACTGCACCTCGCCCCACTCTGATCAGTGCGGGGTTGGTGAAGGCGGAGAGCGTGGACGTACAGGACAACAATGCATTTTGCTGCATTGCCCTCTGCTGCCTGTAACGCCCCGTGTCCCTTTCGACTGTCCCTTCCGTTAGCTCATTGGCGATGATGGCGCTGAACGAACTGCTGCCACGGTTATCTCTCACTCGCTGGTGTCGCCGCTCCGTTCGGCATCGACGCTTCCCCTTTGAGATCTTTAAATCGCCGCACCTACCCCATGGCTTCCTGTCTTCCACATCCTGTCGTTTCCTTTCCACCTTTACTTGAATCGCCAAATGTGGGGTGCTGGGGGTGGGGGAGCGGGATCTTGATCCCACCCAGGGCCCCGCTTTCGGAGCGGGTGCACACATCGACGCTCCATGACCCCCGGTGGGGGAGTCGGCGCGTGTGAGAAGTGACGCCGGTGATCACCGCTTGCTTCTCGCCCCCCGACCGTGCAGGTGCAGCCCGAGCCCGCTGCACGAGAAGCCGCTCTCGGCCCTGGAGCAAATCGCCCGCTTCACCGACGGCCTGTCCTTCCGGCCGGCCGGTGAACTCCGACCTCCCAGCGGATCCGCTCTGACCTTTAACCCCAACCCGCTGACCCCCGAGCCCGACTCGCAGCCCTCTCCTTTCCGGCAGAACAAGACTCAGGTAACAGGAAGCTCTTGCTGCCTTTTTGTGATGTAGAGGAGTGGGGAACAGTAGTGTAGTGGTTAGCGCACTTCATTACAAACCCGGTGTCCTGAGGTTCGATTCCCGCTCACGACCAATAACGGTGAGCCTCCCCTAGGTCAACTCAGCCGTAAGTTATATACGTATGTTGAGCTTCTTTCGCACCATACCTAGCCATCCACAATCGGAGGTGCGGTGTGTAAACTTTAGACCTGGAGAGATAAAGGCGGGCGTGGTGCTGGCCACCTTGTGTTCCGTGCCGGCATTCATCGATGTTACTCGCTCACGTCGCTCGGTTCAACGGTCCGTTAAAGGCTCCACGGGGGGATCTTTGTGCTTGTCACAGACGTATGCCATGATGCTGTCGCTGTCGGAGGAAGAAGGCGGCCGCCTGGGGCTGCCCAAGTCCGCCGAGGGGTGGCCGCGCACACTCCCGCCGTCGGCCGAGAACGGCGCCGCTCTGGCCGCGAGCCACGTCTAGCGGTGGTGGCGCCGCCGAGCCCCCCTCGGCGCAGGGGGGGGGGTGGCCAGGGGGTGCTCCCCGGGCCCGACGGTGGGAAGCGTGAGCCGAGAAGATTGGAACGACGCCACCACGTCCCCTACTGTGTTGCTCGCAGCCGTCTCGGGAAGGCATCCGTCCCCTCCGCCCCCCCGCGTGCTTGCTTGGTGCGGCCCCATCGCAGCGCGCTGGGGCTTGCGCGTTGCCGCGTGGCTACGAAGCGGCGGAGATGGAGGGGGGGGGGGCAGCACTTGGCGTGAGCGAGTCCGCCATCTTGTTTTTTGTGAGCCTGCGGTCCGAGGTGGAGCGGGGGGGGGGGGGTCACGGGGGGCCTCCGAGGTAATCGCCGTCTCGATCAAGAACAAGAGGCAGCAAACGTGTGGGGAGTTTGAACGCCCCAAGCCTCCGTTAGAAGTATAAAGTAACAGTCGTAAATGAAGAAGCTAAAATTTAACAACGAAAAATTATTATTACAATGTAAAACTTGACTTTTGTTGGGACCAACTCTGCACTTCCAAATTCCACTTTTGCATGACCAAGAAAGGAAGATTGTCCCACCTTCGTTTCCATCGCCGACGATTCCAGTGAAATCGTGGGGACCGAATGCAGTTTCCCCCCAGCGCTGTGCGAGGTTGCGGTCGTCCCGCTCGCTCGCCGAGCGTGAAGACGACAGCGGCCTGCGCTGGGGTGGGTGTCCGGTGAATCCTCCCATCCGCGCTCGCTCTTCTGTGAAAGACAAATCCAGCCCCCCCCCCTCGCCTCTTCTGTGCGGTCACTCACACTCGTGTCTCGGCGATAGTAAACGTGTTATTTATTCGTGCTCGTGGTATTTGTGACGCCTGTAAACACTTTCCCCTCGCACCAGTTTTTCTTTGTTTATTGGGGGGGGGGGGGGAACCCTCCACCGATGGTGGATCACACTTCACGGAATATGGGCCCAATTTTATTTCGGTTTTTTATGCACGTGTGTTTTTTTATATAAATATATAGAAACATATACAAACACATTTTATTTTGTGCTTCACATTTCCAGCAAGTTGCGGCGCAGACCTTTACAGCATTTGCACGGCGTTTAGAACGGTTATAATGCACACAGTGGCCAAATAATGAAGATTTCCCGCCAAAAACACATCCTACAGGATTCCGCCGATATCATAAATGGGACCTCGCGGCATCAGAAAACACCAATGGGATTCGGTGACATTTCTTAAGGACCCCCCCCCCTGTAAAGGAAAGAGCATTTGTGAAAATTACTGCACAGCGTGTTGGCTTACGAGTACGCCCTGCTAGGATTTGCAATGGTTTTATTTGACACATTGGATATTAAATGCCTTTTAATTACAACACAGGACAGTATTTAAAATCTCTGCATTAGGTTTCATTAATGATTTTAACTGGAGAGAGAGAGAAACAATCAAATGGACCAAAAAAAAGTGACGACTAAAATTACAAATTGTGCTCCATTTCAGCTGATGAGGGTTAATCTGAGTTGGGATGAGGGTCTCCAGTCAGAGATCGAGTCTCACTTTCTCTCTCTCAGGGTAGTTTATAGCAAATCCCCCAGCGTCCGCTGTAACGTCATTCAACCTTCACATCGACGAGTGGAATTGGCCCGAGGCCACGCGCCAAGCTGCCCCGGGGGCCCTGGCGAGCAGAGTTGTGCGTTGAAAAAACACCACCGCTGCCGTTTGGGCAAGGAGAGACGCGATTCTGCAATGCGCTTGAGCGAGCCAGCGGGGGCCGCGGCCCGCTCTTTCACCCGCGAGATTTTGAGGCTTTTAATGTCGGTTGCAACGCTGCGGTTGCCGAGTTGTCTTAACGGTTTTAAACAAAACAAAAAAATAATTTTTACTTTTTTTATGTATGTATGTGTGTGTATGAGTTTCCCACTCGTATTGACATCACAGTGTCGATGTCCCCACTCGTGCTATTTGCCTCCAGATTAAAAGAAACATTCGCTCAGAGCGTCGGCGGATTATTGCATCCGACGTTCGTCCGCGCACGTTTTGATTGTTCCCAGCGCAGCGAAGCGTCGTCAAGAAGGCACCGCCGTGAGAAGGCAATCGACGCGCTGCCGGCGCGATCGTGAAAATTATCCGAAAAGTAATTGTACGCTTCGAGCTAAAGCAACACACACACACACAAAACTAACTCCTGCTGACATCGCGCTTATTTGTCCAGAAATTTGCCAAATGTAGCAGAAGGTGGCGGGGAGTGGGGGGGTTCAGGCTCCACTGGTCTCGGCTGACCCCAATTCGATAGGATTTCGATGTGGGTTTTTTTGTAAGTGAGAATTTCTCATGGAGGGTTGATTGCAATGGCCATTAGCTTTATTAAGAACTTATGTTGCCAACGACAGGTTTGCATTGAAGAAAAGTCGCATCTTACGGCGTCGTCTGGTCTTAAGTGTCATTGGAAACACACATTTTGTTACGCGCGTGCGCGTGTGTGTGTGAAATATAAAGATGTGGCAGCACATTCACAAGGGTTGCATCCGCTCCCCAAAAGCGTGTAAAGTTGTTGCGTGTGTCTGTGTCGGCCTTGCACGCTTTCGGCGAACACGAATTTCGTTTGGAAGTGCTTATCGTGAGCACACGCAGCAAATGTCAAAATTCCTTCATGAAAAAATGCTGGGGGTTTTTTCCCTTTATTATAGCAGTACGGTTTGTTAGATCATGAAAAGGCAGATCCTCCTAATATTTATACATTTCCTCAAAGGACTTGTGAGGGAGTGTCATTATAATATGTAAACTGTATATTAAAAAATGTGTGTGTGTATATATATAAACTGAAAAGTAAAACGTACTAAGCCAACACGCAACTACGTTGTGGTCCATCGCTCATAACAAATAAAATAAAACGTACAAATCTCAACAATGAATCTCACTCAACAGTTCATATGATGGCAGTTATATTAAATCTGGCAATCGATGCATTTTTCGGTTTCAAAAATCACTCTGAACAATGAGCCGACAGAGCACCGTGAAACGTCCCCCACAACCCCCTGCATTATATTTTGGGGACCAAACGTGATTTGTCTTTGCGTCGTCGTTCTGATCAGAGCGATGGATGGATGGTGATCTTCGGGCGGCGGGAATAGAATCAAGTTGCGAGCTACCGTTTGTTTTAAAAAAGGGACAATCATGCTTGTTATTGTTGTTGTGTTCACCGGATTATTTGTCCGGGCGATGCTTTTACGCGTGAGCGTTTCAGTCCGTCCTCCTTCTTGCGCTGGGTTCAGCCTTTCGTTAGGCGTGCTTTGTACTTGTATCCATCCGTACGTCACCATGAAAGAAAAATACGATGGATTGTGTTTTTTTTTGTGTAGAAACATTTGATTATTATTATTATTGTTAAACTCGTGAGCGTATAGTGCCAAATCAAACATTTAAAATCTAGACTTGATTTGATTAAAAAGTTATATCAACAACAACATTTTCACACGGCTGAGGTACAGGACAGCTTCACGTCTCCTTAATGCGTAGCTTCTTTTTATATATAAAAAAAACCAACACACACAAATCCCTATTATTTAAATGTTTCTCCTTCCTCTGTACAGTAACCTGTGTTTGTTAATATATAAAGTGTTTTAAAACGTTCACTTTTTGTTGCTAAATACCTCATTTTTACATTACTCGTTCCTGCTCTCTTGGGCCGAGGCCACGATGTGAAAACATTAACAGGCTTCACATCAAATGCCGTCTCAGTCTGCTTCTCATCCAGAGGAATTTGAGAGGACTCTTACCTTGTCTCCTCCTATCAGGTATACTGTGTACATAAGATAATTCATACTTTACCACGCCAATTCCGCCTTTTAATGCAATGCCTCGTGCATTAGACAAAAAGTAATTTAGAGATTAACCTTATCACCTTAATTCCTCGCATATTCTCTTTTATTGTGGGGGTAGGGGGGAGCGTCAAAGTTATTTGCTGAAGAAACATCTCTCCACACCTCCAACCGATCCGAGAAAGCCTCCGCGAGCCTCAAGACTTATTTCCAGGAGGGAGGGTCCTGCATTGAGGATGTTTGGCCAATTCCCACTAAACAAGTGTCTGGCTTTATTGTGGGACATGTGGCACCGACCACTTGGTGAAAACTCAACTCGCACACCTAAAACTCCGCACGAATAGATTCAAGAATCCATTGTTGTTGAAATGGTAAACGCCTCGCCTAAAACAAGGGGGCAAGACCCCCCCCCCCCACCTCCACTTTGTAATGAGAGTGGCTCTTAAGCAGTGGTAGCAATTCCACATTCCCATGGCGGAGGCCATGTATATCCATATGCTTACAAATAGTAAAAACATTTAATTGGTACCTTAAATATTATATCCACCAACTTAGACGCGACATGAGTTTAATGTTTGCAGCAATTGCGTTCAGTTTTTTTTTGTACCCTTTTACATCGCTCCGATCAATAACGTCCCATCAGCTGAAATGCACGCTTGCAGGATTTCTCTCAGAATTCACACTCCCCTTGCACGGCTTGCTCTCATTACCATTTAAAAACGCTGATGCAGCGAGCAAGCATCAAGGTTGACAACACTTTTAAAAATAAAAATGCTGACTATGCTACGGTGCGTGAACAGACGAAGCATGGCGAGCCATCCTGTATTGTCTGACTGTACGTACGTTGAACTTCTTTCACACCGTACATAGCCAGCCGTGCTCATCGCAAGCGGCGAGCCCCGTGATAATTATGACGTTGGTGAATAACAAGTGCAGCCAAGAACTGGGATAAACCCCGCCTACAGGCAGGACAAACATTCCAATACTAATCATCGCCATCCTCCTGAGCCATGACCAATCCACTGCTGGATGAAGGCCTCCCCAACCATCAGGCACGACCCGGTCAACATGCCAACGTTGGGGCAACGTTGACCCGACGTTCCATGTTTGCTGGAGAGCCGATTTCATCGTGACTCGGGCTACTCGATGGAGACGAACTTGAAGAGCCAGAGGAGCCACTTGGCGCTCTCATCGCACGCAATGGAATCGTTCGGTGAGCAGCGTTGCCAGTCAAGAGTGTCGGCGCACAGTGCCCGCGACTGACAGTCGACACGAGGGCACCGCCAATCGGCACAGTCGACGTAAGGTCCTCCCTCGTGCGTCCGAAGCGCCTGCGGTGGGCACGGAGGTTGTTTGCGCACCGCGCCGTGAGCCCGGTGACCCGAGTTTCATTCCCAGCCGCGGCTAACATCAGTGGCGGAGGAGGTGTTTCATTCGGTTCTGGGCACCCCCAACGCGCGCCCACCACCCTCCCATCTCCCACACTTCACCATTGCACGCTGACCGGCATGGGGAAGTATAGTCACATAGCCCCCAAGACTGACATGGGGGCTATAAAGTTACGCATTTTTACGTAATCTATAAAACACGTTTGAGTACATTAAAATGAAAAAGCAACACAAAGTTAAATGCTCAAAGTATGGAATTGATGCGGCTGGTGGTTGTGTCGTTGGCTAAGAGCCATTCGTTTTGCCTCTTGCTCAATCGGTGTTGCTTTCGTGCCAGCGCTAGTGGCCCGTTTCCTCCCCCGACACGCACCTGCATGGAGCCCACTCCCTTAACCATTGACCAAGCCACACGCGTACAACATCTTCTGTGCGCCCAGCGGGGTCGCGCTAAGTCTGCCTGGGACGTGGAGACGGGGGGTGTTACTGTGTTTAGCACTGGCTGATATAATCGGCAGGCCAGTGCGTTCTCGTCATGCCCCCCCGAATGCCAAGGAGGTCTGGATGGACCCGGTTGGTCAGGGAGTGCTTGAATGGGGGGGGGGAGTGGCTTTGAGTTGGTGGTAGATGGGTGGATGTGATTGCTGCTGGTGGCAAATCCCAGCTCTTGTAACAACTGCCCTGATGTATGCCAATAACCCAAAGGCCTCTCTGCTCCGTTGATATTTGAAAAATATTGTGGCAATCGTCAACAGGTTAGGGAACGTCAAGACACGCGCGGAGTTACGTAGGCTCTCCAGCATGCGTCTGTCCCCGTAGGATTCTTTGATTAGTAGTACAGAAGCTAACGGGAGCTTGCCAAAGCTCATCGCGTTTTCAACTTTGCAATTAGTCCTCTGCTCAGGTTTCTGTCTCCCTTGTTTTGGGCAGCCCTTGCTTTGATCAGTGTTGGGCAGTTTTAAATGGGCCAAGTCCCTATTAAGAGCACAATTTTACTCTCAAGTTGTGTTAACATTTTATCATCTTTATGAAGAGAGTTATTGACGGACCCCTTGTTACGGAGTGAATATGTAAACGCTTTCAAGCAAGAAAAAAAAGGGAACATTGAAGTCAACCCTGGCATCCCGAATAAAATCGTAAAATAATGTAAAATACAAAGTTAAAAACATCATGCTTCAGTGATTTTTGTCTGGAATAAATGCTTTCAGCTTGTTTAATACTTCATATGTCTGTACATATCGAGGATATATATGAATGATGCATCTCATCGGTTGAAATTGTGTTGTTATGAATTAAACATGTAGACATAAATGAACACACTTTCGCGATAATTAATTTTGCGGCGGTCAAACAAGAGAAACAATACTATCATGTGTCAACTGCATTGCATTTTACACGTATGCTGGAAATTACGTTTTAATTAGCCAGAGAGGCCTGCGAAATGTATTCAGCGCTTTGGAGACAAGGGTTGGTGAATCGTGTTGAGATTCGTGAAATTCCCAAATCCGCCGCATATGCCACACTGTCGCCTGGATGTGAAAGTACAGAAAATGGATACTTGGATCGATATTTGTGGAGACTCGAGTTATGCCCCCCCACCCACCCCCTCTCTGTACCTGTGGGTTTTATACTGGATATCTGTGGAAAAAGCTTTATAGCTCATCGGATTCCTCCGGTATAAACCATTATACTTCAGATTTTTCTACACACACAAAACATACAATCGTTGTTGGAATTGGCCAAACAACGCCATGCAGAGAAACCCCTCCGTGATAAAGCGTCTAAACGACTCGGCGAAGTTCTGCCGGAAAAATAAAGGATACAGAATCCTGGGCAGTGCACGTGTTGGCGACCCTCTCTCGACCAGTTCAACATTTGACCGAGAAACTCACGCCAGCCACAAATGCACGAAATTCTAGTTTTTTTGAAGTCTTTATAAATCTTCTACAGGGTTCCGTGATGATTCTTCTGAGATGCTCATCTTCTCGGACACCAAGAGCCATGTGAAGTGTTTGTTCTCGCTGTTCTGTCGTAACTTTTTTGAAACAAATGTAAAACAGTCGTGTTTCCCCGCGTTCAAATAAGAATCAGTCCACACCCCCATTTCCCCCTGCTGTAATGTCATTAACAACCCCTGGACTGCCATAAGGTTTCAGATTCATTAGCGGAGCCTGTAAAACATTTAAGGGGGCAAAAGTATTGCTCGATCGTTGCGTGGAAAGGCAGGCTTACGTTTAATTGTAATGTTTCGTTCCCCGTAATCTTCCACGACAGCGTGTAACGAGTCGTCTGTGAGTAATCTGTGTTTTAATTAAGGGAAGAGATTATTCGGTGTTCTTGGGAGATTTTTTGTTCAGCCAGATATACATTCACTTGTCACCACTTTCAAAGGTGCTTTTTTAACTTAGTGCCATGATGTGCTACTGAGTGTTTTTGTAACATAATGTAAAAAAAGTCATAAATGTACAAAAAATATATAGCGGCCCAATTAAAGATTTTTTTTTTAAATGTGAAACTGTGCAAACCCACCCCCCCCCCGGTGTTTGGACTGAAGAACACTTTGTAACTGTTCCGCTGTGTGTGTAAGAAGCTTGAAATAATAATTATTATAGACAGTTACTGTAATTCCACTGTGTTATATAGCTAACGCAATGATACGACTGTACACAAATCATTTAGCATAGATTATCCCCGTTTGATCCTTTGTCAATAATGCATGTACCTCCAAACGGAACATGAAATGTACTTTTCTTTTCTGTAGAAAGCGGTCGTAATTTCAAAACAATTGTCTTAGACATTGATTTTAATGATTAAAAATAAATGCAAGTATTCTCGAGTTTCTGCTTTTTTATTGAAGTCTTAGGGAGGTCAAAACCTGCGGACACATGATGGTATGAGTGTGTGTACATTAGCAGTCTTGAGAAGTCTCTAATTAAAATGAATTGTTACACTTCGAAATACGGACATATGTCCGCACGCGGCTTCATGTCGAACACCAGTGGGTGAGCTGTCAGAGCGAATCAAATTTTGTGTTGAACCAAAGTCGTCATTTTTACGGCTTGTTGAGCAATCCACACACATTTAACAATGTGGTCTCACGTTTCGCTCGTGGTTGTAAAATTGCATAATCGGGCGATTGTCAGAATTGCGTAAGTCTCCTCCAAGGTTGGGCCTTGAATCTGTGGCGTGATGTCATCAATATTTCCACGAAGGTGAACGAGCAGCAGGAAGTGATACCAAGAGCTGAATGCAATCACAAACGATAACATTGATTAAAATAAAGATGCTGGATGTTGATGTAAAGGTACATATGATTGGTGATACAGCTTAGTCCTAGTTAATTATACTGAAAAGTCATGATATAATGTGTTACATTTTTAATTAATTTTAATATACTATTGGGATTGTGATGTGATTACTTTATAATGTGTTTCCAAGCCGCACTCAGCCTATCGCAGTCATCTGGAATGAAATTATTTATCCCAATGTCAATCGGTTTTCTAATTCGTTTTGACCCACAGTAATTCGTTTTACATAGTATACCAATCTTATCAACAAACATTGAACGTCCTGCATGTTCCACAACAGTCAACAATTAGTGTTTTTGAGTAGGTAATGTTCCTCTGGTGTTCTTTTAACATTGTCACAATTTCTCGTCCCGTCGGCCGAGCAATAACAATCGACGCGTTTGTTCACGTGGCAACTTTATTTGAATGACTGTGTCGGGTGGAGGAGGGTGGACAACACACTTTGACATTTTAAATCAATGATTAATATCAATCGCGGAAACCCGATATGTTAAACTATACACTATGCACAGATTTGAGTTGCCAAATTTTCCACCGTAGATCAAACCCGGAGACATTTCTCTGTCAGCCGAGGTCCATGATCACAATTGTGCAGTACTATGGTTAAGTTAAACACCACACTGGTACCACCAGACATCCAGTTCAAATTCCTACCACCCAAACACAGGATGTTTGCATTAATCGTGGCCAATCGGACACTGCCTATCATACCTTTTAATCACAGTTGTGTCGCGATTGTGCTATCGGTAAGCATGTCACGATTATTAGTAACCCGTTTGGATCTCTCTTGCCTCAAGTATACTGTACAATGTCAATGCCACACAACTGTGGATGGCATATTTGCTTTTGAGAACTGTACTGGGTTGTTACATGAAATATTTATGAGGGGGAGCGTCACTAAACGAGATGCAGCCCTGTTTTAAAAGGCAGCCCATTGTTGCAGGGAATAGTATTCACTTTTGGTGGAAAATATGCCCTTTTAAACAGAATGCTGGCTGCCAAAGTGCCAGAGTATTTTTTTTTTCAATTCATGAACAGTTAGCTGTTTTGTTTTATATTTAAATACAATTCCCATGCCACGTTTGTAATAGGTCACTGATGTGTGTTGTACCGTGCAATTCGCTGCCTTGATATTTGAAAACCACTATCCCCACATAGAATGGTCCATGGGTCTATTACACCCACTATAAACACCCAGAAATGTCTGTCCGTCCCGCGCGTGACGTCAATCCACATGAGGCCCACCCCCCTCATTAATATTCATGAAGTGGCTCGATTTTTACACAAACGCAGGTCGTGCTGAATTAATGTATTACGCAAAGTCGCTTAGAAAATGACGTTTCTTTGCAAAGTGACGGTAAAACATAAATATACGCAGCAGTGCTACATCCGTGCGTGACGTCACTGAAAAAGAGCCCCCCCCCCCTTCATTAATATTCATGTCCGCGTGGAAATTTACACGAAGGCACAAGGTCGTGGACTCCACATGCCGCACCCCTCCCCTCATGAATAATCATGAGCTGAACAATGTTTTAATATTTCAGATTTACTGCAATATACATCCGTCCTTGGACGGGCAAAAAAGCTAGTAGGGCAGATATTTGTCAATATCACCCGGGGTGGCTTAAGTTTAGCGGTTGTAATACTGGTAGGAACGAAGTTGTAAACTGAGTGTACCAGCCTGCAATAGATTAATGTGTCCGTCCGTCCGTCCCCTTTCAATACTTTAACGAAGTGAAATCTCGTGCTGTTGGGTGTAAAATCAGCAATAGACAACGCAGAGACTTGTCCTACCAGCCCACCCTGCAGGGACCTGTTTTATTTACATGGCCAATAACAATGCGTTAAGTGATGACCATTTGAAATGAGTGGATTATTAGCAAGTAATTCACTCTTATTAGCCATTATGTTGGCTACATTAAGTGGTACCAATTTCTTGCTCTGAACCATTGCCTAGCATGGCCAAATCCCTTGGTCCAAATGCCCAAAGCCAAAGGGTTGGACAGCTATAGCGAGCTAAACAGACGGCGAAAATGAGTATCGTGGCGCAAGTGACAACCGTACAATACAGCGTCACATATCCGACTGGCTGGACACTGCGGCTTTAGCTGGATTTATAAAAGTCCTGTGTGAATATCTACAGGAAATGAAAAGTTGCTCAACAGAACTGTGTTACGGCACAGGAAGCGGATGCTGCTTCGAGCGTAAAGAAACGCCTGGCTGCACGCGATATTTAGAATAAACAATAGCGGAATTGCACAAAGGTTGCATGTCAAGTCGACCCATGGCCACCTGGGTCTGTCCCTGTGACCTCTTGCCGGAAGAGAACCTTCAGACACTTCAAGGTTGGCCTCAAAGCGCACCCAGCCTGGCACGAGCTGTGACATCATCGTCGCGAATGGCAGTTGTCGTTACGTTATCGTCTGTTGATGTAAACTCGCAGATTACAAAAAAGAGCTTCATAGCTCATCGGATTCCTCCTGCAGTCTATAAACATTCCGATTCTGATATTGGTTAAGCCGAGCGCGTGCAAGTGTCTGATTAATTGTTCGGGATAAGCGACGTGAATGTCCATCGTTGAACCACCGTCTGTGGAGCTTGTGCAAGAGGAACGCTCGCGGAGCGTGAAACAAGTCCGACACCACAGGCGTGTCGGGACGCAACGACACCGCGTGGGTCTGCCGACCGCGGAAGTAACGTGAGGGAAGTAACGACTGGGAAGTAACTTGATGGAAGTAACGAATGGGAAGTAACGTTAGGGAAGTAACAACTGGGAAGTAACGTGAGGGAAGCAACGACTTGGAAGCGACTTGTAAGTAACGTGAGGGAAGTAACGACTTGGAAGCAACGACTAGGTAGCAACGTGAGGGAAGCAACGTGAGGGAAGTAACGACTTGAAAGCAACGTCAGGTAAGTAACGTGAAGGAAGTAACGTGAAGTAACGACTTGGTAGCAACGACTTGGAAGCAACGTGCATATCTGATGGCGTCGCCAGCCAGGCATCGACGGAAGCCGAAACGCGTTGTTATTTCCCGCCCCCACCGCCCACCGCCCCCACCGCCCACCGCCCTCCTCCCGACATACGAAACGCGCTTTCACCGGCACACAAGGAAGACACGAGGGTACGTACCGGCTCTCGGCGCGGCGTTACTCGCGCCAGTTTAATACTTGTCGTGTGACAACGAATACATAATAATAATAATCACAGTGACCTTGAATTTAATGTTCTATTGAACGAAAACATTTGTAAGTTATTCGGCAAACGTTTTGGCTTTTTACGCATCTTCCGATTTTCATTCGTAACATTTTCCCGGCACACGCGAATCGAGAAAGTGCTTGCGTCGTGACCGGCTGGCCTCATTCCAAATTAAATTGTGGCCGCTCGCGCATCGTTAAGGCTCGCAATATTTGACTCGCGCTTACACGTCGGAGTTTGCAAGTCAAAATCAGAGCTTATGCTAATACTTCTAATCCGTTTCGCCGCGCAAAACGCAAGGGGCTTAAGAGGCGCCCGCAACCTGTCCCACTGCATTACAGTTGTTACTGTATTCTTGCCGTAGTGCGTGAGGCGGCAGTTTTGCATTCCCTACATCGGATAGGCAACGCGCTCCGCGTCGCCGCTTGCGATTGGCCGAGACGCCGTTCGCGGGGTGGACTCTGGCCAATCGGGCGCGCCGTACCATCCGCGGTCGCTTGTGCGCGCTGGGTAATGTGAAGGGGAGCTGTCCAATCATTGGAAGCCCGATTGAGCTCGCGTTGAAAACCGGGGCGTGCAGGGACAGCCCTGCCAGCCAACTCGGGATTGTCTTCGAGTGATCTACTCACAAGGTTACAAAGTACACAGCGCAGCCACTTTATACAAGTTCCAGGGCCATGTATGTACGCGCCCTAACATTCCAACGCAAACCCTGTGCTGAGTTGTCGCTACTGAATGTGGATGTTGCTATTGGGGGGAGGGGGGGGGTTATTGCGACGTTATGGTGTGTGGTATGCGAAGATTTGTGTTCAATGTTGAAAGGTTTACTGCATTGGTGACCGTGACCTCTCTCGCTGCGCTATGGGCGGAGTCATTCACGGAAATCAACGAGGGGTGATTGGTCGGGTCATGAGTTTGGGACATTTGTGCTGGCGAATTATACATTTCTGTGGCAGGGTCAAGTCTGTTTAAAATGTGTCTGAAAATCATGATTCGTGAGTGAGAGTCCGCTTGGAAATAGAAGTCTGAGTCATAAGTAGAATAATATTGTGATCATGTGTGTTGTGGATAAGTTAAAGTACAGATAGTGGGTTATTCAGTTTATTAAAAAAACGAATGGATAGCAAGGTAAATAAAACCAAACGTAAAAAATTAAGTCAATTCTTGAACTTAACAGAAATAAAATATAGATTCAATTGAGATTAGAAATAAATAAATAACCCGTGTAGTTAGAGTTTTGGGACTCCACAAAACACAGAGAATACAGCAGCATCGTTCGTACACTCTGCACTTGCGCGAGGGACATATGACACCCTAGGTCTCTGCATTAGACAAACATTACCTGTGCAGCTGTGTGCCAGTAACAGGAACCGTGCTTTATTAAAATATTAGCTGTACTACCCGGCTTCGCCCGGAACTTGGATTCACCACACCCGGCCGCCTTTGTCTCCCCAGTGGCGATGTTCACACCACAACAGTTAGTCGTTTGAGGCTGAGTCGACCTAGGGGAATCCCAGGACCGGTTAAAATAATCGTCACCGGTGGTGGCCGTGGCCGGTTAATGGTATGGTTTTACAACATAGAGTATAATAGCGCCGCGCAGCTGTCTCTCTCCCCCTTCTCTGTTCCGACCATGGATGAACTCGTCCGTCTGAACGGGGCCCGTAGCTATCCGTGTTGCTAAAGTTGAGGGTAAGAATCCACCCATTTTTTTTCGCCATATAGCATTGTGATATATAACGACTTATTGTTGGTAGCTTAGCTGATTGGAGAATATAGAGTTTATTGATAACATTAAGGTAATTTATATTTTAGTTTTTTTTTATTGGTTCACTATATAGTATTCATTATATATTGTATTGTATACCCAGTTACTGTGAATAGATCAGATGTGTAGGCCTTGACTTCAACATAGCCATTTCTGTGACCAGTCACTAGCTAATCACTCAGTTATTTCAATGCTAAATTCGCCTAGTTATTTCAATGCTAAATTCTCCTGTTTGATTTGTACTAGTTGCCTCGGTGAATGTGTATGCTCTGACTTTAACATAGCTATTTCTGTGACCAGTTACAAGCTAATCACTCAGCTATTTCAATGCTAAATGCTATGCTAATTCCTTTGTCAAGGGGTGCCTCTGCGGATGTGTATGCTTTAACTTAGCTATTTCAATGCTAAATTCTATGCTAATTCCTTTGTCAAGGGGTGCCTCTGCAGATGTGTATGCTTTAACTTTTAACATAGCCATTTCTGTGACCAGTCACAAGCTAATCACTCAGCCATTTCAATGCTAAATTATATGCTAATTCCTTTGTCAAGGCGCTTTGTTTCCTCTCACACAGCTTAAAGGTCGTGATCTGAGCGTGGCTTTTTCACTCCAGCGCTGTCCTACCAGACAGTCTCGTCCCTTCACCTGATGAAGGCCGCTTGTGTTGTGGCCGAAACGTCGTGAGAATATTATTGTGTTATTTTATTTTATCAATTTATTATTTTATTCTCATTCTACGTGACTTTACCGAAAGAACCAAAGAAGATGAATCATCGCAGTCACGAAAGCTTTAAATCGAAATGTATTTTTATAATTTTTGCATAGTGTACAGTCTGGAAAGTACCCATATGGCAAATTTCAAGTTTGTTGCATGTCGGGAAGTACGCTAAACATTTTGAACAGACATTCACAATTCTGCCTTTTATATATATGGAGATTGTCGTGGTGTAACAAAGAAGCAGCCTTTAAACACATGTTCGTATGTATCCGCTGTATATTTGGTCACATATACACCAGTCTAACGTGCACATCACGTAAAATAACGTATGCTGCTGCATATTAAATCGGCGTTCATGGAAATGCTGAATTATTGCCAATGCTTTACATGCACCTTCTGCTGTGACATTGCTGGCAGTGAGTGACTTACTGACTGACTGATGGAAATTCTACCTCACCTCTGCCATCTAAGGACCGTAGTAGTTATGTCTGCTTGTGGCTAGAGAGATAATTGTTGTTTGTTTCCTACCAGCACCCCTCCCTCCTCCGCCCCGGAGATGGGGGCTGGTAACATGCTAAGCCAACTCTGCTAATCCAACTCCGCCCATACAGCTTTAAAAAGACTCGGTCCTTGCGTGAAAGCGTCCATTCAAGCTCTGTCTCCTGGACAGACCTGTTTCTTCACCTGAAGAAGGCCACTTGTGTTGTGACCGAAACGTCGTGATAATTTTATTGTCTTATTGTTTTATTCTCATTCTACGTGACTTTACCGAAAGAACCAAGACGAAGATAAAAAAATATATGTTTGTGTCTTTGGGCAAATATTCAGAACGGGTTCGTTTGCGAACCCTCTCTGCTAAAGTTTGTGTGGGTTGGTTTGGAAGGTTGCTGAAGGCAAACATGGCGTAAGGTTTCTGTTCGTCTGAAAAGTCTGCATTTTCAGTTTTGAGACCCGGTTGAAATTTTTTTTTTCGTAGATTTTAAATGGTGATATAGAAACGGGTATTGTTTGAGAGGTTCTTTTTTTTCGGACAGCTACTCCAAATATGACATCGGTTGTTAGATCACACACTATTTTGGGTATATTTTGGATGAGAGTAATGCCGAAAGCGTTGGAGGATGGGCGAAGTCGTGGATAGCAGTCGGTGGAGTGGTGGCACAGTCGTTAGGGCATTGTGCTTTGAACACAGAGGCCCGAATTCGATTCCCAGTCACGCCTGTCATCAGTGGCTATGTGATTTCTTAACCAGTCCTTGCACCTTATTTTAGCATCCCACACTGAATAGCTTGGTGAAGTATGGTCAAACAGTCCCCATGACCAACCATAGCATGGGGACGCCTTCATCCAGCAGTGGATCAACAATTGACTTCACATTATATTATTATTGATGATAACAGGAGTTACCCAGGGTCGTGGCAGATGTATCCTATTACAGGTGTAGTGAGTCACTTCGGAGACACTAATATTAGGAGGCACACTCGTTTATTTCAGCCACCACAGGTACAGGGGCTAACTATACTCGGGTCAGGACAGCCGGCGCACTGCCTGACCACAACGCCGAGGAGGTGAAGATGAGCACGAAGACTTGTGTAGCACGACGGGTTCCATTCTAGACGACAGCCCCGACCCAGAGTCGGGCTCTCCCTTTTATTCCCCCAGCATGGCCTGGCTCCGCCCTCGGCCTCGCCCCCTTCTGGAACCTACCAGAAGGTTCTTGGCTTCACCTCACGTGTCCCCTCCGTCACCTTTGCCCGACATCCCTTTCTCCGGCCTATCACGTGCCCTGCTAGCAGACCGGGCTGCTACACCCACCAATCCCCCTCTCTGCCAGTAACCAGCGTTACGCACCCTATTCACCCATTCTATGTCACTACACATGTATTCACATAAGAGTTTTGGTTATGGTATTATGTTTATGGCTTGATTTGGTAAGAGTGTATAGCCCCCCCCCCCCACCACAATAGATACCTGCATACCAAGCAGAACAAAACCTACCATTGCAAGAGAGCATTGTACACGATCAATAAAATTCATTCATACAGCGCACATGTTTTATTCATGTTGGAATGCTAATTTCGATTATTTTAATACAACACAGTTCAGTGCACATACACCGCGCGTACAACATGTCCATAATGTGTAAGTTGACATGTTTCACAATGTTCAGTCACCAGTCTCAACTATAAACTATCCATATCTTCTGTTGCCTACTCAAGCCCACTTTTGTTAACAATGCTAAACACCTTTAACTTGTGTATGTCCTATTTCTGCCTCTCCGTGTAATTATAAGCATATTTATTCGTGCAATCTCCAGCTTTTATTCCATTTCCCTTATCGATATCAATGTTTTAAATCCATATGTCATTGCAGGTAACGTACTAATTACATAATTTATTTCGGCGCATAGGCATGTAGGGTGTACAATGTGATCGGTGTTTAGTTACCAGACTCATTTGTAGTGACTCCCTTACATATCAGTGACCTTAACTTATGCATGCTTGACTGTCGTAAGCACATCAGACCGGCTATCTTGGACAAAGTATATCACGAGAGTGTTATAATATTTTATATTTTCATTGTGATTGGTGGGAGAAATGGAGATGCTTTGAAATAATGTTGTCATCAATATAATTTCTCCCTATGTTTTTAGTGTTGTATCTTACAATGTGTCCACCTTGTATATCGATCTGGATATGTTTCTAGAATATAAAAACGCTTCCAGTTGTTTTGGGTTCAAATGTAACCTCATAAAACCCTCCTTAATTGCTCAAGCTGCTTAAGAAGGAGCATAACACTCAGCTGCACCACCTTCTGGAAAAATCTACATTTCTGTTCTTCAATATACGGGTTAACCTGTCTTGGGAATGTGGAATTTCCACCACTTTAGTATAGCGCAGTGGTTCTTAACCTTTACTGCAGCCTGGCACCCCTTTGGTTCTCAATATTATTAATATAATGTGAATAAATACATAGGGGTTTGATGAAACAAAGTTGTTGTACTAACGTGCCCATGCTCCATTTGCGTTTTCAATGATTTCCCTACTAAAACAAATCTGGCATGTCTCGCACCCCCAGAAAGGGCATCTCGCACTCCCAAGGGTTGCGTGCATACCAGGCTAAGAAGAACCACTAGTATAGAGTCAACAGGGGTTGCTTGCGGTGTTAACGAAGAACAGCATAGGCTTTGCCACATCAGCGTCTCAGAATCAGAGGCAAGCAGGCACTTTTTTTCCTCGGTCGAGCTTCTGGTAAGCACGTGTTTGTTTACTGATTGTCACTCCAGACAGATAGCAGTCGCCAAATCGCATGCAGTAAACGAGTGTTTTTAATCAAAGAATAAACACCTGAGGCTTGTAAAGATAACAGAGTGTACATGCACACACTGTCCAAGGAGCAGCACATTCACTTATTTGTTTCATACACTCAGTTCCTTTATGTATGTTCTTTCGCTTCGCACGTAGCCAACCGTGGTAATCGGAGGTGCGGGGGAAAGACAACAAACTAAACGCACATCGCAGTTCTAAAGAAATCGGTTTTAAATCTAGATGATTTAAAAGTGCATATCTTCAGTGGCTTCCTATTATCGTCGCAGAAGCGCATCTGAAAGCGCGCGATGCAGTGATCGCCTTTGTTCGATGGCTAGCCAAAAGCTGCTGCTGCTGCTGCTGCAAGGGTGACCGGAGTTTGCATGACGGTTTGGGCTCCTTGACGAGATCAGCAAGGCATTGTGGTTCATTGGTGGCAAGCAGCTTGTGTGTGTGTGCAATGAGTGCCACATATTTTGTGTTCGTTCGGCAACCGGAAGCCGATGCAGCTCGGCGAGCACCGGACGGACACGGTCGGATCTTGCAGGACCCTTCATGACGCGTGCCAGAGAATTTTGTACACGTTGCAGCTTGGTAATGTTATCCCAGATGTCCCATAGAGTAGTGAGTTGCAATATTGAGCCTTGTCAATAATATGCTACACCCCACCGTGTTGGCTATGTCGCGACTCGATCGTGGTCGAATATGTCCTGGAGCCCTGATATGAAAATTGCAGGACCTGACTAGATTTTGCACGTGGTGATCAAATGACATGTTCTGGTCGAGTGTGATGCTGAGGCTCTTTAGAGGAGTAGAAAACTGTATCATGGAGTCTGCGACCGCCACACCTGATCCTCCCACAAATATATTAATTAATAATACCTTCCACACATTTAAATAATGTACTACACATTTAAGTAATATGTAGTACGTATTATTAATTAAATAGCTTTGGCAATTCCTATTACACAGTGACTACTTTCATGTACAGACGGTCGTAATAATCATCATCATCAGCCATGGTCAATCCACTGCTGGATGAAGGACTCCCCAAACCGCCACGACCTCTCACGATGCTACGATGTGATAATCTACTTGGCGCGTGCACATACGGGCCTATTGCAATCGCTCCCATCTCCTCGGTTAAAGAGAATGTAGTGAGATTAACAATGCAACACCTGATTTAAAGCTTTCGTGACTGCAGTAATTCATATTCTTAGTTTTTTCGGTAAAGTCACGTTGAAGAGAAACAACAAAATAACAAAATATATATAAAACAATAAAAAATTATCACGACGTTTCGACCATAACTCAAACGGTCATCATCAGGTGTGTCGGTTTGCATAAATTTATTTTGAAAACGGCATATTTATTTATATATATAAAAATAACGTTTGCGTCACGCGCAACGATGGCAGTTTGCCAGGACTAGTCCATCTATTTTTTGAAAAGAGGAGGGGGGAGACGAAATTTGTTTTTATGTATGCTGTCTGAAAGGCACTGTAAGCGTGAACAATCAATCAAGAACTGAAATGATTTATCAAATCTTTCCAATGATTGCTAAGATAGAATCCATCTTCTCGGTTGAAATTGTCTCTGTGTTTGTATATGTGGATAGCCTCATGAACGAATCTCTCATGGAAGCCAGATGGCTTACAAAGAACCTCCGTCTTGGAAAAGTCAATGGCATGTGAGCCTACTGAATTAGAACAATGATCTGCTACGGCCGAGGTGTTGGTCCTACCGTGTTTAAGGTCTGCTTTATGTTCACGAATGCGGTCCGAGATATGGCGTTTGGTTTCTCCAATGTAACTACTACCACAGAGGCAACTTAGTTTGTAGACACCAGGGTATTGTATGTCCGGAATCACATCTTTTACAGACGGAACCAGATCACGGATTTTATGTAATGTGTTGAAACGGACCTGGATCTTGTGTTTATTCAAGATTTTGGAGATCTTTTTTGTGATCCCAGCAATGTAGGGTAAAGTGATGGTTTTGAAAGGCTCCTCAAGAGGGTTCTTCTTCATGGTTTGAGTGATAGCTTTGCGGATTGTATAGTCGGAGTAACCATTAGCCCTAAGAGCTTGGTGTACGTGCTTGAGTTCACTGCTTATGTGTTCCTGGTCGGATATGCATTGGGCTCTATGATACAGAGTCTTGATGAGAGAATTCTTCTGTGATGGATGGTGGTGGGAATCCGGTTTCAGATAAGCATCAGTATGGGTAGCTTTCCTACAGGAATATCCGACCAGGAACACATAAGCAGTGAACTCAAGCACGTACACCAAGCTCTTAGGGCTAATGGTTACTCCGACTATACAATCCGCAAAGCTATTACTCAAACCATGAAGAAGAACCCTCTTGAGGAGCCTTTCAAAACCATCACTTTACCCTACATTGCTGGGATCACAAAAAAGATCTCCAAAATCTTGAATAAACACAAGATCCAGGTCCGTTTCAACACATTACATAAAATCCGTGATCTGGTTCCGTCTGTAAAAGATGTGATTCCGGACATACAATACCCTGGTGTCTACAAACTAAGTTGCCTCTGTGGTAGTAGTTACATTGGAGAAACCAAACGCCATATCTCGGACCGCATTCGTGAACATAAAGCAGACCTTAAACACGGTAGGACCAACACCTCGGCCGTAGCAGATCATTGTTCTAATTCAGTAGGCTCACATGCCATTGACTTTTCCAAGACGGAGGTTCTTTGTAAGCCATCTGGCTTCCATGAGAGATTCGTTCATGAGGCTATCCACATATACAAACACAGAGACAATTTCAACCGAGAAGATGGATTCTATCTTAGCAATCATTGGAAAGATTTGATAAATCATTTCAGTTCTTGATTGATTGTTCACGCTTACAGTGCCTTTCAGACAGCATACATAAAAACAAATTTCGTCTCCCCCCTCCTCTTTTCAAAAAATAGATGGACTAGTCCTGGCAAACTGCCATCGTTGCGCGTGACGCAAACGTTATTTTTATATATATAAATAAATATGCCGTTTTCAAAATAAATTTATGCAAACCGACACACCTGATGATGACCGTTTGAGTTATGGTCGAAACGTCGTGATAATTTTTTATTGTTTTATATATATTTTGTTATTTTGTTGTTTCTCTTCAACGTGACTTTACCGAAAAAACTAAGAAAAATGCAACACCTGTTGAATGCATTTATTTGATGCCAACACAGGATGCTTCCTCGTGTTGCGTACTGCAAAACAAGCAAGCATGCCTGGTCAGGGGGTGGGGAGGGGCTGGGGGAGTGGAGGCGGTGATTGGGGAGGAGGCTGCCCCCAATGCAAGTGCCCTTGGAACTGTGACTCACTCATTATGGGCCAGACATATATGACTTGCGCCCCTATCTCGTCATCCTTTTCAGCGGGTGGGCAATCGGTGGCATTCTGTTAAGTTGGACAATGACAATGAGTAGTTACTCTCACGTTAATCTCATTGGGGCAGTCGGCAATATATCGATTATTTCTGAGTCATTCTGCCTGCCATAGATTAAGGCTCACAAGATGCTTTTTTATATTGCTAGTTTAATGTGGGGTGCCACCCCAACGCTCCATGCAGATCAGCTTCCGCCGGCTTAGTATTCATCAGAAATTATGTTACTTGAGCGTTCCGTGTGTCTCGCTCCCATCGCAGGGTTCAAATCGCCACGCGGTTGCTGCAACGGACTTGTCTCAGCCGACAGATCAGCGTCTTTGCTCAAGTGAACATCTCTCAAAGAACCCTCCCGAGAAAGATGCCAGTCCACGTGTCCAGGTATGAACTCTGTCTACTCGGCAAATGCCGCGATTATCTCTTTCGATCGTGTGCCATTTGTCACCGGACATTCCATGGTCTATTGTTAAAGGTAATAGTTGCCCAATTCTGGACAAATCTGATCACACTGCTCGTTGTTGGGTAATCTCGATGAAGGCTTCAAATCATAGGGGGAGGTCACATGACAACTCAAGGTTGTGAGTTCTCTAGACAAATCATTGTCCACCAAGCGCATTTTTCAACCAACTCTGTTCTTATTCGCTAGAAATAAATCTTATCACTACATGCCATTGGCATACCAAATAGCCGCAGTCGCTAAATGGCAAAAACTTTGCCCGCAACAGTTAACGGAAGTGATTGCCTTGCAGTTTCCCGAATGTATTGTGACCTTAAGGGAGTCCTGTGTGGGAGGCACGTTCTAGCTCCACACCTTGAACAGGCTGAGCTAAATCATCCCGCATGATGTCTTTAGCCACGGGCATTGCAGACTGGATAGGTGACCACTTGCACACACTGCTCCCACCTGGTTCCAAAATCGTGGTGCCTTTTGAGTCATGGTTGTCTGAGTCGTGGTGAACAAGCTCATGAACACTGGGATGCATAGAAACAATACTCCCATTTCGAACTTTCAATGTTTGATACATTTAACCGAGAGCATCCACGACATTGCTGGTTCTTCAAGTGTTGCGTATAAAGGGTGTCCTAGTGTAATTGTGCTCCTCAAGGCCATAATACATTTAAACATTTGATAAACCGTTATTTACCGCCAACCCTTGCGTCAAAAGCACTGGATCCTCAACGCCACTGCACCCAGAGATTATTAGCATTGTCATCATGATTCGTGATAAATTTGCTTCTGGATGAAGGCCTCCTCCCCAAGCAATTTCCATCCCTCGGGTTCCTGCGATGCAACAACTTCTAGAGATACTAAATATGTGTCACCGAGTGAGTCAACTATGTTTTTTTTTCCCTTCCAGGATAATGCGTCCGGATGATGCAAACATTGCAGGGACCGTCCATGGCGGAACCATCCTGCGCATGATAGAGGAGGCCGGCGTCATCATCAGCACACAGCACTGCAACAGCAAGCCGCAGGTACACTGTACACAGGTGGCCAGCAGGCACACCTTGGCTGTGAGACGGCTACAGCGATGCAGCCCGTGAACTCCTACAGGAGCCAAGAGCGTTTAATCACCTGCATAGCTCAGAGAGGGGGGAGCGGTTTCACAGTCGTCGGCGTGCTGCACTGCGGACCTGGATCCCAGCGTTCCCGTAACAGCCACGGCTAACGCCAGTGGCGAGGGATATCTGAACATGTTCTGGGCACGCATCCCCTTAACCAACTCACCCCGACCAGTGTGGTGTGGTGAAGTACGGTCAAGCAGCCTCCGTGATCGATGCGGCATGGGGGTGTCGTAATTCCGCAGTGGATTGGAAAGGTCTGAAAGTTTGGTTATAGCTTAACAAGGTGGTTCAGAGGCTTGGTAAATAGCCTATCAGAGCGCATAGCCGGCACTGCTGAGATCCTGAGTTGATATCTGGCTTCAGTCGCCCGTGATTAAAGCAGGCTCTAGGGATGGAACGAAGTTATGGTCTTTGCCCATTCACCAATGACTGCACAGGAAAACTTTCGTGATGCATTTTGGAATTACTTTAATTTCACGTATCAGAGCACTAATCCAACACTTCTGAGATCTTGAGTTCAAATCTGGCTTCAGTCGTGCGTGCTTAAACCAGGCTCTAGGGATGGAAGGAAATGGTCTTTTCCTAGTTAACAATAACTGCACAAAAACTTTTTGTGATAAATTTCGCGATTCCCTTAATTTCACGTATTCTGAGCACTAACTGATGCTTTACCGTCCATTTTAAATAAACGTGTCCACTGCTTTTTGCGGACAGGAGATTTGTACTGGGACGTCATCTTTCAAAAATCAATCCCTAGACACAACGTGATGCACTGCTGGCCAATTTTTCGTCTCAAGCAGTGAAGCTGTTCGCATGATTGCACTTACATTGTAAATTTTTCAACCTGGCACGAGTCCATTAAAACACTTTGGCAGGTATTTACTTTTATCTGATGTAAAAGTGCAAGCTTGTTATATTCCATCTCTGAATGTGAGTTGATGGAGTGTGCAGAAGACTGCTCATGTGCACGTGAATATTCCCGTGTCTTGTATCTCACAATTCATCATTTTGATTTAAAGCTTTCGTGACTGCAGGGATTCATATTCTTGGTTCTTTCGGTAAAGTCACGTGACTTTACCGAAAGAACCAAGAATATAATTCATCATTTGATGCCAAATTGCCACTTGCACTGACATGAGTGGCATCTGAATGCTGTGCTCTTTTACATAACATAGTAACCAAAGCGTTATCTAAATGTCTGGTAAAAAATTTGATAGTTTCCAGCCTTCTGTCAATCCATTGCTGGATTAAGGTATTCCCATTCCATGTCAGTCATGGGAGATGTTTGACCATACTTCACCCTGCTCGCCAGTTTGGCCAGTGAGCATGCCCAGGACCAGTTTAGACATTGCTCAGCACTGATGTTAACAGTCAGTTAATTTCCAAGAAGGTCCATTGAGCTAAGAAACCTCTTTATCCATGACAACCCGCCCAAAACAGCTGATATGACGGTAGCGAGCACGTTACATGGGAGGGGAGGGTTTACAGGGGTTGGATGGGACAAAATCGGTTCTATTTTATACACGACATGGATAATAAACAACCAGAACTGTGTACAATGGAAATGTAGCTCACAGTACAATATGATGCATCACACCAGCCATGATGCGAGTCATGCATAATTAACCGTGGTCAGGAATCAAACTCATGTTCACAGCATCGGGCGCTAACCACTGTGCCAGCAATCCTGGACATAATTCGTATTGCGAAACTTTAAAGTTGTTTTCTCAAGTTTCGGTATGTAAACATTACAGATCCGCTTTCCTGGTGCATCCTCTTACGGGAAGTGATGCATTTAATGAAACAGCTGCTTGACTAATACCGTGAAGACGGCGGTGTAAATTAAAGGCCGTCGCTCACTATGCATTCAATTAGCACTTGCCGCGATCAAATTTACACATTGGCGTGGCCGCCCCCGGTAGTGTGTGCCGGTAAATCCGGCGCTTGGGCAGACACAAGGGGTTTGCGCCCTCGCAGAGAGCCCTGCAACACCCCCCCCCAAGCTGCTATGCTGCGACACGGCCAGCAGAGGGCAGCACAGCAGCAATGTGCTTCGTGAGCCTGTCTGCACGACTGAGACTTATCCTCTCGCCTGCGTGGGTTTTCTCCAGATGACTCTAATTTCCTACTCGGTTCTATCAAACTGTCGCAAAGACTGCCTGATAAGTCAATGTTTGTTTAGGCTTTCCCTGTGAGATGCTCAGGAGATGCCACTACAGCAGGATACTGGGTCCTTTGGTTGTGAAGATAGCATCGCCAATTCTCACTTTAATTACTTTACAGTCGTTAGTCTATCCACTGCTGGATGAAGGCCTCCCCCAAGGCACTGCCATCTCTCTTAATGTTCCACCGAGAACGTGCACACGAGCTGATTTCATCGCTCCATCTCCCTGGTAGATGCATTCTCGGGTGTATTCTCTTCCTTGGCTGCCACTCCATCATGTGCCCCGTATAATTACTGTGTATAATACATACGCTTTACTAGATTAAACTCACAATCTGCACGAACAATTTAGTATATATGTATGTTAAACTTATCACCGTACGTAGCCACCCGTGCTAATCCGAGGGGCGGGGGAAGGACAACAAACTAAACACAAAATAGTAATTCTAATTAAATAAAATTTCATTCTAGATTTTTAAGTGCATAGTATTAATTGTCAAATCGCACGTGAGCTGGATTGACTGTTAATGGCCACCTAGTCTTTGGCCACGTCGGTTGTCTTGACCATACTTCACTATCCCGGTCAGTATGGGTTGTTCGTGAGAGATGGGGGAGACCCAGGACCTGGTTCAGATATCACTGGTAATGTTCGCCATTACCCGGGGGGGCGTGGGACTCGAACTCAGGCCGTCAGGTTCACCGCACAACCAATCCATTGATTAAAATGTATTCCTGCAATTACGATGCATGCATGTAAGTAATCGTTGCGCGTGAGAGGTTGATTGCTTACAGTTTGTGCACGTTCAGTGCAAACTCGATGATGACGTTGCATCTGAGGTTAATGGAGCAACAACACTGCACACACTAGGCAGAACTCATGGAAGTGCGCATTGAAGTTGTACAGGTGAGAAGAAACCGGTGATGTTTATTTCTGAATCAAATAAATGTCTCGAATTCCTACAGCAGGCTGTGAGTGGAGAGGGGAGAGTTGTTCACAGCCTGGTTCCCACACACACTGGGAGAGGACTGCTGCTCTTCCCCAGTGCTCTTACCAGCCACCTACCACCACCACTCAGCACACGAGCTCAAACCCCCCTCGCCCAGGTTAGCGACATGCAACTATACTAAAAACTAAACTATAAACAACTTTTCATTTTAACCAGGTAAGGCCCCACTGAGCTATGTAGCTTTTTTTCCAGAAGCAACCTGCCCATCACGAATGCTAGCAGCTGGACGAAATGGCTCCTTGTTTGGAAATGTACAGCAGACAAATACTCTAAACGCGTGACGTCGTTTCTAAACGTGGAGGAACAAACCGGAGGACCCGGAGAAAAATCCACGCGACCGCCGGGAGATGGACATGCAAATTCCAAATGTACAGGCATCAGTCGGGATCGAACCCACGACCTCCTGCATACTAGACGAGGGAGATAACATCTCGCCACCGTGGCGCCCTCGGCAACAGCTGAGGGATCGGGCAGCAGGTAGCGATGGGCGAGTTGGTGGTGTGGTTGGCATCTGAGGCATCGGCTAATGGTGACCTCTTGACCTTCACCTGTTTTTAATGATGATTTAAGTCTGAAAACATTCTTTAAATAAATAAATGTACAACCGATAGTTAAAGAAAAAACACTTTTTGGGGGTGTGGGGGGGGGAAATTTGAAGACTGCAATGAAACTCGAAAGCAAACAGGCCTAAAACAAAAAAATGCCAAAGATTGATTGAAGTGACAGAACAAAGGATTTGCATTTAATGGGCGGACGAAACTGGGGGTTTGTTGAAGGAGGAGGAGGCATTAACATTCCGCTGTAAGACGGCGAAGAATGCAACTTTTGAAGGTCGCGGCCACAGGGACGTTGAGTTTTGTACTCTAAGTGTTCTCTTCTGCCACTAGGTGTCGACACAGATTGAAAAGAGAACCGCATCCTCGTGTTGCCGTAGCTGGATTGTTACGATGTAGGCACGTACAGATAGGGTCTGCTCGCAGCACTCTGATGAATTGTCGGTAACGGTTCTTAATTGAAAAATCTATTCTTTTTTTTCCGTGCGTTCTATTAGTCTAAATTAACAATTAACCTGTTGTTAGAATTAATTAATTGTTAGATTCACGATGTAATCTTCATCAATGAAGTGTTACATTGGCTGGTTATGATGTATTATGCTGAACTTTTTGTTACAACTGTTGTAACGGTTTAACTAGAAACGGATTAGGGATTTAATTAACTTGAAGGCCTCTCAAGTTAGCCACGCGGGAGGCTCACTTGAGACGCATCTTCTTGCTGCATTATAAAGAGAACGATTGACAACGGATAATGATACTCTTCCACGCAAAGGACTTTTAATGCCCCCCCCCTTCCCCCCCGTAATATATCTAAATCACGTGGCGCGAGCTCCGTGTACATCGGCCGAGCAGCATAATGTGAGCTGTGTGAGCCGTCATTGTCTGGAGTGGAAACGACCTAACAGGGACCTTCCATCCCGTGAATTATTGCCACTCGCGTTTTGGCCAATGGATTTCCCTGGGAGGGAATGGTGGAGTCCCGATCGCTAAGGTTAGGGCCAGGGCAGGGTTAGGGGTGGGTTTGGCCAACCGGGTCGTGAGTGTCGATTGTCGGTGGCTCGCCACGGCACAGCAACGCGCACGCTGGGTGGTAGCATTCACGGCGGAGCTGACGGTGCCCCGATGGAGAATGATTAGATTAATTGGCGATTGTGAACGAAAGTGCATTCCTAATGAGCGTAACGTAATGGAATAAAATGGCGAATACAATTGAAAATGCCGTGTCTGTGTGTGTGTGTGTTGTTACAATTAATTGTCAAGGGTAATTGAATAATCGAGTATCATTTATGAAATGGTATATGCTATTGCAATTAATTTAGCCTTTGCTATGCTAATTAATGTATGCATCTCTTTTTAACATGCTTAGTTTTCAGCCACATTAAGTTTTATATTGCAGGTCATGGGTGACGTGTTCACGCTGACAAAGCGTTGACTAAGATAACGATGGTGATGATGTGTTCTGGTAGTGACGATGATTGCAATGGCAGTGATGAAGATGTAGGTGACAAATGACAGGATGAAGGTGGTGTTACTGTGATGACGACTGAGATGATGGCTGAGAGTGGGAAGCAGGTCACGGATGACGACGACGACGACGACGATTGTGATAGCGGCACAAATGACGGTGATTACGCCGGTCACTGCAAAGGTAACCGATTATTGGTCATGACGCTGATGCCGTCGAGACGATCGCGAAGGCGACGGTGACGCAGGCAAACGCGTCGACGGTAACTGACAAGTTGCGAAAGTAACGATCGTGACTCCGCCCGTGCCTGCCTTTGCCAGCACGAAAACTGCGTGGCGGCGTTGGCACGTGTGGAGCGCACGGACTTCCTGTCGCCCATCCTGATTGGGGAGGTGGCGCACGTGGCGACGCACATCACCTACACTTCGGACCACTCGGTGGAGGTGCAGGCGTTGGTGACGGCCGAGAATCTGCTCAACGGTACGCGCATCCCAGGGCTCTTCCCAACGTTTCGCGAGCGCGCGTGGTTTTGTTGTGGTTGTGCGCGTCTGGCGCTCCGACGTGTGTCGGGATCGTACCGTGCGTTGTTTTCTTCGCACGATGTCCCGACGTGTTTCGCTCCACGCGACGGGAGCTCGATGTCGATTCGGTTCCTGATGAACCTCCCCAGCGAGTGGTGTGCAGCGTCGGGCATCGTGCCGGACAACGCACGGCCTGACCACGAATGCGCATGGCAGAGCCTCGCAGTTTCCCCGATGCTCAACACTCTACAACACCACTCTACGCTACCACTCACTAATATTTTATACCATGGCTTTATTCCACCACCACACGACAGACCATAGATTGGACGGTTTGGCCACAGCCTCCCCTGGCCGCCTTTTACTCCCCAGTGCAGCCGTTTTTACGCACAAGGTACTCATTTACGGCTGAGCCGACCTATGGGAGGCCCAAGCACGGGTTTGTATGTCACTCGCCACTGACCACGCCTGGTTTGGTGACGCAGTGCGCTGACCACCGCGCCACGAACGAACCGAGGTGCGCGCACGCCGACGGCACGCTCTGCGACTCGGCCATGGGCCACCAAAGCCGTGAGTGCATCGTAACGTCGCGTTCATTTTATCATCGCGGCCACGCCGCTGCGATCTTGAAAGCCCCGAGCAACTTATTTTTCTTTTGTCACCAAAACAGCTTCACGATCAAAAGCACTCCTGCAGCAAGGGAGGAGGAGGAACACAAAAAAGGTCAAAGAAAAATTGCATCAAGTGAAATAAAACTAAAATATAACAAGGCGAGGAGCACTCCTGTGAATGGTGGCTGCATGGGGGTGTAATCTGAGAATTTTGTATGCGGGGCCTCCTAAAAGCATTGGGCTATTTCGGCTGGGATGATGGGTGGTTGTCTCCTGTTGGTTTGATTTTTTGAAATTGCCGCCCCCGCATGCCGGCTGTGTGCCGGAGTTGCGCCATGGCGGCCCGTCGGTGTCGAGGACGAGAGGGCGGCGCTCGGTGTGCCGCGCCCGGTATGCCGCGCCCGGTGTGCCGCGCTCGGTGTGCCGCGCTGCGCCAGCAGGCTGGGCAGCGTGGCCCACGCGCGCCGAGTCTCTCGCTGTTAAACTCCTCGGGGACGATGCGCAACTTTTTATTTTTCGCACCGGGATATAAATCGGTGCAAATTGTCGTTGCACATTCATCTTTTATACTTAGTGCCCCCATATGTGCACGCAGTGTTTAAACAACAACAACAACAGCCGCACGTGATTGAACTTGGCTGTTGAACTTGTGGTTACCGGGCGGTGGTGTCTATGCACGTGGCCTGTAATCCAGCACTGTGGAGACAACGAGTGTTGGTGAATCGTCGCACAAGTGGTGTGAGACTCCCTTCTTATGGACGTCAAGGTGTGCATCACCTGAGTTGCTGGGAGAAGGCGGTAAACAAAGTGGGGAGTACCATCATCTGTCCCTTCTGTATGGGATAAAGTGTTGCCCCCTCGCACGTGCAGGTTTTCTCCCAGTGCTCCGGTTTCCACCCGCATGTATAAACACTGATTCATGAGCTGAAAATCTCTTCATATCCAAAGGACTGGAGCTTGGACGTAATATTAGTAAAAATGCAAATGATGTATTTAATACCACGTGGACGAGACAACCACATACAGGGGCAGTACAGAAAGTAGGTTTCTGGCATGTCCGTAAAATTATTTTCTTTGGTTCTTTCGGTAAAGTCACGTAGAATGAGAATAAAATAATAAATTAATAAAATTAAATAACACAATTCTCATTCTACGTGACTTTACCGAAAGAACCAAAGAAGATGAATCCTTGCAGTCACGAAAGCTTTAAATCGAAACGTAAAATTATTGTTCTGTCCACGTACGCATGGCTTTAAATATCAGGATCTTGACAAGTGCGTGTCTACCGCACTGTTCCCCGCTCGTTCTTTTGACATCCGCATGCTATTTGGCTGCCGCTGTTCCGTCTTCCTCTACAGCTGCCCTCTCTCTCTCTGCGCTGTGTCCAGATTAATACCTTCCGCTCTGCTTGACCGCTTGGCTTAGACAGCTGGGCGCGTGGGCTCACGCGCTTGTGTGCAGGGAGCGGTGGCGCAGCAGTTCGTGCATCGCTTTGGAAACCCAACAACCTGAGATAGATTCCTGGTCATGGCTAGCATCGGTGATGAGTGATATCTGGTCAGGTCCTGGGCCTCCCCTAGGTCGACTCGGCCTGAATTGCGTACCTGGTGCGGTGTGTGAATCATCAGCACTGGGGAGACAAAGGCGGCCGGGCGTGGTGCTGGTCACCCACCCCCCCAGGTGTGCCGTGCCAGCCTTCATAGGTGCTCGCTAACAGCACTTGGCCCAACAGTCTGTTGAAGGCTAAAGTGAGTTTGACTACTTTTTTGACAATTTCACTCGATGCAGTTTTTAACATATCCTTAGCACATTGTGAAATAAAGCACAGTAAAGTGTTCTAAATTAACACGTGACTCGAATGTACGGGAAAAAAACGTTACCTCATTGTTCTGACTCAACTGAGCTAATCAGCTGCAATTTGAGTGTATTGTAGTCGCGAATGTTTAAGTAATAAATAATAATACTTTCGGGAAAGTCGCTGCGGCCCCAGGGCTCCTTTTATGGGAGAATAATTCCTAGAATGTTTGGCCAATTCCTTATTTGAGTGTTTTTAAAAGTTCCAGAACCTCATTTTGTTGAACCAGGCGGTGGGAACTCATGAGGCCAGGATGACTCCCATTTGCCAACGTAACCTGGGCCACCAACGTAACAAACGCAAAACAAATAAAATAAAATACAGTAACAAAGTGTAATTGGAACTAAACATCTGTATCACATGAAGAACAGAAAGTATTGTTAAACTAAATGTTTAAATCAGCTCGGGCAGATCACCTCCAGATTGATGACAGAACATATTACAAAAACTAAGCTACGGAAACGCTAAACATTACAATTTCAGTTTTCCACCTTGCAACTTGCTTATTCCGTGGCACCGCACTCTGAAATAAGATAACCATTTCTCGTTACATCATGGCGGCTCTTGAGTGGTCTCGGATAGCGAACGCGAACGCTAAAGTGACACGCGACTCCAATACGGATTCTAAAAGCGGCAGCAAATGTATCACTCAACTCTAGACATGGAGAGGCACGCGGGAACACAATACGTTAAGCACTCAGCCGTTATTGCAACAGATGGACGTTGGCGTATCATACGGCCAGCCAATCTAGCAATTTTTACAGCAATCGGAATCTTTATTTGTCCTGGAGAAATCCGATGAGCTTTTGGAGTTATTTTTTTCTCTCACAGGTGTCCATTCGGGGCAGGCCAGAAAGTTTAAAACAACAAACAATACAAGAACACGATCAGAGCGCAAAGTATTGGAAAGGAAAGCAAATCGCTAAAAATAAATACGTAAATAATCTAGTGACCAGGTGGGCGCGGAGCCCGGTAATCTGCACCGCGATGCCGGCGTGGCACGGCTCCGGTTCTGGCTCGGCACTGCAGACAGGCAGTGGAAAACAACCCGTACCACGGGGCCCTGCGCTGGCTCAACGAGGATTTGTGAACCGCAACTTGGAGGCAGCGAACGCAGCCGTGAGCCGACTCGCATGTTGCAGAATCCTTTTTTTACCCCACTCGGGTTGCCCCTCAAAACACATCAGCAAGTCTGTCCATTAATTGACGAGCCAGTGACCTTAAGCACCTTGCTTTGTTTAATGAGAATTATAATTGTTATAACCCATCGCTGCTCGGCGTTTATGGTATGCATTTAAGTCACTGCACGACGCTGAAACACACGCACGCGACAAGTGCATAGCAGCTACGGAGACGCGACGCCCGAGATGATTCCAGGTGTTAAATTTCATTACCCAGGTTGCCTTGACTTTCCCAGTGGTTGTCATGGAAACAAAAGAGCCATCGCCTCAGAAAAACATTAACGGATTGGTCTCCCGCGTTTACTCGTTGCGTGTGTGATTAACAGAAACTGAAATTAGGCTGTAGGAGCAATGAAATATTATTTATAAAAACTGAAGAGGCTTCATCATAAAGATCTCTCGATGAAGTCCCTGTAGGATAACGGCCTCCCCACTCCATGTCACCCGCATACATAGACCATCCTTCACCACGCAGTCAGTGTGGGTTCATGAAAATGGGGGGGGTGGAGGGGGGTTCAGTTATAACGCTCGCCACGGGTGTTAGCCACGCCCAGCAATCGAACTCTGCTCCTTCCATCTCTCTATATTTTACTTAATAAAATTCCCAGGGGGATCTCATTTGTATGAAATTTTTGGGGGGAGCATTCGGCTGAAGGAAGGGCAATGTGCGCTATGGCTCAGTAATCGAGTGGCGGGCACACGACGGCTTTCTCTTGCGGACAATGGGTGGTGCGTGCGAGCCCCTTGGACGACGCGACGGGTCGTGCCCCGCGCCGTCCCCGCTGGACATTCTTAGCGGCGCTGAGCTGTGTCCACGCGACGCCGTGGGTCGACGAACGACGCCCTGTTGATTTATTTCGCTGCTCCTCTGCGCTCGCCAGCGTTCCCGCTAATGCGCTCTCGCGGAACGCGTTGGACACCCTCCGTGTTACGGTGCCGAGATGTTAACTACCTCGCGTGGTATACAGGAGGTCGTCAGTTTGTTCCCGACCCTGACGCCTGCTGTATATTTGGAATCTGCTTGTCTCTCTCCCCGTGGTCGCGTTGATTTTTCTCTGGTTTTTCCCTCCACATTTTCGAAACATGCGTATAGAGTATTTGCCGTAAACTTCCACGTGATGATAAGCCACTTCGTTCAGCTATCATTTGTGATAGCCAGGTCGCTTCCAGAAAAAAAATCTGAACAGCTCAGTGGGCCTTACCTGGTTTGAAAAAACAAATAATTAGTTTAGTTTCATTTTGTGGAATCGTTTTCTCGTAGATGGAGGTGGCTGCGTGCATGGGCCGGCTGCGATGAATGGCGATGCGGACATTACCGCTGCGTAGCTGCAGTTGGAGCAACGGATCCACGAGTGGGCCCCCAATTAGGTTGTTGACTCGGCAGCCGAAACGTGGCACCTCGCCGTGTTGCCTCCGTCACCGGTTCACGGAAACGGTTTGCGCGCGTTCTTGCCAGAAATCAAATTCACAGGGGCAGTTGTTATTTCACGAGCAAATTGCGCCCTTGCAGTTAAGCAGGGACACGTCTGTGTGTGTGTATATATATATTAAGTTAGAGATGCGTACATGTCTGGGAAGACGGTTCGGTGGTAGAGCAAGCGACGCGGCAATGGGAGGGTCGCGAGTTCAAATCCCGGTTAGGGTTGACTTGGCCCATCCTTCCCTCGTGGTTCAATACAATGAGTACCACTTCATGGGACATTCAACAGTGGCTGTCCTATGGATAGACTCACCCCCGTCATTAGAATATTGGAATTCCCGCTACTGCCTCAGGGCTATAAACAGGAGATGAGCACTGCCTCTGTTCATTTGACCAGTAAATCACTTAGAATTTTTGAGATATGGATCAGCAGACTGTCACCCGCATACACAGATGACAATATATAACATCGGATAGACTGAAATATAGACAGAGTTGTCCATAGGGTTTAAGCATGTATCACGTCACCTGCTTTGCGATTCAATGCATGCATGAATCCACTGAACGTTCTGGTTAATATACCACCTCGAGTAGCGACAGGGAGTACACGAGCAGATGACACACGATATGCACCTACCTAAATTAACCATCGCTCCTCTACGTGCCTGATTCGATGCGTGTTTAGCAATCAAAATAATAACGTTGCTATGATTTGGTGCACAGTGACACTTTGGCGATCAAAAGCCATCAGAATAACAATACGCTGCCCATTACGTAATGCTTGTCGTATACAGTACACACACCCGTACTGTTGTTGGTCCTAGCGTATACCCGGTGGCTTTCCTTGATTTCCTTCGTGACAATGCCCCCCCCCTCCTCCCCTGTCTCCCCCCACCCGCACCTCGTTTTCCCATGCACCATACGCTCATAAATAATAACCGGATTATAATTGCGTTGTTGGGTTCGCAGTGGGCGGGGTCGTGGTGTGCGAGCCCCCCGTTATTTTTAGTCTCTCCCGCCCCCCGCTTTTCCTCGTATTTGCGACGTTCCCGGTTGGCTTGAAGACAACAGTGAAATCGACTTTCGGCCAACAGAAGGAAAAATGGAGGGAAAATCAAAGAGGCGCAAGCACACGCATGCACAGTCGGGGAATTAAACCAGCTGTTGAAAGAATCCAACTTCTTGTTTAATGGCACGTCGCATGCCCAATTTGCCCTTGTCCCGGCGTGTGGCGGCTCTTGCTGGGTTCAGGGATCCCAAGTGGTAGTTGCCTGCTTTTCCTCGTATTTGTGACATTCCCAGTCGTCTTAAAGACCCGTTTTTCCTGATATTTGCGAATGTTCCCGGCCGGCTTGAAAGTCAACGGTAAAAACGACGTTAGGCCAAAAGAAATAAAAAAAACGGAGAGAAAATCAAAAGACACGCGCACGCATGCACCCACATGCACCCACACACCCACATCGTCGGGGAATTAAACCAGCCGTTTAAAGAAACCAACTTCTTGTTCACTGACGCATCGCATGCCCAATTTGCACTTAGCCTGGCGTGTGGCGGCTCTGGCTGGGTCAGGGATCCCAAGCGGTCACGATGGCACCCACAAGCCTCGGCGCGCCATCAAGCCCCCCTCGTCAGAATGTAATCAAACTCCCTCCGTCTGTCCTCGCCCCGTACGTGTGTGAAATACAGTGCGGCTTTGTGATGTGCTAAACATTTCCAATATCCAACGCCTGAAATGTTTGATGTAATTGTTTTCTTTGTTGGCCAGGGCCACGTAGTGATCTGGTCACATTTTATATTGTGAACACCTGCCACCACCCACCCGACACAGCCTAACAAGTGAAATTGTCACACGGTGATTGTTATCGTCGTTTTTGAGCTCGCCGTTAAGTTGAAGAACAATCCTAGCAACCACATTTAGCAACGAGATACGGCGTTTCATCTGAAACTGTAAGTCAAACATCTTCGGGGCAAGATCCAGGAAAGTCTGAATAAATTTTTTTTTTTCCTCACAGCGTCGTGCCCGTTGCTGTTGTGCAGCATAACTGGTCGAATTTACAGAACCTCGCACTGGCACCGGTGGAAAAAATATCTGACGCCTCGACGGGCCAGCGCACGGTGCGTTAATGCATCCGCGACGCAACTCGCTCAACAAAGACGGCCGCCGCATCATCCTGCGAGACGGAACGACGACACATTTCATTTCGGGTGCAATCTTTTACATATACGTACACGAGCCGTAACCATTAATGACGGCCTGTCACCACCCGCTGTTTTGCCCGCCATTATCTGGCCCCCGCGAATGACCCAAAAGTGTTCTCCCGCTCTTAATGAAGTTTGTCCGATGGCCGACGTGTCAGGCGACGCGACCGCCGTGGGACGGGTTCCCACGACGATCGCGTCGCGGCACCGCGTCGTCGCGACAGCCACCGTCGGCTGCTGTGTTGCCTCTCCTCGGGCTTCCCTCGTTTGGTGCGGCGAAAATATTTCGCGTGAAAAAAATGTGACAAAATCTCCTTTGGCTTTTGTCATTCTCCAAACGACGCGTTGTCGTCAAGTACGGCCGCCCTTTTTCGCTTTATTTTCCGCCGAGTGTGCGAAGCCCTAAAACGAGGCCATTTCTGTGAAAATTATTGATGTATTTTGATTTGTTGCACTGCGGGGAGGACGGAGGTGGCGGAGGTCGGGGGGCATTTAGGAAACTTTTGTTTTCAACAAATTGTTGTTCTTATTGTTTTGCGCCACAGTGTGTCCATAGCAATAACTGTCAAGGCATTACAAGGCCCAGAGTGATGGCTATGTGAAAAAGCAATTTCGCAGCGGCGGCTTGATTGAACGTATAAGTTCAACAAACCCCCCTCCCTCCCCCACCCCCCATGCGATTTCAGAAGTACATTTTGTTTGTCTCTCTTAACCTGACCTGGCCTTCTACAGCGGATTTTATTTTTAATATATTTAAAAACATACATTTGTAAAGAATTTAGAAAATTCAACTTCTTATGAGGCTCGTGAAAACTAGGTCACACTGATTAATGGTTGAAACTTCTTCCAGTTAATGTCTCATGGCCTATAAATTAATGAAGCTGCTTGACGGCTTGGAAGATATATACGGTACATACGCTACGCGCTCCCGTGCACATGCTTTGCAACGTTTTTCGTTCTTTTTCCGAAGATAAAATGCCGAAAATTTTTGTAACAAAAAAAAAGGCTTGCGGTGTCAGGGATGCATCGATCCATCGAGTAATATTGATTCTTGAATCTCACGGCACATCCATCGAAGGCACCTGTGTGTGTCACGATCGCTGGGGGGGTGGGATTTTTTTGGACGCATTGTTTATCATTAGTTCTCATCACCCCTGCAGCCACTAGAGGCCGCTGCATTCACCGCAATGCTTGAGGTCAAGTCGGTCTGGAGTTGGAACACACCTACTGGAGACGCATCACAAAATTTAAATTTGTGTCGTCACAGAGTTTATGCCCAATTAAATAAATAAAGCAGGCGAGACGCCTCCTTCGCATATATCTGTACTTCCACATCAAACAGCTCAAGCATGTTTTACACTTCGATTTAAAGCTTTCGTAACTGCAACGATTCATCTTCTTTGGTTCTTTGGGTAAAGTCACGAAAGAACCAAAGAACATGTTTTACACATCCCATCAGCCACATGGCCTCATGCAGTGCACAATTTCAGCAGCATTTGTTCAAGCAAACTCTGGACTGGTTTTGACATTCTGTGTCTCATCGGCAGTGTCAGGCTTTGGATTGCGTTCAAGTATTTTTTATTGAAGTACACAGAATAATTAAACAGAGATCATTTCAAATGTAAAAAAATCTACGGTGAATGTTACAGTAATTTAATTGAACTATGATATGACAACAATTAATCCTTAATTGTGACCTTGAATCCTGACAGTTAATCGATTTCCCAATCGATGTGGTGTGGTGGGTGGGGGAGGACTGCGGTATATCGTTACACTCCTACAATAAACGATATTTTACGCTTGCATGCATTTGACGTGGAATCGTGCCACGTTGACACAGAGCTCGTTATCAGCTGGCAGAATCCCTCTATCCAGTGTGTGACCAGCACTCGCGTTGGGCTCTGTCTGCACAGGCAGTGAGTGACCCGCAAGAGGACCCCCGATGCTATTTTGATGTTCTTGTCTGCACACCTCGCATAATCACCACGCGGTTAATTAACGAGACTTTTGGCGAGAGAATTTTCCGATATGCGGTTGGGAAAATGCGCGTCCCGTCCGTTCGCACGGCGGCACTCGGCCTGTACCTGTGAACCGGAGTTGAACAGAAGCTTCCTTTCCGTTCGTTTAATGGGCACAGGGAGGCAATGTGCCCTAATAAGTATGTTTATTTTTTTTCAAACCTCACTTGCGCGTGTGCCTCGGAACACGACTCGCTACGATATGTTAAATAAATGACTGCTTTTGTATCGTCAATCTGTGTCATACGGACGGCGCTGCCGTGCTCGTGACAGCGGGCGGTAGTGGGGTCGCTCTTCTCAAAATGTATTCATCTCCTTCAACAGCAATCAATCGCGCCGCGCAAATTGCCGCTTGCCAACGGAATTGAATTCGTTAGCTGTCGTAGCCACTCCCCCTCCTCTCGATCCCCAAACCGCGACGTTAAACCCACCGCTTGGTGGGTTTAACGTCGTGTTCCAGGAGCGTTCGATCACGTACGTGCCTCGGTAACGCGTGGATGCGGGTGCTCGTAAAAAGGCACGTCGCTTATAAGCGCACGTCGGGTGGCTCGGGAGAGTCGGAGCTCCGAGCTGGCGCTGGTGGTGAAATTCTACATTCATATCTGGGCTTCAAGTGGGAAATTAAAGACGAGCCACGGCAGGGCGATTCTGACCATGCAACCAACACTATGGGCCGTATAGTGAAACCCACTTAGACGCATAGATGCAGATGGGAATTGTGATCTCCTTCCTCTTCTCCTTTAGTTCGGCCACCAGTTGCATATTTATATCCGATCGGGCACATGATATGGCCAGCAGTGGATAGACCACGGCTCGGGAAGATACGGCCCGGTCTATAAGCCCCGGTGAGGATTGTCCACGGTACGCCAGCTACTCCAGGATCCGACAGATCCATCGGGATCTCGAGAGACGTGTGTAAATCCGTTTGTGGGAGCTGTTCTCTCTCAATCGCACACACAAAGGGGTTGATGCTGGCCGTTGGCTCGCTGGTGCACAGGGTGGTGCACTGCTTTTTGCGCAGGTTCCTTAATGGACACTTTGTGTCGTATCACGACACCGATAAGGCCAATCACATGAGGAACAATGTAGCAAAACGTTGAGCACCGGTGAAAAGTTCCTTGCATTGTTTAAAAACACAGAGCCCATTTATTTAAATGTTTTCCCTCTTTAGCATTGTTGCGGTAATTGTTGTGATGCGGCGAGTGGCGTTCCCGGCGCTCTGTGCCGCAGGGAGTCCCCCTGACAAGCCGCGGCTCAATCTGCTAGGCCCGCGTTAATCTGTGCTAGCACCGGTCTTTCCTTTTCAGGTCACCAACAGGGTACGCCCCTGTTAAGGGGGTATTGATTGAATGAGTTTATCCGCTACTTGTGGGTATTGAGTCGAGCAACACGTGGTTTATAGTTCCACAGGATTTAGTGGCAATTTACTGTGGATTGACACTTGATTTCTAATGGTGTTTGTGTGTGTGTTTGGTATTTGTTTGAACTGCATCTGCTGCATCAATTTTGTAGTCGTTTGTTATCCCTTCTGCCCAAGCCTGCCTGTGCTCGTTTATACAATGTGTACGTTCAACACGCGATTTGATGTGCGTATGTCGAGCTGATTTACGAAAATCAATCGCTTGCAATGCAAGTGACAAATCACCGAATTGCTGGCTGGGATTAATCGTCGCATGCCCAGTCAATGTCCTACTTGCTGTACCGCCTTGTGGAGGGCTATACCTCCCTGCAGGAGGGCGTCACACACACAATCCAGACCCCCAACACCTTCAGCTGACGACCCAACTATGTACAGTGTCTATGAAAAATTAATCGCAGAACTAGCCAAGCGAACCGCAATTCATCCGCACGACCGACAAGGTTTCTAAATAATACACGGAATAATTGGAAACGAGAGTATACCGGTGCATAATTTACCGTTTCCTTTAATTGAAGTCTCCGTAATGAAGCTTTAGTGCGCGTGTATGTACACCGTTACTGTCACCGCGTGAGTCATAGCATTTAGTTCATTGCATTGAAGACCTAAGTAGAGCATATATGACTGGGTTAGTGCCGCAGAGGTAATTGAATGTACCCCTTGCAGAGATACTGGCAAAATTCCACGTTTGCAATTCCAAATCAAGTAAAATAGGACTCCCTTCAATGAGTCAAAGCATGGTCTTATCTCTGTTGGTGCTCCTGAGCTCCTGGTGTAAATTCCACTGCTGCCTACTTTTGACCTGGTTTAGCCGTGCGGTGGTATGGCGCACTCCTGGGTGCGGGGGTTGGTGGATTGCGTAAGTGTTGGATAGCCCCCTTTCCGTGGGCATCGAGATGCCGTGCCCTGTCTCACCAGGAAAAGGCGGATCATCAAATGTGGACCCCGCCTGTTTCGTCTCTATGGGGTTGGAAATGTTGCCCTCTTGCAAGCGTGCGTTTTCTCTGAACGCTCCAGTTTCTTCCCACATGTCAACACTTATTCATTGGCTGAAAACATCCTTAATATATAGAGGACCGCAGAGCTTGGGCATTTGTTGGGGCCAGATCACTGCCTGGCTGCCTTTCCCCTTGTCTGTGGTTCCTCGCCCCTCTGAGTGATTCCTTTTTTTCCAAATATTATCAAATAAAGGACAGGTTACTGAGACGGGCAGCGGAGTGTACACCAAGAAGTCGGCAACCGCAGACCTTGGAGGTCACAGGTGTCACCTGTGCAGCAACTTAGGAATCTAGCATAGGGAAGGCAGTGATGACACGTTGTCTGTTGTGTGATCCATGTCATTGGCCATGATGATGTTCTGTGTCGATGCCTGAAAGGGATTGAAACTCGTCTAAGCATCAGCCAGTAAGTCGAGTGCTGTCACCATCGCACTATCTGCGTCTCAATGTATCGCTCTACTGCTGGCCGAACGGCCCTGTTGTGACGTTATCTCACGCGCGCGCTTCTCGCTGACCGGCGCTCTTCGCTATCGTAGGCCTGCGCGTGACGGCAGAAACAGAGCCACGGCCCGCCGGCTTGAATGCAATCCCCATAATTGCCCAAACCAAGGGTCGTGCAAGTGGAGTAAAAATAAGCTGCGAGCTAAAAAAAATCTAACAAATGACAATGTACAATAGAAACATTCCGACGAATCAGTTGATGGATCGCCCGCTCGGAAATAATTTTCGTGATCCCTTGGTCCCGCGAGACGGTGCCCCTGTTTGTGGCCAGGGATCGCTTTCCCGCGAGCAGAGAAATCATCTCTGCCTTCCCAGCGACGGTCGTGCGCATGTGTGCGTCTGTGTGTGTATGCATGTGTGCGTGCATGGCTGAGCGGTGGTGTAGCGGTTAGCGTACCGTGCTACGAACCCGGCGACCCGAGTTCGATTCCCGCTCACGGCCAACACGAGTGGCGATTATCTGAACCGGTCTTGGGCCTCCTCCTCTAGGTCGGTGTGTAAATATCGCCACTGGGAAGACAAATACGGTCGGGCACGGTGCTGGCCACCCACCCACCCCCTCGTGTGGCATTCCGGCCTTCATAGGTACTACTCGCTAACAGCACTTTCCCCCACAGTCTGTTAAGACTATACGGGGATCTTTGTCTTGTTGCACGTACTTGGGGAGCGGTGGTGTAGCGGTTAGCGCGCTGCGCTATAAACCCGGGCATCCGAGTTCAATTCCTGCTCATGGCCAACATCGTTGACGAATATCTGAATTGGTCATGGGCTTCCCCTAGGTCGACTCAACCTCAAATTAGTACCTGGTAAGGTGTGAAAAAATCGCCACTGGGCAGACAAAGGCGGTCGGGCGTGGTGCTGGCCACCCATCGTGTACCGTGCCAGTCTTCATATATGCTCGCTGACAGCACTTGCCCCAACAGTCTGTTGCCCCAACACAGTCTCCTCGGAAGAAAGCTCAATTCCCAGGCACATGTGTGTGTTGGCGAGGGTGTTACATCGGATTTGGCGATTGCCCTAGCTGTGTAATTACCGGCCGCTGTGAGTGCATCTCGTTTGTGCCTCCATGCCCAGCTCCTCTAATGTGTGGATTTTCCTTGGGTCCTCCTAAACAGAAAACAAAACAATCACCGGCAAAACATATTTGTGTCCTCACTGAACCCGTATGTTTTCAGAGCTGAAATTATGATTCGTAATTAATGTTTGGGATAAGCCACGTAATGAGCACGGCCAAATGTGTGTACCTAAGACCCTCCACCACTTGACATAGCTAAACAAATGATACTATCGTGACTTCCTGGATTTTGGTTCTGACTTCCTGGATCCTGCCCTGAAGAGGCTTGGCATAGTTTCAAGTGAAACATCTTGTGCAATAGTCACTACATGTCATTGTAAGCATTGTTCTTTGACTCGATTCGTTTGGCTTTGCCGAGTGGTGCAGGGTTTTTACGACGCAACTTCGGCCAGATCGTTCATTCTGTGGGGCAACCCAAAAATCTATTGTGAATCAAATTTGCACGTTGATGAGTGGGCATGTCCCAATTCACCCTTGCCAGCGATTCTACGTATCGTCTCGTTTTGCGGGTCACGATACAATTCAGTAATTGATTTGTCTAGTGCTATGTTTAATACCATCAGATATTCATGAACAAGTTGTGTTTCCTCTAAATAGCCCAAATAACATTAGCATATCATGAGCCGATCATTCTGTGCATACATTATAAACAAATTGATTCTCACATGCACAATTTGCTCCGTCTTTTAAGAGCACGAGAATGTTTTTTGATTGATTCATCGTTATGTGCCTACTGTATAGTATCTTAAAATAATACCTTAACGTAAGCGGATGCATTGTGGCAAATTGACGAGTCAAGCGGATAATCGGTGTCACAGTTTACAGGGGAACAGCATTGTGCACGTGGAGTCATGGCTACAATCACACATTTGCACATTACCTTCGGATTTGGTAAATTCATAAAAGTTAAAGCAATAAAAACAGAAAATAATTCCCTTGCACTCTATGCAGAATGCTCCAGTTTAATTTCCACTTGCACAAATATAATCTTCACGGCAATTGCGAGCTGTTTCGGCCTATATACTTGTGGGATGTAATAAGGTAGCGTCCGCAAAAGAGGTGGTAATACATTTTTGTTTGTGATCATATCAATGCGAGCCCCCTTTGTTTTATTTAATTTCTCCTTTCTGTGAGGTGGCACAGCGGTCGGCGCACTCTATACCCTGACCACCTGAGTTCAATTCCTGGCCGCAGCTAACATCAGACCCTGTGTCCCCACCATCCATCCACGGACCGAGACTGACGAGCGTGGTCAAGTACGGTCAAACAACCCCCACACGGTCCAGTGAGGTCTTCATCCAGCAGTGGATTGAAGACTGGCTGGAACTGCACATTGTTTCGAGCGATGTACGTTTGTGTTTAAGTGTGCTGACCCACCTTGTACCTATCACCGTTTAAACATACATATTGATACATATTGTCATTACAACATGTTATTATAACTATTATTGTGATGTGACTGTATGTTATTTCTCCCATGGCGAGAACACCAGTGATGCAATTCAAGTTGGGAGGGAGGGGAAGGTGGAAGCAGGGTATGGGAGTAATTAAATAGATCCGTGTGCCTCGAAGGGCTCTGCTCCTGACAGTCGTCGTGATCATCGCCCTGAGATCTCCTGCCGCACGTCGCATTCCATTTGTTCTGCTCCGGATGCCTCGGTGGCCACGCGCGGCTTTACGGAGCGAGTTTAGAAGCGCAAACAGTTCGGTGGCTGGCTCTCCTGCAGCTGAATCAAGTGCTTATTGTCAGGCGGAACAGTCCGGAACGCTGCTCCGGTAATTATTTTGACACTCCGTAACCATCTCGACCGTATTTTTGTTCTCGTAGTTTTTACTAACCTGCTCGTCATTGCGCTAAGATGCTGTTTTTCAATTTGTAGGAATACAGGGTACTGTTATACAGGTTTCTTACGGATATGCATACCTTCTGCTCCCGTGGGTAGTGCCTTATGATAATCCCTTCTACTCCAAGCTAGCCCGAGCAGAGTTCCGGAACATTTTCAGTGCGCTGCGGTGGCGAGATCTTGACTACCTCGCCGGGTATACCGGAAGGCCGTGGGATCGCTCCAGACCCCGACGCCTGTGTATTTGGAGTTTGCATGTTCTCCCCGTGGTCTCGTGGATTCTTCACCGGTTCCTCCGGATTTTCCCTTCCACATTTAGAACCAACGTGCAATTGGAGTATTTGGCTGCTATATATTTTCACACGTTAAGCCACTTCTTTGAGCTATCATTTGTAATAGCCAGGTCGCTTCTGAAAAAAAGAGCTATATAGCTCAGTGGGCCTTACCTGGTAAAATAAAACTATTTTTCAGAGTAAATAGATATGAATCACTGAGCACGAGGCACGAACCCGCTCATCAAATGTCTAATTCTGCGAGCCTCGCTATTGAATCGCCGTTCTCTACCCACGGCTACCTTGTAGCTCTTACGATGCCTTCTCATTTCCCTTTACCACCTGCCGCATGGCGGCAGTGTGTAGATGATCCTGGCTGTGCAGCGCGTTCCGTGATTTCATCTCCCTGTCATCCGTTGCTCCGGCGAGACACAAGCGGAGAGAAACGTGCGGTTTCTCTGTTTACGAGCGAAGGCGAAAGCCCGTTGTGGAAGGTTCGGCAGTGGTTAGTCTGCCGCGCTACGAGTTCGATTCCTCGCTACGCACCTTCGATTAGCACGGTTGGCTGCGTGCGGTGCGAAAGGAGTTGAGCGTACGTCACCATGGTCTACCCACTGCTAGATGAAGATCAAGTGTGGTGATGTCTCTACCTTGCGTATGTCCTCTATTCCACGTGTTCCCTCCTTCTGTCTCTCAGTGTAATCATCATCATCATATTAGGAAGCCATTTGAGCTATGTACGTTTAAATCATCTAGGTTAAATACTCATGTCTTTAAAACTGCTTTTTGTGTTTAGCTTGCTGTCCTTCCCCCACACCTCCGATTAGCACGGTGGGCTACGTTCGTTGCGAAAACAGTTCAACGTACATCACAAGTGAGTGATATCTGACACCAAATCCCGTGTTGCTCAAACCCTTCGACCATGTCGCACTTACTGGCGGGGTGAAGTATGACCAAACATCCCCCGTGACTGTCACGGCAGGGGGGGGTCAGCCCTCATCCAGCAGTGGAGTTGCAGACTGGATACTTGCATAGTGAATACCTGCATAGTGGATACGTGGATAGTGAATACTTGCATAGTGGATACGTGGATAGTGAATACTTGCATAGTGGATACGTGGATAGTGAATACTTGCATAGTGGATACGTGGATAGTGAATACTTGCATAGTGGATACGTGGATAGTGAATACTTGCATAATGGATACGTGGATAGTGAATACCTGCATAGTGGATACGTGGATAGTGAATACCTGCATAGTGGATACGTGGATAGTGAATACCTGCATAGGGAATACCTAGTGGATAGTGGATACGTGGATAGTAGATAACTGCATGGTTATACCTGCAGTGGATACCTGCACGTGGATACCTGCATGGTTATACCTGCACGTGGATACCTGCATAGTGGATACCTGCATGATGGGTGGAGGGAATTCCAAAGTGGAGTGGTGAGAGGGAAGAAGCAGAAACAGTGGTAACTGGTAGTGCGGTGAGTGGGCGGTTAATTGAATAGGTGAGTAAGTGAATAGGTGAGCGAGTGGATGAGTGAGTGTGTTATTGTCTCATCACGCACATAGCCTGGCACGATCGCCGTGGTGACGTCCACCGACACTTGGTGGCGAATGGTGGTTGTTGCTGTTGTTACCTGCAGTGTCGTCATTGAGTGCATTATAAATGTCGACGCACCTCTTTAAGTTCCAATAGTTTCTCTCTAGCTAAGGAACGGCCCTGCGAGAAGACTTGGAAGGAGGAGTGAAGAGGGGATCCTGCAGTCGATTTGATATAATTATAAATCCGACAGAAGGATGGAAAGATGTATTGCTGTTGGCATGGTTACTGAAACACAGGCCCTAGATGCTAGGCGGCCAGCAACAAGCAGCACGACGAGGGGGCTAAAGCAGACGTCCTGGGAGTTGTTATTGTCTTTGGTCCGTCGCTCCATCGCTGCCGGTCCACGTCTGGTTTTAGCTATCGAAAAGTTCCCCACCCCTCCTCAGACGCCGCCACCGCCGCGCAAGTGAATTCCACTCGCTCGTTTTCTATTCTCTCAGCGTGCGATGCATCACGGATTAGAGTTTGTCCTGTGACACATCCATCCCCCCCACCATCCGTCGCCACCACCCGTTTGGCCGCGCGTTATTACAATCGTGCATCTCTCCGCACTTGCTTTGCTTGCTTCCCAGCGTCCGTGTGCCTCTATCAGTGACCAGGTGCCCCGATCCATCAGTCTTAGCGGGCGGTGTGCGTGTCAGCCAGAGATTTGTTGTTTGGTGCAGCGCGTAGCTTCAGTCTAAGAATACACGCGGGGATTAATTACAATCTCTCCTGTGTTTGTTGTGGAGGGCTTGGGTTTAGAATTTTCATCTTCAGCATATACACTGGTGACCAGGCTTGCAATTTCCAATGTGTGTGGATGGGTTATTTTTTATTTGGTCATTTTCCAGCTCAGATTGAAAGCGATAATGCATTAGCGGCATCAGTCCATCTGTCCGTCTGTCTGTAACGGGGAGTCACAATAACTAGTGAAGTTCATCCAATTTAAATGAAGTTTAAAGTTGAGTTCGTGTGAGGCGCCCACCAGCCGAATTGATCAAAGGGGGTTGCCCGTAACTTCACATGATAAGCGATAACAACGACATGGGGAGAACGACACGCGGTCGTGGACATTCCACATTTCTGTGACGGCAAGGAGTTGATCCGCATCAGCGTCATAACTTGAAGAGACGCACGTGCACACGCTCGCACGTCGTCGCCATCGCCAGCCGTGATCAATCCACTGCTGGATGAAGAGCCCATAGCGGTTATTTATTTATTGGCGCGGTTTTCTCCTTCGCGAAGATCGAGTGAGCTCGGCAGTGTTTGCCATGGAGTGAAGAAGGTTGAGCAGCACCGCTCTGGACAGACTGGTCCCCAATACGGGAATGTGTAATTTCCACCGATAGAGATCAGTACCATTCCGGGTCATCGTAAATAGATGATTATCATCGTGCATTTGTTGTCTTAACTGTAAAAAGCTACTCGTCGATATTAATAATCACAGGATAGCCAATTTAATAATTATTATTATTATTCAACAATCTCCATTTAAGGACATTGAATAACACACACACGTGGATGTATAGCAACAGCGGCGTATGTATTTCTCGAAGCGCAGCCTAATCTGAAATACCTTTTAAGAGTTTTTGTTTTATGGAATTACTAAAATTCTCAGAGGGCATCTTAAATAAGCAGAAAAAGGAGCCCATGGGGCTATTTGTGATATTGAAATGAATCCCAGATGAGTTGCAACGTTGATATCGCGGGATCCAAAGCATATTTCACATTCTGCAGAGCTCAATTTTCAAACCGTTCGATATTGTACGTTAGCCATTTCTCATTTTCACAATCCATCAACACACGGGGTGCTACCCCTTAACACATTAACAACCTATGGTGGTGGACCACCAGGCTAACTACTCTAATTACACGGGAGTTAGCTACGACAGACCGGACCCGGGCCTGGGTCCCGGTCCACATGTTGGTGACTCTTGTAGAACATAGAACGTAGATTCTTCAGGATGAACAACAGCAGCCGGTCCCGCTGAGGGACCCGGCTTATGTCCTCTGTGGCGGGGCTGGCTCCGCCCTTAGCCACGACCTCCTTCTAGAATCCTCGAGCAGGATCTCGACCCTGACACGTGACCACCCCTAGCCCCCACCTGGGGGCCCCGTGTACATTTTACCGGTCACGTGTCCTTCGGGGTCAACCAGAGTGCCATGGCCCTCAGTAACCCCATTCCCATGGCCGGCACTCTCACACCCCATCCTGTTGGGGTCGGCACTGCACGCAGAGCCACGTGGTGCCACTCAGCACTGTCGCACAGCGGTCACCGAGCCCCTCTAGGGCCGGTACTGCACCCACATATACGTGGTCCCCGCGATGGCAATACAACGCAAGCCAGCAGGATACACTCTTTAGATGGAACAAACACCATCGATTTATGACAAAGTGATTCTTTGAATTTTGATTTAAAGCTTTCGTGACTGCAGTAATTAATGTTCTTAGCTCTTTCGGTAAAGTCACGTTGAAGGGAAATAAAATAATAAAATATATATAAAACAATATTTTATTGTTTCCCTTTAACGTGACTTTACCGAAAGAGCTAAGAATATGATCCTTTGAACTTTGAACCCAGCATCTCAGCGGTGCCAGCTCAGTGCTCTTCACCTCTGAGCCACCTTGCGCTCCCAGGTAAGACTCCATGTATTGACCCCGCCGGGATGATGTGGCTAATTGAGCAGCCATCCAGGATTTGAACTCTCAACCTTCAGATTGTGAGCCGAGCAGTCTTCCACTCTGGCGAGCTCAAAGTGTAAAGAAGACGAATAAGAATAATAAATAATAAATAAAATAGCTGCGGTTTAACTCGTTCCCCCGAATCGGTTGAATATCCCGTTTATGACTAGCTCTGTAAGCTAAATCAGATGCAGCATGGGCCCCGTGGTATTCTCTCCTCCAATCAACGGGGGCGGACAAATTGAGGGGGCGAGGGGAGGAGGTGCGCACGAGCGAAGGTCCCATCAATAACGCCGCTTGCCGCGCCCCAGACGCCACCAGCCATGGTGGGGGGGGGGGGGGGGAGGGCACCCCAGCATCGCCCCATCGTGCCCACACAGCCGCCCCTTTATAACCCCCCCACCCCACCCCCCCCCCAATCTGTGGCCTTCGCCACTGAGCGCGTGCGTGACTAATGAGGTGTCGGCCTCGCGGCACTTTTCAAGTGCCGTTAATTAGCGTGATTAGCATGGGCCAGCGTGTTGCGGCGCGTCCCACCCCCGCAGGTAACGGTAACGATGACCGCGATGGTTGTTTGAGCGCTTCGTGGGGGGGCTAGGGTTGGGGGGGGGGGGAGTGCTTTCCGATCCACCTCGTTATAACCGGTGCTATTTTTAACGTTATGTTTAGCATCGCGATATGCTATCATTAATTGCAGATGTAAATCATTGTAGCGTCCCTTGTTTCTGCACATTAAATTTAAGAGGCAGAAAGGATATGGATGTTGGTGTGTCGCGCTTGAGCGCTTGAGGTGCACGAGTGCTGAAAGCGCTAACGCTGCCCGAATGCGACTTGCGTTAACGCTTCTAATTGCCGTCTAATTGTGTTCCTCGTTTTATTCCCATTTTCTCTTCTGCCCCGCCGTGTCTGGTGCATGTCTATGTAACAGAAGCGTTGCCAAAACAACAAAATTAATTCGTGTGAAACAAAAAAAAACTAATTATAATCCGCACCGCACATTCAGAAGGGATGCTGCAATGGCCTGATGGTTAGCTCGCTGTAACTGCACACGTCACCGGCGGTTGAAATGATGGTGGAGGCTTCTTAAACTGCCCCGCCTCTGTCCACCCAGCAGTCTAAATTAGTGCAACCACAATCAGGCGGAAGGTTTACGTGTGGCTGGCTATAACGCATGCCTACTCCCGGCTCTTCCAAGGTAGTTGGCCAGCGCGAAAGAGTAGGCCAAAACATTTGCTGGAGGTGGCTCTCCAGCGCTCCCCTCCCGTAGGCGGAAGCCCTTCCACGGTCAGTGGCGTGGTCCATCATCAATGGCAGGGCTGGCCCCCTCTTCCTTGTGCAGATTGAGAGAGGTGCTCCCGGGAAAGGTCTCTGTGTAGGCACAGCACTCGTGCACGCACAACCATTGCATTTCCCTGCTCCGATCGCCAGTGGAGCGGCGTCCCGGTCCATTAGCGCGATGGAAACGTCGCGGTCCCGTGGCGTGAGGCCAAGTCTGTCGGTGGCGCTGCCGCATTTATGCAGAGTGGAAAATGTTACTCTGTTTACCTGCAAGCTCCGCCGTGGCTCTGTAATGACGTCATTACGCCCATAAAGCGCGTTGGAGCGGACCCGTGCGTTCGGTTCGCCGCGTCAGCACACGCCGTGAAAGTGCGCCGATGTGATTAACGGGATCGTGTTGTTCGGCCAGGATGTCCGACGTTCCGCTTCTGGTGCTGCCAGCACACGGAATCGAAACGTCGGACATCGTGTCAAACAGCACGCGGCACGAACGCAAAAGCCTACCCCGGTGGTGCTCATTTTAGTGCGTAAATCGGAAACGTAGAAACGATGACACGTGGCCACAACACGCACACAACACGCGCACAAGGCTTAACAACGCGCAACACAGACACACACAACGAAGACACAACACACTCGTGGGACATGCACGGTGTGGGCCACCGGCACGGCACGCTGTCTCCTCCCCCCCCCTCCCCCACCGCGTGTTCCGATCTCGCTCGGTAATTAACGGGAGAGGAAGCGGCCCCCAGCGGGAGGCACCCGGAGACCCGGCCGCCCCGCCACACGCGCACGCGCGACTCCATCTCTCCCCGCTGGGATACGGGGACACGTTTTATTTTCAGCCTGGGCACAGTGTATTATACGTGTGCGCAGTAGGGTAGATGTTAACTCCCTCCTCTGGTATACGGGAGAGCGTGGGTTCCATCCCGGTCCTGACGCCTGTGTATCTGGAGTTTGCTTGTCTGTCTCACTTTACCCGTGGTCGCGTTGGTTTTTTCCCTCCGGGTCCTCTGGTTTTCCCTCCACTTTTATAGTCAATGTTGCGTTTAGAGTATTTGTCTGATATACATTGCCACGTGATAAGCCACTTTGTTAAGCTACCGTTTTTGGTCAGGTAGCTTTTGAAACAGAGATGTATAGCTCAGTGGGCTTCATCTGATAAAATAAAGAATAGGTCATAGTTTTGGTTTGGGATGCGATGTCTGGATCCCGCCCAGGTCAGCTGGCTGGCCGTTCGTTTCTGTGCGGCATTTCACATTAACGGGTAGATCAACAAATGAATATAAATGCAACACGTTCAAGTTATTCCCCATTCCACCAATGGGGTGGAAGTCTCCACACGCCAAGTCTGCCATTGGGGTTTGTTTGTCACCATACATCACCAAGCTGCTTCGTGCAGCTTCGTGCAGCTTGGTTGGGGAGGGCAACGCAGGTTCTGATATCACCCACCACTGATGTTAGCCGTGGTTGGGAATCAAATTGAAGTCGAAGGGGTTCATGGTGCGGTGCCCTAACCACTCTGCTGCCATTCCCCCTCCCTAGCAAATTAATGAATACATTTCCATGGTTTGGGATTGTGATACGATTCAATTGTCAGTTATTTTTGTTTGTCTCGTTTGTGCTGTCGAATGTGTGTTGTTTCTCACTTGCTCCATCTCGTTTCGTTCACTGCACTGGCCTACAATTCACACAATCGTGTGATTTACATACATTCTAAGTAAATTATGTCACATGCACAATCTATCTTTGCCCTGTGAAGATAACGATCAATTAAAATGTATGAACAGTTATATTGATGTAAAAAGACCTCCCCCTATAGCCTAACATACTGCCGGCCAAGTGCTGTTAGCGAGCAACTCTGAAGGCCAGTACGGTAGACAAGGGAGTGTGGGGCCAGCACCACGCCTGACCGCCTTTGTCTCTCCATTGGCGATGATTAAGCGCTTTGCCATGTACTCATTTGAGGCTCAGTCGACCTCGGGGAGGCCCAGGAGCAGTTCAGATAATCGTCACTGGTGTCGCTATGAGCGGGAATCGAACCTGGGTAGCCAGGTTCGTAGCGCAGTGTAGTAAACAATGCACTATCGCACCCCACAACACTTATATGTACGCACACACAGACCTCCCTCCGGAACACATTTATTCGCAATGTGCAGAAAATGGGGGCTATGCTCAACTGCAACGAAAATACCTTACAAATAATCTCTGATGACTCGGTTAGTGGTAGGAGATCGCTGGAGAACGAGCTACATGGGGAGAGCTGAAGCGAGATGTAGAGAGTGGGAGAGAAACGGTTGGGTTTGACGCACTTGTGTTAGCGCAGGGGCTGCTGCTGTGCCTGTGGGCCCGACAGGACTGATGCCCGTGGCCGGGAGGTGGGGAGGGGTGTTCAGATTTCGTCACGGGGATCGCCGAGTTGGAAATCAACTGACTCGGGGGGGGGGGGGGGGGTGCAGTTGCCGACGCGGCCCGGCGTGATTGATGCAAGGGCAAGATATTGGCCGTGGCGAGTACAGCTGGAACGGGGGGGTGGGGGGATTGTACGGGATGATGCGGTCCAGGGGTAAGGAGGGTTTTTATTTGTGACCCTGCACGGATGAGGTGTTGCGATCGGTCACGGCACCGAGTGTGGAAGTGGACCCCCCCCCCCGACGCGGCTGTGTTTGGAAAGCAAGCTCGGGAAAGGGCAGGCAGAGGGCAGGGCTCGCGGGGGCGTTGTGTGTGCTATGGGCTCGCCTCGCCGGTGGCATGTAAGGACCTGCTCAAGCATGAAAGACTACGGAGCCAATCTCTGTTATGTTTTGTCTATTCCTCCCTGCTTTCTTACCGTTTTTTTCATTCGCACCATCAAATCAGTTTCCGCTGAAGGGCAGCGGAAGAGACAAATAATATACGGCCGCAGTCTGTCCTCAATATCCTTTAGATCAAGCCATGCCTTTTAGATCCTGTGTATACCAGGCGAGGTATTTAACATCTCGCCACCCTGGTGACAATATCATTTATCACGCCATACCTGCCCCTAACCAATTGCGTCAGGATGGCCTCTGTGCCTCGTGAAGCGTGGCTTGTTTTATTGTTTGCGGAATATCAACAAAATAAGAGCAATTTACTTTGTCCCGGCGTTGTGAAGTGGGCCGTGCGCTCGCAGCACCTTCGTAAACAGCTGCCACGGATGAAATGTTTACTTTGTTCAACATATCAATTGTGTTTTCTGTAATTTGACCTTTGCAAAATTAAATGGTGGAGAGAAGTAAATGTGTTGTACCGTTGCATGGCCTTAAATTGGCAGCTTGCGTGTTGAAATTTTAAGGCAGTTTTTTTTGCGAGTGGTCGCAATTGATTTGAAGTTAGGGTTCTGGCTAAAGTAAGATTTTTGTTCGTCTTGGGAAACTGCAATGAACATGGTGGTTGATAATGAACTATTGAGAATCGTACTAAAGGTGATGTTGATAATGAACTATTGAGAATTGTACTAAAGGTGATGTTGATAATGAACTATTGAGAATCGTACAAAAGGTAATGTTAATAATGAACTATTGAGAATTGTACTAAAGGTAATGTTAATAATGAACTATTGAGAATCGTACTAAAGGTAATGTTGATAATGAACTATTGAGAATCGTACTAAAGGTGATGTTGATAATGAACTATTGAGAATTGTACTAAAGGTAATGTTAATAATGAACTATTGAGAATCGTACAAAAGGTAATGTTGATAATGAACTATTGAGAATCGTACTAAAGGTAATGTTGATAATGAACTATTGAGAATCGTACTAAAGGTAATGTTAATAATGAACTATTGAGAATCGTACTAAAGGTAATGTTAATAATGAACTATTGAGAATCGTACTAAAGGTAATGTTAATAATGAACTATTGAGAATCGTACTAAAGGTAATGTTAATAATGAACTATTGAGAATCGTACTAAAGGTAATGTTAATAATGAACTTATGAGAATCGTACTAAAGGTAATGTTAATAATGAACTATTGAGAATCGTACTAAAGGTAATGTTCAATAAATCGCCGTTGCGCAATTTGTATGCAGCACAATAACACCCAAGCACAAAACAACGTGATAAATGAGTACGTGTTTCAACGTAAATATCAAATGAAAAACACAAGGATACAGAGAAACCTCTTTCTTAGAACTAAGTTAGCATTGCAGTGTATTGCCATACAAGGATATCAGCCGCAATTAATGGTTACATTAAAATAATCATCCGTCACAACGCCTCTAATTTAATTCAGAGTTTAGAGATAATGCAATACAGTTTCTTAGAAATCTCAACCAATGATTTAAAATTCCACTACAAATGAATTTCCACGTACGCAGCAATCTGTTTTGGGCAAATCATTTTCCTCTGCTTGTCCGCATGAACGTTGAACGTGGCTGCGTATATTTATTATTATTAATAGCATTTCGTGGGTTTATTAAATTTATTTTGGGCAATGATCAGGCCCCATTGGGATTTGTGATGAAGGTGTCGAAAAAGCAATTTGGTTGGGGCGACAGATGTGAAGCTAAAATAATAATTCTTGTGGTGAATTGGACGATGCCGGCCCGTTGGCAGAGCGGTGGCAATTTTTCTAAAGCCTCGTGATGGCTGCAATCAGTGTGGGCGGCTTTGGAGTGGCGGCGCAGTGGTTAGCGCGCTCGGCTGCGAACCCGTCCGCTCCAGTTCGATTCCCGGCTCGCGTCAGCCAGGATCGTTGACGATTATCTGAACCGGTCCTGGACCTCCCCGAGGTCGACTCGGCCTCAAATTGAGTACCCCGTGCGGTGTGCGAACACCGTCGCTAGCGAGGCAAAGGCGGCCGGGCGTGACGCTGGCCACCCACTCCCCTCTCGTGTGCCGTGGTGGTCTTCATGGGTGCTACTCGCGAACAGCACTTTCCACAAAAAATAGTCTGCTTTAGGCTATACGGGAGATCTTTGTCTTTGTGTGCTTAAAAACATGAGAGGAGAATGGACAGTTTCTATCTTTAGGTTTTTTTAAAGGAAGATAAAAATTGCCCCTCCCCTCAAAAAAACGCAACTATATATTATTTAGAAGATTTGTCCCACGATGTCCCGGCACAAGTTAAACAACTTTGTTGATGAGGGAGAATAATTTATACTTCGTGGGGGGTCCCTCATGCCACCGTGAAGTCAGAGAGAGGTGTGATTGCTAAAAAAATATATTAAATGTATTGTTTCATAAACTAAACATTCCATCCAGTTTTATTCTGATGGTGCGATCGGCATCGCGTCATCACGAGACGGAGAATCCATTCAGATCGCTCGCAGGGCGGTGCGACCCGTCGTGTTTCGGAACGGCCCACGGAAGCGGATATCCTTGAACTACTTCTGAGATCCCTTCAAGTGTGGTCACGCATAGCAGGGGACAACGCTTGCCAATGTTTCCCTGCCAGCCAGAGTACTATTTGGCACCGTGACGAGTCACACTGATGTTTAAATTCTGACAGCTGATCAAGAATAAAGACGCTACGAAAAAAAGCTAGAAGCAACAAAAATGTTTTTTTTTTTAGGAAGTATATTAGAAATGTAATGGACAGACACCGGGTACAAAATTCAAATTTACGAGAATAATAAGAGAAAGGGCAGGGTTAGATATCTTGGACATGTAATGTGAAAGCAAGAGGCCAAATATAATGTTTTGACTGGGAAATGTTGAGTTACAAAAAAGCTGATGATGCAACTGGGAGCTTCAAATGCCAAGTTCTTGAGCATAAAAGGAAGGAGGCCACGACCGCCGACGTCTTTGAGAAAGGACGGCGCACGTAGAGAGAGCGAGCAATCTGAAATGTATCCAAATGAACTTTGCAGGGCCAGTACTCACCATTATTCATTGGCGGGCGTGTTTCCATTGGTAACACTCTCCCTGTGCGACGCTACGTGTGTGTGTGCGTGTGTGTGCGCGCGCATGCGTGTGTCTGTGTGCGCGCGTGCGTTTCTGTGTCTGTGCAATCAGGCAGCAAGCGCGTGACCAACAAGGCCACGCTGTGGTACGTCCCCCTCTCCATCAAGAGCCCGGACAAAGTGCTTCCCGTCCCGCCCATCGAGGTAACGGGACACGCCGATCGCGGGCGCGCAGGGACGAGCTGCGAACCAAGACGGAGGAGAAACCAAAATTAACAAACGAGTCTCGCCGTGGCAGAGCTACAGTTAGACTCCTGTCAGGGCGGCGGGCTGTCCCGTCCGTCAGTTAACTGATTGGTTGGTCGCGTGTGGTGAGATAAAGTGTGGGTATTCGCACCTCTTCCAAGACGTCTGGTCACCATGGGAGGGTAGGACAATATGCCCTCTGTAGAGGGGCTCGCCAGAGCTCCCTCTAGTGGAGGCCCTGCCGCCAGCAGTGGCGTGAGCGAGCAGTTGCAGCGCTGCGCCTTTACCCTTCCCCGAATGTTTTATGTGGCCTGGTGGCATGCTGCGTACGCCACGGTGCAAGAAGCTTGGATATTAAATTAGATCAGTGATGATTTAGTGACCCTGAATTTTTCTGTGTTTTCAGTCCGATAAATAAATAACATTTACATATGACCTTTGTTTATGACCGCTTAAGATGCCTTTGAAGCCCTAGGTCGTTTATTGCAAGGGACACCGGGATTGTACGTGGCCCGTCATGCAGACGCTTCTAAAACAAGACGTCGTCGCATGTGGTCCGTGGTGGTCAGGAGTTCCTGGTTTGGAGAATCAGGGCAGCCACCTCTAATTAATCCGCTAGCTCAATTATATAGTGAGTGCATGGTCTCGGTGCAGTCATTAGTCACTGCGCACACAAATGACTAGTTTGTTAATTTTATTTTCTGCACCCGAGTTGGCCTAATTCCAGCTTTAAGGAATGACGTCCATTTGGTTTGCTGTCAAGCGACATCCTCATCGCAGTGTGTGTGTGGGAGAGGGTGCCGCATAGAGTATGCAGGATGCAAAGGCCACTTGTGGGACTTTGCAAGAGAAGTTCTGCGGAAATATTTTCTCTCGTGCGAGGGCCACGCGCACTGCTCTGTGAGATTTCCAAATGGATTATTCATCTCACGACGTGGTGCCAGTAGCACGATTGGCCTGAAAGTGTAACAAAACACAAGAAAGTGTATTCGCCCAGGGAGAATCCTCGTCGAATATCGAGGCTGTTTTTCCACGCGAGCCCTGCTAAGCTCTGCGCGTGAAAGCGGGCAGTGCCGCTTTGCGCTTCCCCAATCGCCGTAATTTGTGGGTGACCTATCAAACGTTTGCATCTTTTGGGGATTTATCGCGGGAAAATCCAAGCAAAGTGACACAAATCTCCGCGCTGTGGCCGAGTTGTCTGCTTCACTGGGCTTGGCGAGTCTTCTCGCCCCCTTTGTGGCAGTGCCCGCGTTGCCAGGCTCGGCTCAACGTGCGCGGTGTTTTCGGACGGCATCCAACGGTCGCTGTTTATCGCTGTCGTCGGCAGTACGGATGCGATGAGGAGCGCGACGATGGCCAGGCGAGATACGACGCACAGAAGAGCGGGAGAGTGGAGCTCATGGCGAAACCGGCGTTCTCCCTCACCCCTATCATCAGTCCCGGTAAAGTGCATCATGGGAGCAGTTGCATAGCACAGTGGCGGCACGAAATACCTTTTTGCAGACACAGATTGGAGACGTTTTGTCTCAATTCGTTGGTGCGTAGGGCCCCTTGTCGATCCACTGCTGGCCGTTGCACGTTAGTGTAGAAAGGGAGAAGGACCAAAACTGGTTCTGATGTCACCCGCCATCGATGTCAGCCGCGGGCCGGGAATCGAACGCCATCATGAGTCCACCCAGATTAATAACACAGATCAATGATTAATAACGAATGATAACGGTAAATACAACTAACTACTGAGCATTGAGCAACATGTAATGTTCCTGGAAATATTTAGTTTTTGAAAACTTCCGCTTTGAAAGAAATAATCTAATTTTAAAACGTCAAGCAAATTCAAAGTAATTGTTGGGTTTTAGTGCACAGACCTTTCGAGTGTGTTGAGATATAATCGTAATGTCTCTTCCCCTGTAATCTCAAATCTCTCATTTTGAAATTAAAACAATTTGTCAACTTTAAATGTGTAATCCCTTGTTATTCAATTATATGTTTTTTTCCCTGTGTTGAACCAAAATAATGTCATTGTTTTTGTTTTTCATGATATAGGGAGAGAAGGAGCGGCACCTCTTACGTCAATGGCTACACCCTAGAATTCATTTGTTGCACAGTCCTTTTCAAACGGGGCTTGCCAATTTATTAAAATGAGGCACTTACAGATAGCAATCTGCGTACGTAATAGGACCCTTTGTCACCTTGCGTGGCCATTATTCTGTTGCCTTAATTGCTGGTGTAAAAATACATCTGTAAAATATCTGTTGTGATGTGAATGTCCATCACGCGGTTTCACAGAGTCCCTCCATTGTCGTGACACCACCACCCTCACCCCCACATTGTCTTGTCATTAATCATCATCTGCATCTTGATAATTTGTCACTTCCCAACAGCAGCACCCTTTCTGTTTATCATCGTAATCGTGCTCATTCATCACTGCCGTCCTCATTCGTCACTGCCAGCGTTATCTCCGCCATCGTCGCCGACAATGTTGCCGTGTCCTTCAGCACCTTGGCAGCTGTCGCCCCCCCACTTAACTTACAGGAAAACGTGACGTCTCAAAATAACGCACCACCCCTCCAGACGTTGGCGCAGTGAAGGCGGGGTGGGGAGGACGAAGGAACCGATATTTCACCTGTGGCGACGCACGCGATGAGCCCAACAAAAATAGTTCTCCTTTCACGTCTGCCAAATGTGCCCGCTCACATCCTATTAGCGAGCACCTGGCCGCAATAGTTGCCGCAAGGCGCCCGGGCACCGGTGTTTGGCATGGCCACCTGTGTCTCCTCCCCTCGGGGAGTTGCGTCATTGAGGTTTTGGCAGTGATTGGCGCGTTCACCAAAGCCCTGCGTCGAATGGAATGGCGTAGCGCTTGGTGGCTGCACGGCAAGCAAAATAAAATAAAAACCTCGGCGTAGCACGTCGTGTTATTGCGGCTGTCTGCCACAGGGCGTGCTGCGCGAGCCAAATGGCACGGCGCTGCTCAAAGTGTGCTCTTGGGCGCATCTTCGGGTCGCGCCGTGCGGGACGGTGACCGACGTTTCGCTCCACGTGCTTGGGAGCTTCTTCAGGAACTCATTTTCAGTCACGGAGATGAAGTGTCCGTTTGTCTACCTCTCTTGCCGAGGGAGAAAATGCCCGTGAATTACCAGGGTCGTCAGACATACTCGGACAAACAGACTTTTCATCCACGCTTGGGAGGCGGTGGTTGTGGTGCATTTAGTTTTGTGTTTGTGTCAAACGCACTCTTATTCCGTAAGCAAGCCGTATTCTAAAAGACAGATAATTACCTTCAAAGTGACACCCAATAATGTATCCATCGGTTGATTTAGAAACATTTTTGGCTCTTGATGTAGCCTAATGTCTGTAGTTGTCCTTGACACATTCACCTGTGGATTTCCTGGGTGATTTAAGGGCACTATAATTGTCAGCTGGTTAAGTGCACTTGTTTCCTTTGTTTACGAGGAAAGCCTAAGCCTTTTTGTAGGGCGGTCCTGCCAAGTTGTTACAGTTAGGGGCTGATGTTGTTGCGTAATCCCAATGTAATATTTTTTCCAGTACATTTTTCGGCGTTGGGATGTTTGGGCAAGTACCAGTTACGTTTGTCCGTGTTTTTTTTTTAGCTACGAAACGAAATGGGGAGAACCCGCAGGAAACCCACGGAGAATAAGGGGGGGGGGGGGATGGGGTAACATACAAACGCCACACACATAGACACCTGAGTTGGGACTCGAACCCCCAAGAACCTTCCTGTGAGGCACGAGCGCTGCCACTGCGCCGTCCTCTGCCGCCCTGGCTAGGAATGTACCGGCTCGGTGTGCTGCGTGGGGTCGTGGTTGGGATGGCTTATCTGACCCGCACCGACTGCGCGAGGGCTCTTCAATGTTATCTTCCATCGCGGCCGCTCCGTGCTTCGACCCGGCGCGCTCTGCTGTTAGGTTGGAGTTCCCAAACGATTTTCCTTCACCCCCCCCCCGTGGCTTGTCTCTTTATAAGCGCGGCCACGACACCATTGGCAATTTAAATTCAAAAGGGACCGGAGCCGGAGTTTTCATGCTGTGGGAGAAAACGCCGTTGTTGGTCGGTTTCGGCGTCATCTTAAAAACAAAAAATCCACGTCATCGATAAACCCGCTCGCTCTTGCCGTAACCGTGCCCCTGTTATTTTTTGTCCCAAACGGCGGCGGCCCGCGTGCACTTTTATCGTGCAGGCGTCGATCGTGGCGTTTATCGCTAAAGTGCCGCCGAAGAGCCAACGAGGTCTCTCGCGGGGGGTGAGGGGGGGGAGACTTGTTTAAGCCTAGCCGGTGTAATCCTTAGCCTTCGCCTCTCCTCCGCACCGTGCGTCTACATATATTTAAATGAGACACGCCACGCCGCCAGTGGGGTGCGGCTGTCATATAATGCGTTGAAATTGAAGCGAGATGATCATAATAACAATGATGGTCCGTCAAAAATAACCGTCATCGCCATCAATCGCCGTTAACGATCATTAACGTCATCATTTTCAGTCGTTGTTGCCCATTCGTCGTCATTAAAATAAAATTATGCTTTTCCAGACGATGTTTTAGCGCTGAGTCATAAATGCAAATGCTGTACTTTTGTTACGTTTATATTCCACTGAATTTCCACCAAGATCATAAAATCCTGCCTGTGTTTGTGATTAAATGTGTGCTTTGTCGCCTATGTTCCAGATGTAAGTGTTGTGCTTCACCTGTGTTGAACCACTGACTGCAAAGCAAACACGAATATTTCCTAACGTTCACACGCATTGATCACAAAACCTTTCTCTCTCACTGCGGCCTTGGGGTCTACAGAGTGGCGGAGCAAGGGTAAGCAAACGACGTGCGGTCGCGATACGGTGGAACCCGGTTTAACGCCAGCACTCTCTATATATTTGAAATAATAAATCAACCTTCCGTCCAGTGAGTCAACTCTGACACGACTGCGCCCTGGATTGGTCGTCTTGCAAGTGGTTACGGTCGGAAACGCCGTTCAGCGATTGTGCACTGCCGCCGGCTCCTGATTGGACGTCATTTGGCTGCCTTGCTTGAGCATCCGATTGCTTGGTGGTGGTGGTTGTTGTTGTTTTCTCACTCCGGATTGGTTGGCACGTTTGGAGCGTATACGCACGAAGTGCTTTCGGGTGTTGGCGCTCATTTCGCCAAAAAAAAGCTATGCGGTTAAATGCAATTTCCCGTGCCCCTTCTGAAGAGAGCACGGCACTTTGGATTTACAACCACAATTTTTTCTCTCGTTTAGTGTCAAAATTCCTTGCATTTTCGATGCATTCAGATGCTACGTTCTAACAGCGCACCAAACGGGTTCCGCCGTATTTGGCAATACATTTTTTTTCCCCTTCCACGCTAAAAATAACGAACGTGTTTCGCCGCAGCCATTGTGTACATCGCGCGTTTTGATAATCCCATCAGGCTTGGCAACCAGAAATAATGAGATATGTTTTCCATGCAATTATTCTGTCTGCCCGTCTCTCTCTCTCTCTCGCTCCTCTCTCTCCGCCTCGCTTCTGTCTCTTTCTGCCGCTCGCTACGACGCGAGGTGTCGCGAGCTGTGAGCGAGCGAGCAAGCGAGCGCACCGCTCCTGCCTGTTCAGGATGAGAGGCGTCGTTTTGTGCGTGGGTGACATAACGGTTTCGGGAGGCCCAGACGGAGAGAGCGAGAGAAAGTCACGCCCACGAAATTAGGCAGGAGACCTTTACCGCAGGATTAATGTCCCTTAGTAGCAGCGGAGAAGGCGGAGCGCTGAGAGCAGGGGTCACATGAAGGGAGGGAGAGGGAGGTTGAGGCTGGGGAAAGAGCAGGGTGGAGGGGGGGCCTCGCCCCCCCCACGACGACCCTAAGGGTCGTCGTGGGCTGGAGGGGACACGAGGCAGCCGTGCGTGAAGTCGCCTTGGGGGCGGGGGATGCGATGCCAACGAGAGGATGCAGCGGGTGGATGGGTGGGGGAGAGGCGGTGGGGAGGGTGGAGGGGTGTGAGGCTTGCCGGCATGGTTGGCGGCGCGTCAACAACAACGCGTGAACGAATTGGCAATTCAGTTTGCCATTAGCGATGAGGAGGTGGGGGGAGGACGAGGCGCTCGCCGCATGGCCTTGGAACGGAGGGCCGTGGCGATCGTCGCTCACGACAGAGGGGAGACTGCCCGGGTTGAGGCTCGGCGGCCCCTGCGGTGCCGATTGTTCTCGGTTGGCACCTCGGCCGCCCATGGCTTCGCTTGCGCCGCTTTTCGTGGAAACGAGGATGGGGGGGGGCGGAGGCCGCGGGGGGGCCGTGCCCAGACGGCCGTCTTCCCGCGCGCCGTGTGACCCCGGGCGCATGCTTCCGGGTGTCGTCTCGGTACGCCTCTGATTAGCACGCTTGGCTTCGTACGGTGCGAAAGAAGTTCAGCGCACAGCATACGTACAGCGCCGAGACAAATGACAGAGCCCACACTGCCCTGCACGTGCACGCCCCTAAGCGGAGGCTGATCCTGGCTCTGCCTCGTATCGAAGGTTGCACGGGAATACCAGGGCTTGGGGCAGTGATCGCCAGAGAAGAGCAGTGCAAGAACACGTTGCAGGGCTGCCCCTTTATCTGTTATCAAATAAATATATCCACACACGTGTCCAGCGTTGACTGTTGTGGGGTGAGCCGCGGTGCAGCAGATTGCGGCGACCCAAAACGGTAGAAACGTGACCTCGAAATTCGGAGCCGAATTTCATCATTGGTGGTTGGCACGTCCGCTTCGCCCCACGCGCGGACCATGCGTGAATCCCGCGGTAACGCTCACCGCAGGTGATGACAGCGATTCGAGCGAAACTGCGACTGAAAGAGTCCCACGACGTGCAGCAGGGGCGTAACGTATCGCTGCCGAACCCCGATTCCACCGATGCTGCGACTTGCCCGCAAGGCATCGTCAACGATTCATTGATGAAGAATAAACTATTCTTGGTAACGTTTTGGTGAAAGTAGCGGCCACTAGTGGCTGCTAAAGGGTTAACGTAAAACCCACTCGATGACAAAAGAAAATAGCCTCCGTTCGCTCCATATGTGATTAGTTGTTAGTCGCTTGTATTAATCAAGCTTAAGCAGCATCAATCGGCGCATCGTTTCACGTGTACGTGCACAGCCCTGCTTGCCACTCCACTGCTGGCTGAGGGCCTCCCAACCCACGTCGTTCTGGCCGCAGGCGTTATTTGACCATACTTCACCGCGCTGCTCCGTGTGCGTTGGTGAAGATGGGGGAGGAGGGTGCATGGCAATACAGTGCACGAAGTATTTTGCTGCACTGCCCGCAAAGTAGCCCCACACGTGATATGAGTCACAAAAGCTAAAGGTGCAGTCCCACCATTGCTGGTGGAAGGGTCTCCTCCAGGGAGGGCTCTTGGAGAGGAGGCTCTAATTTTGGTCTTCTCTTTCACACGTGCCGGACATCTCAGAAGAGTTGGGAGTACCCGCACTTCACCCCACTACAGGTGGCACCTACCGATCGTCTAACTGTGGGTGTGCCCATTTACACTGCTGGGTGGACAGAGGTGGCTGGGACATTTCATAAACTTTTCCCATTCTTTTAACTGCCATGCTGGGAGATCGACCCACGAGCTGTGGATTGCAAGTCCAGTGTGCCAGCAAGCCCCAATGCCTATCATCGTGTGTTCATTTTGAGCAAGGTTTGTGTACATTTTAATTGGCGGTGTCTCTGTGTGTACCCGCGTTGTTTTCTTTAGCGGAGACGCACACCGTGGGCTACAGCCAGTCCAGCCTGATCCATCTCGTGGGGCCTTCGGACTGTGCCATTCACGGCTACGTGCAGGGGGGTGAGTGTCTCGTTTGCGCGCGCGCGCGCACGCACGCACACGCACACGCACGTGCCCATTATCCGCTCGGGGCCACACGCCGTGTCGCGAAGAATCGCTCCGCGTCTTCGCGTTGTCCTGGGGTAAAATAGAGAAGCTTTCCCCGTGCGTTCACGGGGTGTACGGCACAATGTCCGACTTTTTGTTCCAATGTGCCAGAGCTTCTTCGGCAACTGAACCGAGCAGCTCACCTTCTACCTTGGGCATAATGGGGTGGATGGGTGGGTGGGTTAGAGCTATGTGCACCCCAGGACCACACCGTTTCTGATGCTACTCACCACTGATGTTAGCTGTGACTGGCAGTCAAACTTACATCATCAGGTTCATAGAGCAAGGCACCAATCACTGTCCCACCACCCCCACGACTGTGGGGAATGAATAATTTCCACCAATGACTCAATGATTGTGTTGAGAGGGAGACACGTGGCCTTTTTGACACACCACTTAAAATCTCTGACCTCACCAAGTAGTGTCTTCCTCGAGTTAATTCTCAGACGGCGCAAATTACGTTGGCTTGACATCCACGAGCACAAGGCGTTCAGAAGTAGTCAGCATTACGTTGATTCTAGATTTAAAGCTTTCGTGACTGCAAGGATCCATACTCTTTGGTTCTATTCGGTAAAGTCACGTAGGTAAAAAATAAAACAACAAAAATCACGACGTTTCGGCCACAACACAAGCGGCCTTCATCGGGTGAAGGGACCAGGCTGTCTTGAGGACAGCGCTGGAGTGAAACACAGCCACGCTCAGACCGCGACCTTTAAGCTGTGTGCGAGGAAGCAAGGTGCCTTGACAAAGGAATTAGCATAAAAATAGCATTTGATTGGCCGACTTAGCATGATGAACGGTGTAGAGGTGGTGTACATGCGGGTGAACATGCCAGTTGGCGCGGGGGGGAGGGGGAGTTTACCTATTTATGGTGTGAAAAGGGAATTTTTAAGAGCTGTTACAACGCTGTGGGTGATCACGATATAATTTTCTCCGATACCAAGGTTCTTTGCAAACCCACGTTTTTTTTTTTATCAGAGATTTGTTCACGAGGCAATTCAGATCTACACAGACACAATTTCGACCGAGATGGTTTCAAATTAAGCAACCATTGGAAAGATCTTCTAAATCGAACCAAACATTAAACTAATTTTCAATGGTACAGTATATTTTTCAAGTAGTGGTACCCCAAACTTTCGCAGCTCTTAAAAATTCCCTTTTCACACCATCAATAGGTAAACTCCCCCCCGCGCCAACCGGCATGTTCACCCGCATGTACACCACCTCTACACCGTTCATCATGCTAAGTCGGCCAATCAAATGTTAATTTTATGCTAATTCCTTTGTCAAGGCACCTTGTTTCCTCGCACACAGCTTAAAGGTCGCGGTCTGAGCGTGGCTGTGTTTCACTCCAGCGCTGTCCTCGAGACAGCCTGATCCCTTCACCTGATGAAGGCCGCTTGTGTTGTGGCCGAAACGTCGTGATTTTTGTTGTTTTATTTTTTTACCTACGTGACTTTACCAAATAGAACCAAAGAGTAAGCATTACGTTGCATCAGGTAATATACCTCTGGGGAAGTGGACGCAGGCATGGAGTGGATGCACATGTGTAGTGGACGCACGCAGCAGACGCGCGCACGCCGTGCCACCTTGGGCTGGAACAACCCCCTCGCTGTACTCGTAACGAGGTTGCTCATCATCATCACGACTATTTCATTTGTTAGGCTTGTCGGTTGGTGGAGGGATTCATGACACAAATTTGGCCAGATCATTACACAGCGGCCTCACCCGAAAAAATATATTATGAATCGTAAATCACAAATGTTGACCGTCATTACAGGAATAATTTGTTTCCACTCACAGTCCGGGTTTAAATATTGTTAGGAATAAAAATCCATTCGACTCGTGAAGGAAACTGCACGGTATATTGTGTTGTTTTCTTTATTAATTTAGAATTTAATCTCGTTGCTGGCCTTTGGCGAGACCTTTAGGAGTCCTCTCCAAAAGGCCTCAACGATAAAACACGTCTCACATCGTATGATTGTATTGACGAAAACTATTTCCGGGAACACTTCATTTAGGTGAATTTTATTTTGTGAACATGTTTTATTTACCGGCCCATGCTTGTTGAGTCGAGACGCACTGTGAATATCAACTGCACGTTGGCCCAGAAACCTACAAGCATAAGCCCTGCAAGCTGAGCAGCTTTGAGCCTGGATATTGCTCGGACCTGCGATCGAAATGGACAATGCATTGTTTCACGCTCAGCGGCTCAGTGGGTGGTGCCACGTAAGGTCCAGCAAAACAGGTTGCTGTACTGGACTTTTATGCTCCCACGTCTATTCTCGCCAGCCTTCCCCATCCCGCACAGACCAGCGTGGTGAAACATTGTCAAACAGCAACTCTCGTGTATGTATGTAAGTTTAACTTCTTTCGCACCATACGTAGCCAACCGTGCTAATCGGAGGTGCGGATTATGACCAACACGGCATGGGGAATCCCTCGTGCAGCAGCGGACTGACAAAGGCCTGTGCACGCACGTGTCGAGTTGCACGTGCCGACACTCGATCGTTCTTCATCCAGGCGTGAATATCCCCGCGTTGGCATTTCTTTCTGAGCGCCGGTGTGCAATGGTGATGACGATAATGGTGATCGCTTATTTGCTCAGCGAACTCGTCAAGTGTGGACAATATAATTGTGCGTTGGCCTTGTGGATTATGGGCATGAAATAATGAACAGACTGGGAAGGAGCTGTTTAACTAGCCCAAGCGACCTACGGGCCCTCCGGAGCAGCTTCTGTTTGAACAGGTTTTGTTTCAGCGACAAACTCCAGAACGATTTCGACTTCCGTGAGTCCCATCGGCAGGATGCGGCCTGTTCAGCATATGCAGCCGGGTTGCCTGATGTTATCGGTGAAAGCTGTGCCCAAAACTCCGTGGGCACCATTGAGCACGGTTCAGAAAATGTTGTTCTAAACGATCGTTTAATTCTCTGCTCGATCGTGAGCAAGGACATGACCCACCAACCCCTTGGGAGCAAGGCCAGCTGTGCCAAAATCCGAAGTCATGTGCTTGTATGAGACGTTGCCTCTTTGACCGTCCCCTCATAGCGGTGAGATGTTTGGATGGCTTGCTTTTATAATAAAAAATGGTCGTCATCGGCAAAATAAAACAATTTTTTGGGTCCTCCAAAATGCAGAGCTCTCGAGGGCCAATCATGATGTAAAGCGGTGTTGGTTGTCAGTGGGAAAACCGTGGCTTCTTAAGAGTTTTGGCTTCTCTCTGAGTGACTGAGCATCGAATTTCAGCCTGGAGGCCCACGACAGAGGGAGGCTTTCGCCGGGCGTACCAAATACGAGGGAGAGACATCACAGCGATACTCTGCTGCTCCCGACGCAGTTATCTAGCTTGCCCACCTAAATGTAAAATTGTAGTTGTTATCTCTACATCTACATCAGCCGTACGAAAGAAGCTGATCAACACGCTTTGAGACCCCGAAGGCAAACCGGGAAGGCCCACGCCAGGGGTCAACTCGTGACGAATCGCCGTGAGACGATCCTTCGCTGGGCTCCAAGCTCCATGCAAAACACCGACAAACTATGAGCTAGATTTATTTTGCCAGGTAAGGCCCACTGAGCTATACGGCTCGTTTCCCAAAGTGACCAACGGAAGTGACTTATCACGTGGAAATTTATAGCAGCCAAATACTCTAAAGAGCATGTTCATTCAAAATTTTGAGGGAAAAACCGGAGGACCTGGAGAAAACTACACGTGACCACCGGGAGAACACGCAAACCCCAAATATAAGACATCATCAGGGTCGGCATCGAACCCACGACCTCCTGTATACCAGGCGAGGTGGTTAACATCTCGCCACTGCGACTCCAATTAATTGGGGCTTCTGTAAAATCCAACGCTGCCCGTCGTCGCAGGGTCAGGACGAGCGCCGGTGTCCGCGTCCTTCGCGCGCGCGCTGCGCTTTCAAAACTCGTCGCAAAACATCAGTGCCGCCATCACAGCAAGGTCGATATTGACCTCCGAAAGTAAATACCGGCTTGATTGAAGCGCGAGCCCGTTCACAAACAATCAGGAACTCGGATGTGGCCATGCGGTGGGGGGTGGGGGGGGTGGTGGGAGGGGGGAGTTCTCTGGGGGCAAACTCGTTCTCGGTGGCGTGAGCGAGCACCCCTCCACTTGATGACCAGAATTTGGTCGAGATGTCGTGTATACAAGCGGGCGAGTAATTGGTTCCAAGGCCAGGCCGAGCGTGGAGGAACGCAAATTTGGAAGATTTCGATAAAACAATACATTGGGCTGTGGGTGGGGAAATAAGGCCGGACAAATATCTGTTGTCAATTTAAAATATATTTCGTCGTGAAAGCTCGACGTTGCGTTCCGATGTCGAAATTGTCTTTTGAGCGTTCCTGTCAATGCGAGAGGCTTGGGGCAGATTGCAGCCGCTCGCAGGAACGCCGGCGGTGAGAGACGGAGGAGGTGAACCTGTCGCCAGCGACTCATAAACATCGCTTCAAAAGCGCTTCGTCCTCGTGCCGGCCTATCTTACCCGACCAGCCGGTTCCTTCGACGCGTTCTCCCTTTTGCCGTTCGTCCGTCAGTCCGTTAATTTATAGGCGCGCTGATTTAAATTGCGTTGGTTACTCCGTGCTCGCCGCTGTCCCCGCAGCACTCGCGGGCGCTGGCTTGAGCGCGGCGCTCACGGAAGCTGCCGATAACAACCCGTAGCGGCGGTGGCGGCGCCATTGTTCCGCGCGGGGCCAGATAATATGTACCGTGCTGCTGAGAGAGAGACAGGAGGAGGGAGGACTGTGGGTTTGGAGAACGTACGCGACTAAGAGCCGTCGTGTTGACCGTGAAGCGAAGTGAGTGAATGGGCTTGTGGCAGGGTGTGTCCCCGAGAAGAGACAATGGCTGTGGTCGAGGCTAGCGATGAAGTGTCAGACAAAGGATGGAACGTGCCCTGCGGAGAACTTGCGTCGTGCGGAGATAGTATTGTTGAGATTGTATTGTTTCGGAAAGGTTGCGAGTTCCTGTCCAGATTGAAGGTTAACTTATCCCACCACCACCGCCATCATCACCAGTATCGATGTCGCCATCATTCCAGGGTTGATTAAAACAAAAAATAATTCGCATAATTCTGGTCATGTGACCGGACCTAGGAACCCAGAGTTGCGTAGCGATGGTTACTATTTTATTTTTTACTAAGTTGTCTAAATAATGCGTCTCCTCTTTACTGCCTGTCTCTCTGTCTTGTTCTGCCTCGATTGTTCCATTATCCTAACAGTAACAATTATTTATATAATATGCATAAATTGACAAAGAAAAATAATAATTCTTGCTTGCACATTTTACCCTTGTATTGTGAGCATAAGGATTGAGAATTTTCGAGCAGTTATTTGGTAAATAGTCCCTGAGTCAGAGCAGAAATTGGTGCCGATTTATTTATACGGCAAATAAGAGGAAGACCTAGCAGAGATTGGCTTGACGGCCACATAAGAGGTTGGTGCCAGAAAGATGTGGCCATACTTGACCATATTGGCACAAGACAGAGGAAAGAGGAAACAAATAACGAAATGTACAGTGGACACCAACGGGCTATCTGCCCATGACTCGCGGTGGTGGTTGTGGTGATGGTGAAATCAGAGTGAACTATATAACCCCACTCATTTGAAATGCATATCACACACTTCAATGCTTTTGGCCGCATGAAGGAATTGGAACCGCCAACGTTGTGCCAACTCTCAAGTGGTACCGAGCAGTCAAATCTGTGGTTCATGGGCCATAGCTAGAGTGTATGATTAGCGAGCAGTAGTTAAAGTGGAACGTTGCAAACGTATTGCAGAGCAGCAGCGTGCGCGCCCAACCAACTGCTGTGCAATCAGACGAGTGGCCTGCGCGATTGTAAATATCATCGGAGCCGTTACGACACGGTCCCAAATATAAAAGAAAAAGGAACGACAACTGTAGCAGAGCTCTCGAGGCAGCGAAGGCAGATTGTTTATTAAACAAGCCAAGTGTAAAATTGCGCGGAGGCTCACGAACGCACAAGACAAACATAAAAAAACGAGATTTAAATGTTTTATAAAGGACCTTATGGAAACGCAATCAAGTTTGGACCGTCCAATTTCTCGCTCACCTTCACGTTGGTGGGGGGGGGGATATAAACAATGTCCTGGTAAACAATGGCATTGTCGCATCAACGCTGTGTTTGCAATTCCTCGCCTGCCATGCTTGCACTTTCGAAAGTATCAAGCCGGCAGTCTTTGCTTTTCAAAATGTCAGGAATTACAATCCAATGTTGAATGTTTATTTTTGTCGATAGCCTTTCCCAGCAACGTAGACTTATCCATATAGCTCGAGTGGCTTGTATTTGTTGTTATGATTATTCTTGTGTATATATTGTCGTCTTATACCTGCTTCTTGTAACCTCACTTAATCTGACACCCTGTGTGTTAGGGGAGTGAGAAAATCCAGAACTTGATCTTTTCGGTTTTCCACTTAAAAGGAAACGGGAAAGCTGCTGTGTGTTTCGCACATGAGTGCGAGTGCACATACATGGGTGTGGCTAGAGTCGTTGGGGGAGCGGTGGTGTAGTGGTTAGCCAACAGCGAGCATTCGTGGCAAATTTCTGAACCAATCTTGGGTTTCCGCTAGGTCGACTTAGCCAGTTGGGTAAAGATCAATACTGGGGAGACAAAGGCGGCCGATCGTGGGGCGCTTGCCACCCCGTCGATTCGTTTGCCATGCCATCCCTTTCTGTGCTCGCTAACGGTGTTTGCCCCCAACGGCCTATTAAAAAGGCTTCACGGGAGACGTGTGTACGTGTGTGTATGTATGTGGGGAGCGATAGTGTAGCGGTTAGCGCTACGCTGCGCTATGAACCTGGCGACCCGGGTTCGATTCCCGCTCACGGCCAACACCAGTGACGATTATCTCAACCGGTCCCGGGCCTCCCCTAGCTCGACTCGGCCTCAAATGAGTACCGGGTGTTGTGTGTAAACATCGTCACTTAGGAGACAAAGGCGGTCGGGCGTGGTGCTGGCCGCCCACCCCCTCGTGTGCCGTACCAGCCTTCATAAGTGCTCGTTAACAGCACTTACCCCAACAGTCTGTTCAGGCTATACGGGGATGTGTGTCTTTGTGAGTGCCGTGCTGGCCACCCACCCCCATGGTTGCTGTGCCGGCCTTCATAGGTGTTTGCTAACACCACTTGCCCCAACAGACTATTAAAGGCTATATGGGGATATTTGTCTTTATATATTTATGGTATCACATGGCATGTTTGTATAACTCTTAACCCGCCCATGATATGTTTGTGTTAAGATACAATGGTGCAAGTCCTTTTGTATGGCATCTCTGTGGAGGTAATAATTAAATCCGTGACCCTTTTCCCCTGCCACCAGTCTCGGGGATCCTTGACATGACTAACCCCATTTGAGCAAGACCCAGCACATGCATTATTTGTCATCAAAAGATTACAAAGTCATGAATTATGAATCTCATGTACCCCCTATTTCAGAAGAACCTGTTAAGAGACTTTAGCGTGCGTTTGAAAAATCGGATCAACTAAGCCTTCACCGAATCAAATATATGGTCTATCTTGTACATCATACATGTTAAACAGTTGCGGTGATTTTGATTTAAAGCTTTCGTGACTGCAGGGATTCATATACTTGGTTCTTTCGGTAAAGTCACGTAGAAGGGAAATATAATAATAAAAATATAAAACAATGAAATTATCATATTTTTATTATTTTATTGTTACCGAAAGAACCAATAATAAGTTGCGGTGATATTGAATATATTGCAGCAGTGTAATGTGTGCTTACTCTTTATATATGAAACAGATTGGTTGTGATTTGGGCCTCGTGTTATGTAAAGCAATGCAATCTTCATTAAAGCGCAGCACTTTCGTTCACGTAATCATTTACGAGGGTGCTCATTGCCGAGATGCCAGCTAATGTGAAACAGACACGCGTCTGAGAAGCAGAACTGACAAACGCAATACGATTATGATTTCAGCTGATCTATCAATAAGGAACCACCGACACTGTTAACCTAATAATAACGTTTCGTTTTACGTGTGTAACACATACATAGCGTGTCCGTCGTTCATGCACAATCGTTGGGGAAGCGCAGAACAAGCTGGAAGGCAGCAGCCAGGCTTTGATGAGCCGGCGCTACCGACAATTGCCCGTTCCACCGACGGCCATGCGCCTGGGTGTCTTGTATGGGCAAACAAAGACCGCCCCCCGAATAGCCTGAACAGACTGTTGGGGCAAGTGCGGTTAGCGAGCACCTATGAAGGCCGGAACGGCACACGAAGGGGTGGGTGGCCAGCACCACGCCCGGCCGCCTTTGTCTCCCCAGTGGCGACGCTTATAACGCACCGCACTGGGTAACATTTGAGGCTGAGTCGACCTAGGGGGAGGCCCAGGGCCAGTTCAGATAATCGTCATCGGTGTTGGTGGCCGTGAGAGAGGGAATCGAACTCGGGTACGCCGGGATCGTAGCGCAACACGCTAAACTGCTCTGCACGCACATACGCACGCACTAACGCACGCTCACACGCACGCACACACGTGCACGCGCACACACGTATGCACGTGCAAGCGAAGCGCCCATTTCTGGCGGCCATAGTGGCGCTCTTTATCGCCCCTTCCCTCCTGGCATTTCCACTGCGACCCTATTCTGTCACATTGCATTTTAAGGGGTTGCGGTTTTTTTGCTTTGCTGCGATTTAAGAGTGGGCGGGTGGTGGGGGGAAATAAATAAACAATTGTTGTTTCTCCGCGCCCTGTTTGCTTTATGAGCCCATGCTGTTTGTATCCGTTTCCTACGGCGAAATTTCGGACTGTGCCATGAAGCACGGTAGGGAGCTCTGTCTCCAGCTCCGTTCATATATATAGCGCTTAACTCTCGCCTGGCTTCACAGTCCGGACTCTGATGCATACGGTTACAACCAGGCCTTAATTTCCTCATGGAATATTTTTCATTTGCCGTCTAATTATACAATTTTGAGACGGTGACGCCGGCGACGCAATGGCCTGCCCTTGCCGGCGATGTCGGGGGGATCTCTAGCGTCCGCTGTGAAGCAGGCGGCGCGCGTAGCGAGCAATATCGGCGTGTAGTAACGTCGCGGTTTTGACGCACCGGGGGGGGTGGTGCGGCCGCCGGATTGGAACCGTGAACCCTGCGCGGCGACAAGCGTGGAACGGCGCCACCGCTGGGCCCCGTCAACCGGCCTGCGGTCACGCCGTGCTCGCCTCGCCAAGTCGGCAGTTCCCATCCTACACATGCAGGTGTGGCCGTGGGCTCGTTCCGCTTGGCATTTCCCTGAACGGTTCGCACGCTGCCACAGGGTGGCCGGTGAAGGCCCTGACACTTCGGTCGCGAGAGGCAACAACCGCCGTGTACCGGTGCCAGAGCGCGTGCCCGCTAGGTGGGGGTGCAGCGTGGAGATCTCTAGGCGGTCAGGGGGCGGCAGCACGGCAAAAGTAGGTTTGTGAATCCACCTGTGCTCACTTGGGAGGGTTGCGTGTGTCTGGTTATTTGGGTTTCATGCCAACTCCCAAACATCCCAATCCTGGACCGGCCTTGGAGATAAGTGAAAACATAGATACACATTTCTCGCGTTAAATAATTGCATCATTAGTATTTACCTGCAACCAAATTGTACAAAACTCTATAACCAAGCACGTGTAGCTATCCATTTCCCACTCTTCCTTGCCGCAGACATAAATATTGGCTCTCTTTAAATGGATAATGTAAAATAAATAGTTTAACTTCAAAATAGGATGTCTATTTCTGCTTTGCAGCATCGCTATAGTTTCACATCTCCTGACTGTGGCCAGCCCTTCAAAAGCACATCTCCTAAGATAGCCAAGAGATACCCATCGGCTGAAGCAAGCAGACACAAGATGGTAATAACAGTCTGAGGGACAGCAAGCAGCTATTCTCCGTGGGTCAATGATGTAACACATCCGCACAGCAAGCCAGGCGTTCGCAAACACGTCGCCAGCGATCGCCAGATCCTGATGGCGCATCTCTAGATAGCAACATCTACCGACATGCTCCAATCCCTCGGAGGACATCTCTCGAGGTGGCTGCACAGACAGCGAGCGATGATCCTTGGCACCGGCTGCTGTTCCCCCCGCAGCCTTCGGAGTTGCGCACCGACCTCGGTATCGTTCAGCACATCTGGAAGGGGGGGGGGTGTTGGGGAAGGGGAGCATGTGGGGGGAAGGTGGAGGAGAGGGGCATCATCCCAGTCCTTGTTTAACCGACGAAGAGTCCTCTGTGGACTAATTAATTGTGGCCACGGCACATCCGTCGAATTAATTAGGGGGTGTCTCATTATCATTCCGTGTGGTCCACGTGGCTCGTGCCAGTGGAAAGGTTGCCCGTGATGAATGCTGGGGGTGTTTGACCTGGCAGCATTGTGCGCGGTGCATTGTGGGTGTTCGTCCGGTTCGTGCGTGTGTTCGTCAGGTTCGTGCGAGTGTGTTCGTCAGGTTCGTGCGAGTGTTCGTCAGGTTCGTGCGAGTGTTCGTCAGGTTCGTGCGAGTGTGTTCGTCAGGTTCGTGCGAGTGTTCGTCAGGTTCGTGCGAGTGTTCGTCAGGTTCGTGCGAGTGTTCGTCAGGTTCGTGGAAGGGAATGGGGGAGGGTCAGGCTTTGCGCTGCTGATATCTAAAAGGGCCCGGTTCAGATGCTGTGGGAGGTTATTGCCGTGATGCTTGAGGCTTTGCGGCTCAAACAAGCAGTGTTGATACGCCTGCATGATTGTTAAATATATAGGTGTAAGCAACCAATCTATACTTTTCAATCCTTTGTTGATTAAATTATTTTAATTGTTTGTGGATTTTTTTCAAATGAATTACCACAATTTTAATTAACTGCTGCTATTTGTAAACGTGAAATGCTCGACGTCTGCAGATTAAAGTAAAAGCAGCACGTAACTTAATGTTCAATATATATAAAAACAAACTCGCTGTGGTCAACACTGCGGTGGAGTGGACAGCGTAGAGCCCAACAGTCGCCCGGCCAGCCCTGGTGATGGCCCTCGGCCGGCGATTTGTTCCCAAGGTCACTCCGCTCTCTCGTCTCCCCGATAGCACGACCGTGGGAGACTCTTGATGGAGCGGCGATGAGCGAGGGCAATCGGACGTGAGCGGCCCACGTAGCTCGGGGGAGCAGGGAGAGGCGGGGGAGGGAGGCAGAAGAGGGAGGCAGAAGAGGGAGGCAGAAGAGGGGAGGCCACCCCCGAAGACCGCGCGTGTAGCGTCGCGCACGGCCGAGTGGTGTCACGCGCCACCAGGTGACGTCCGATCGGCAGGGTTGAGGCTGCTTCGGACTTGGACACGCAACTGTCCTGGGTATGCCGGGTGTTGTAGGCTGACGCTGTGAGGTTTGGGGGGTCCTTTTTTTCGTTACTTACCTTCCCAGTTGCTGAACACAGGTCTGCCGCACCGTGCGCGGTGATCCGTGAGCGGCACCTGGCTGAACACGGGGGCTCAGTGCCCCCGTGGGCGACTGACCCCTCCGATCGCTCGCGTTTTGTTCCCGAGCGATTATCGACGCTCGACAGCAGGGCGAGGCGAGCCGGAACGTCCGGTTGGAGAGGGGTTACGCTCCTCAACAGGCCCAGATGGGCGGTTTTGTATAGGGTCCTCTATGCCGGAGAGAATCAGAATACAGTGAGGGAAAAAAGTATTTAATCCCCTGCTGATTTTGTACGTTTGCCCACTGACAAAGAAATGATCAATCTATAATTTTAATAGTAGGTTTATTTGAACAGTGAGAGACAGAATAACAACAAAAACATCCAGAAAAACGCATGTTTTTTATTTGAAATTTAATGAGGGAAATAAGTATTTGACCCCCTCTCAATCAGAAAGATTTCTGGCTCCCAGGTGTCTTTTATATAGGTAACGAGCTGAGATTAGGAGCACACTCTTAAAGGGAGTGCTCCTAATCTCAACTTCTTACCTGTGTTGAGGCGTAAATGATGACTCAGAGGCAGATCTTCGTGTAGGGGCTTGCGCCAGTTGTTTTATTAAAGACCTCGCTTTGCACACGACTCCGTGTACTGCACACTCACAGGCCTACACTCCACACCCCAGGGGAAGGGTACTGGGGATTCCCTAGCACCCGCAGGCTACGCTAGCCTGGTGCCAATTTCCCCCTACCCTGGGTCCCGACTTTCACCCTTCACGTTCCTCGACCCTCCAGACGACCCTGAACCCGTGACGGGTTCCAGCTTAAATCCCCCAGGGGTACATGACGTCACCGTCCCGCCCCCTGTCCATGACGTCACCATCCGTGACGTCATCGTACCAGAGGGCGAGCGTGACATGACGTCACTAACTCCTACTCTACACAGGTAACGAGCTGAGATCAGGAGCACACTCTTAAAGGGAGTGCTCCTAATCTCAGCTTGTTACCTGTATAAAAGGCACCTGTCCACAGAAGCAATCAATCAATCAGATTCTAAACTCTCCACCATGGCCAAGACCAAAGAGCTCTCCAAGGATGTCAGGGACAAGATTGTAGACCTACACAAGGCTGGAATGAACTACAAGACCATTGCCAAGCAGCTTGGTGAGAAGGTGACAACAGTTGGTGCGATTATTCGCAAATGGAAGAAACAAAAAAGAACTGTCAATCTCTCTCGGCCTGGGGCTCCATGCAAGATCTCACCTCGTGGAGTTGCAATGATCATGAGAACGGTGAGAAATCAGCCCAGAACTACACGGGAGGATCTTGTCAATGATCTCAAGGCAGCTGGCACCATAGTCACCAAGAAAACAATTGGTAACACACTATGCCATGAAGGACTGAAATCCTGCAGCGCCCACAAGGTTCCCCTGCTCAAGAAAGCACATATACATGCCCGTCTGAAGTTTTCCAATGAACATCTGAATGATTCAGAGGACAACTGGGTGAAAGTGTTGTGGTCAGATGAGACCAAAATGGAGCTCTTTGGCATCAACTCAACTCGTCGTGTTTGGAGGAGGAGGAATGCTGCCTATGACCCCAAGAACACCATCCCCACCGTCAAACATGGAGGTGGAAACATTATGCTTTGGGGGTGTTTTTCTGCGAAGGGGACAGGACAACTTCACCGCATCAAAGGGACGATGGACGGGGCCATGTACCGTCAAATCTTGGGTGAGAACCTCCTTCCCTCAGCCAGGGCATTGAAAATGGGTCGTGGATGGGTATTCCAACATGACAATGACCCAAAACACACGGCCAAGGCAACAAAGGAGTGGCTCAAGAAGAAGCACATTAAGGTCCTGGAGTGGCCTAGCCAGTCTCCAGACCTTAATCCCATAGAAAATCTGTGGAGGGAGCTGAAGGTTCGAGTTGCCAAACGTCAGCCTCGAAACCTTAATGACTTGGAGAAGATCTGCAAAGAGGAGTGGGACAAAATCCCTCCTGAGATGTGTGCAAACCTGGTGGCCAACTACAAGAAACGTCTGACCTCTGTGATTGCCAACAAGGGTTTTGCCACCAAGTACTAAGTCATGTTTGGCAGAGGGGTCAAATACTTATTTCCCTCATTAAAATGCAAATCAATTTATAACATTTTGACATGCGTTTTTCCGGATTTTTTTGTTGTTATTCTGTCTCTCGCTGTTCAAATAACACTACCATTAAAATTATAGACTGATAATTTCTTTGTCAGTGGGCAAACGTACAAAATCAGCAGGGGATCAAATACTTTTTTTCCCTCATTGTATGTATTTATATTGGAGGAATCCAATGAGCTATAAAGATTTTTTTTTTTACAGGTCTCCAGTAGGGGTGGCTAAGAGCGTTACAACAAACACATTACCATAACACGACAGCATTGCAAAGTACAGGCAAGGCAAACAAAGAGAGACCAGCGAGGGATGTCAGAGCCCTTGCTCGCACACAGACGCAACGAAACACAAGGGAGCAGTGGGAACGTCTTGATCCCCGTGCCAATTCGACGGACGGCCGCAGAGCGATTTGTGATGGATGCCATGGTGATAATGGTCAAAGGCAAGCATTTCATGGCCACCGTGTGATTGATGACGCGTGCGTGCATGCGCCTGCGTGTGCGGCCGTGCACGCTTCTGTGCCGCTGTACTTGCGTGCGCATGTGTATGCAGGGCATGTGTAGTTATTAATTAGCGGTGGTTAGCACTCTGAAACAAACCCGACGAACCCGAGTTCGTTTCCTGCTCACAGCCAACATTGGTGACGATTATCTGAACTGGTTTTGGGCCTCCCCTAGGTCTACTCAGCCTTAATTGAGTACCTGGTACGGTGTGTAAACATCAGCATTGGCGAGACAAAGGTTCCCTGGTGTGGTGCTGGCCACTGAGCCCTTTGTGTCCCGTGGCAGAATTAATAGGTACACCTGAACAGCACCACCGGTATATTGAAGCCTATTTGGCGATCTTTGTCGTAGTTATTTTATGGCATATGTCATTATGGCATATGTCGTGTGTGGAGAGCGATGGCCCAGTGGTTAGCACGTTGCACCATGGAACCCGGCGACCCAAGTTTGATTCCCAGCCACAGCTAATATCAGTTGCACGTGATAGCTGAACCTTTCCTGTGCTTCCCCTGGGACGACTCAGCCTGATGCAGTGTGTCAATTCTGTATGAGCAATGGGGAGACAAAGACGGCCGGACGTGGTGTTTGCCAGACCACCTCCCCTTTGGGTGCCATTTCAACTTCCGTAGGTGCTCGCTTGACAGCACTTGCCCCGACACTCTGCTTGGGCTATACCAGCGGGCCTTTGTCTCTTTTATGTGTGCATACGAGTGAACGTGTGAATGTGTGCCCCGCATTTGGTTCATTTCAGTGGGTGCCTTCCGTCATCCTCCACCCACTCGCGTCACTCAGGCCACCTTCAATTGGCACTGGCTGTCACCTCCGAGTGCCACGCTTCACAGTGAATATAAACACGCTTAATACCTGTGGATTTCAGGAAATATGGATTTTTAATACCACTTAAATTTTGTCTCGGATATGAAATGCATAAGGATAAAGCCCTGAGGCATCGTGCACGTGTGCGTGACGATTATCTAAACCGGTCCTGGGCCTCCCCTTGGTCGGCTCAGCCTCAAATGAGTATTTGGTGCGGTGCGCAAACATCAGCACTGGGGAGACAAAAGTGGTTTGGTCTGGAGTTGGCCACCCACACCTCGTGTGCCTTGCCGGCCTTCATAGGTGCTCTCGAACATCACTTGCCCCAAAAAGTCTGTCAAGGCTACACGGGAGATTTTTTTTTGTCTCTGTGTCTGATTAGTCATTGTTTACACAGCTAAAAGTAGCGTGCGCTTTCCCACTGAATTTGGCACAGCTGCTGACTGCGAGAGAGCCATCGCAGCACTGAGATTGTTCACACTTTTCTTGTAATCTGCGCCATTTGGTGCCAGGTAGATGCTGGCTTAAACGTCTGGCCGCCACGCGGCACGGCGCTCGGTGCGTTGTCCTGGGCGTGACGTTAAACTGCATCCGGTGATGGTGTCACCAAAACAACGCTGTGAGGGAAGGCAACAGGAAACCACTTCAAACACCACGACCCCCCAGCCTAAATTCGCCGGGGCTTCTCAGAACGCTTTATTACCCATCTCATCCCAACCGTCTGAAAGGGGCACCCCCAGTGGCAGCTGGCTCTGTGTGGTCTGCCAGTGTTGGGGGGTTGGGGGCGATGACGCCAATCTCCCACTGTCTGCCTTGTGTCTCTTTCTGGTATCTCCGTTATGTCTCATGATATCCCTTATGTCTCCCTTACGTACCCCCCTCCCCCCGTCGTCGTGACCGGCGCGTGACGCAGGCGTGACGATGAAGCTCATGGACGAGGTGGCCGGCATCGTCGCGGCGCGTCACTGCCAGACCAACATTGTCACGGCGTCCGTGGACGCCATCAACTTCCACCGCAAGCTGCGACTCGGTGAGACCCGGCACGGCGTCGCACCGGCTTCCCCTGCCTCTCGCTCTGCTGTTGGGATGCATAATTAACAAAAACTACATTTCTACATCGGTGTCCTCAGTGTTATATGAGAACCGAGCCGACCGTCATTACGTGCGGCTATCTGCTGAGCCTAACGTGCCAGCCCCCGACTTCCTTTGGCTTCCTCGCACGATTACGATCGTGACGCTTTCCCGTTGCCTCTGTGTTCCTCCCTCCCAAAGCAATATCCTTGCTCCCCCTCCCCCAGCCTCTTGTGTAGAGGATAGAAAGAAAATCCTCCCCAGACTTGACCGTGTAATTAAATGGCCCCCACCTGAAGACGGCAATACCCATGGAGAGAATACGTCAATAGGGTCGAGTTTAACCTCCCCTTTCCCGGCGGCAAGCCGCTTATGCGATCGATGCGATGAACGGCAGCGCTGAATTCAAACTCTGTCCGTGAAGGCCGAACGGCAAGACGGGAAGAGATATTCTCCAATTTCCTCCACGGTAAGAGTCCGTTGTCTGGACAGATTTTATGAGTCCCTGTATCCTGTCTTCTTCTAGTCTGTTATGCAACAAAATGTAGACTGCAGAGCAGAATGAGATGGGGTTTTTTTTGTGAGCGTCCATGGGGAGAGGTAACGCTGCGGTTTCCCACGCTGCGCGGCGAACCCCGCGAGACCGGAGTTGCACTGCCGACCATGGATAGGAACGGCAGTGGCGTGTGTTATATCCACACTCTATCGTGGGCCTCGCCGAGGTCGACTCGGCCTTAAATGGTTATCACTTAGCGTGGCGTGTGTGAATAAAAGCACTCGGAAAAACAAAGGTGGTCGGGCGGGGTTCTAGCCGCGTCGGCCTTGCTTGCTAAGAGCACTTGCCCCAAAAAGTCCATTCGACGAAACAGGGAATATTTGTGTCTTCGCCTAATAGGTGCTCATCAGCAGCCCTCGCCCACCTATTTGCCTCACCGTTTGATTGTTTGTGAGCAGCGTCGTCATTTCGAATGCGAATCTTAGGGTTAGGCCTCGCCTGGGTCGAACTCAACGTGAAATCAGCACCTGGTGCCAAGGCGTGCGTAACTCCCGATCGCAACACCCACCACCACCTCGCGGCCCGATCCCGTCCTCTTGCCCCCCACCCCCCCCAACGACTCGCCGCCGCACGTGCATCCAAACGACGAGCGCGGTAGGAGGCCTTCACCTCGGTTATTATTTGTCGCGTCGTCGTCTCTCGGACGGCTCGACCCAGTAGGGGGGGGGGGGGGTGGTCCCGCCACCTCCTCCGTCCCCGCCACCTCCTCCGTCCCCGCCACCTCCTCTTCCACGTCGTGCCCACCGGTTTCCCCGCTCGCGCCTCCTGAGCCCCGTTCAACCTCCACCCGCCAAGCCGTCGAGTCGGCGATGATAGCGGCGGCGCCCGTTACCGTTCGTCTACTTAATTGGCCGTTTGTGCCGGGTTGTTGGAAAAAGCAATTTGTAACGGCTACCGCGCGACCATATGTGTGTGACTTGCCGTGTGTGTGTGTGACTTGCCGTGTGTGTGTGTGACTTGCCGTGTGTGTGTGTGTGACTTGTGCGTGTGTGTGTGTGACTTGCCGTGTGTGTGTGTGTGACTTGTGTGTGTGTCACTTGGCCGTGTGTGTGTGACTTGCCGTGTGTGTGTGTGTGTGACTTGCCGTGTGTGTGTGTGTGACTTGTGTGTGTGTCACTTGGCCGTGTGTGTGTGACTTGCCGTGTGTGTGTGTGTGACTTGCCGTGTGTGTGTGTGACTTGCCGTGTGTGTGTGTGTGACTTGTGTGTGTGTCACTTGGCCGTGTGTGTGTGACTTGCCGTGTGTGTTTGTGACTTGCCGTGTGTGTGTGTGACTTGCCGTGTGTGTGTGTGTGTGACTTGTGTGTGTGTCACTTGGCCGTGTGTGTGTGACTTGCCGTGAATGTGTGTGACTTGCCGTGTGTGTGTGTAACTTGCCGTGTGTATGTGTGTGACTTGTGTGTGTGTCACTTGGGCGTGTGTGTGTGACTTGCCGTGTGTGTGTGTGACTTGCCGTGTGTGTGTGTGACTTGCCGTGTGTATGTGTGTGACTTGTGTGTGTGTCACTTGGCCGTGTGTGTGTGACTTGCCGTGAATGTGTGTGACTTGCCGTGTGTGTGTGTGATGTGTGTGTGTGTCACTTGGCCGTGTGTGTGTGACTTGCCGTGTGTGTGTGTGACTTGCCGTGTGTGTGTGTGACTTGCTGTGTGTGTGTGTGTGACTTGCTGTGTGTGTGACTTGCCGTGTGTGTGTGTGTGTGACTTGCCGTGTGTGTGTGTGTGACTTGCCGTGTGTATGTGTGTGACTTGTGCGTGTGTGTCACTTGGCCGTGTGTGTGTGTGTGTGAATTGCCGTGTGTGTGTGACTTGCCGTGTTGACTTGTGCGTGTGTGTGACTTGCTGTGTGTGTGTGTGACTTGCTGTGTGTGTGTGTGTTGTGACTTGCCGTGTGTGTGTGTGTGACTTGCTGTGTGTTTGTCACGTGCCGTGAGTAGGAGGCCCCACGCCGCCGTTTGTTGAATAATGCACACGTTGCCCTCAACTCATAAATACAAATGTGTGGCGGCTTCTACTTCAGCGGCGTCTTTAAACGCGGCCCTCTTTGCATCCACATTGAAAGGCGCTATGTTTAGCGCACGGATATCATTATGACCCGAGAGTACGTCCGCCGAGGAGACGGAGCGATGGGTCTCTCCATCGTGTCCCTAGAGCGGCAAGGGGGGTGGAGTGAAAGTGAGCAGAGTTCACACAGCAGCGGCCCTCAACACTCAGTGGGTTCCAGTGTTGTTTTCCAGTTTTTCGCTCGGCAAATCACCGCGGTCTGATGCATACGGACTGCTTGTGCAACACACAGACAGACGTTAGATGATGACATAAGAGCAGAGAGGTGAATATTCCTTCGTGATAAAGATAAAGATTCCCAAGCAGGCGGTCAGGAAAGGTACTGTGCACTTTGTGAGCACCCTAATGGAATGAAAATCAGCGTAGTGCACGAGTGGGTGGTTTGGCCAGAGCTTCACCTTTGTCTCCCCAGTGATGATGTTTTACACACCGCACCAGGTACCGTACTCGTTTAAGGATGAGTCGAGGAGCCCCAGGAGCGCTTCAGATATTCGTCTCCAATGTGGGCCATGAGCGGGAATTGAACTCGGGTCCCCGGGATCGTTGTACAGTGAGCTAAACACTGCACTACTGCACTCAAGCGTGTCCACACTCCTACAAAGACCTCCCGTGTAACCTTTAACGGACTGGTTGGGAAACTGCTGTTAGCGAGTAGCACCTGCAGTCTGGAATGGCACACAAAAGGGGTGGATTGCCAGCACCACGCCCGACCGCCTTTGTTTCCCCAGTAGTGATGCTTACCCACCGCACCGGGTACTCTTTTTAGGCTGAATCGACCTAGGGGAGGACCAGGACCAGTTCACTGGTGTTGGCCGTAGAGCAGCGCGCTGCTGTTCGCTGCGCGACCGCTCCCCACACATTCTGCGGTTTTGGAATTCCAGCTGGGATTAAAGCAACCTCGGGAGCCCCCCCCCCCACTTCAGCAGGGATTAAACGATCTGGATTGAAGCCCCAATGTGTTCACTTCTAGGGGATGTTTGCATCACCCCCACTGACATCCGGATTAATGGCAGCGCATAAGGCCTTGAAGATAATGGTGAGCGCATTGAAGACCATGTGCTTCTATTTGTGTGTGTATACACCACGCGGATAAAACATCAAAAAGCTAAGCATTTGTACGCGGTGTTGCACGTTTGGCTGGATGACCGTACTTCACCACGCTGGTCAATGCGGGTTGGTGAAGGCATGGGCAGCCTAGACATTGTGAACTTGCTATCGTTCGTGCCCCTATCGTCCTTTGACGTTGTGCGTAGAATGGGTGTGTGTAGTGTTGTGGTTAATGCTGCACTGCGTTACAAACCTGGAAATAAAAACATGCTTCCTGCAGCGGCCCCGGCCTTCCCCTAGGTCGACTCGGCCTCAAATGAGTACCTGGCGTGGTGTGTCAACATCGCCACTCGGGAGACAAAGGCGGTCGGGCGTGCTGCTGGCCACTCACCCCCTCGCGTCCCGTGCCGGCCTTCATAGGTGCCACTCGCCCCAACAGTCTGTTGAGGCTACACGGGCGGGATCCTGCACCTGCGTGTAATTGTACCGGTGATTAATTGTGCGATGTCGTCTAATCCGCAAGCAACTTTCGGGGTATCCAGTAAGCAGTCGATTAGCTTATCTCGTTTCCACAATCCATCTCGCCTGCCCTATACACACCGGCACTAATTCCACGGCCTCAGCTGCCAAGGCTGATCGTAAATCGCTACAGCGGTACATTATTTTTCTTATGCTTGAATGATTTTGCACTTGAACAAAATTGCCACCCTTTTTTAAGCCACTCTGCGCTAATGAGAGCGCAAGCTTTTACGCAACAAGGTGTGTCCAAGTCATAAATTGCGTCCATACATTTTGCGCCCGTACAATTCCCCTTTTAATAGGTAGCACGGAATTATGCTTACAACCAAATGTCTCCGTCAGTGCGTCTCGGAAGCCTCACAGGGGGCTGAGTTTGGGGTTCGCGCTTAGATTGGAGAGTGCCGTGCGTTTGTGGGTGTGCGCTCAGAGATGGCCAGGAGTTCGTGGCCAAACAGCGATGGGGCATCTCAAACCTATTTGCGTTTTTCTTTTGTTTACATCGTGGTTCGCCGAACACAGCCCCAGCGCGTTTAGCAACCGCCGGCGGCGCTAATAGGCGTAAAATAGATAAGAGTTGATACCCCTGTTGGGTTTAAACAGGAGTTGTAAGAACTTGGGAAAAGAGACGTTGGGAGGGAAGCCGCTTTGAGTGTTACCCTCGTTATATGTGTGGGTTTTCTCCGGGTGACCCATCAATGCCATCGGACATCGAGTATATTATCATCACGAAATATGTGCATTTTTGTCATTCCAGGACCTTCAATAATTCAAATATCTTCTACGACAGCTGTCTTGCTGATACCCAATGTCTCGGTAAATCGGTTTACCAGCTGATAAGATAAGATCAGTGTCATGAAAATAAAGCCACTTTGTATTCCTTCACAATAAAGCGACACAGTGTGAGGTCGGTGTTCCAGTCGCGTAAGGGTCTTGTAACCGCATCAGAACACCGTGCCAGTGATTTCCAAGAGCCCGATTTGGAATGAGGGTTCCTCCCACTTCGCCCTTGGGATTAATCCGGGTCCTCAAGCGTTGCGAGTTGGTGGTTTCTCAGCCCCGCTCGCCAATCAGTGTGCGGAAGACTTTACAAGAGATGTGGGGTAAGATGGGCTAGTCCTGTTGGAACGTAATTTGAACGAAAAAAACAAAAAATAATAAGTAATATAACAAAAGGTGAAGGTGCAGTCCTGCAATTGCTTGCTCACACCACTGCTCGTAGAAGAGCCCCCTCTATAGAGGGTATTTGGCCTACTCTTCCATACTGTTTGGACAGCTTGTAAGTAGTAAAAGTAACAACGAATATGTGGGGGTGGGCGGAATCTGTGGTGCATTCTTATTACGCCTGGGCAAGGTGAACATTCGAGGTGTTGGCCACTCAGAATTCATCATCAGCCACGGTCAATCCACTGCTGGATGATTGCCTCGCTAAGCTGCTGCCACCGCATCTCGTGATCCCGCGATATTGATAATCCACCTCTCACCTGCACGCAAACCCACTCGCGATTAAACCCCAACGAATGATTTACATTTCAAACGTTTCCTGAGATTGGATTTTTCTCCGGGTCCTCCGGTTTTCCCCTCCACATTTAGAACCACCATCACGCGTTTAGAGTATTTGACTACTGCTATAAATGAAAAGCCACTAAGTTGAGCTATCGTTTGTGATGGGGAGGTGCGCTTCTGAAAAAGAGCCATACAGCTCGGCGGGCCTTACCTGGTTAAAAAAAATGTAAAATTTTAGTTTTTAAGACTAAAACGGAACTATGCCGGGAAACGGCGAGGCTCGGCAACGGAAGAGGAGGCACGGCAGAGGATGAGGCACGGCGCGGCGCCATCGACTGGGGAGCCGGCTGGGGGCCCCCACCGGGCTGGGGGCTGCGAGCCGGCGCTCCTATAAATAGCGGCAGGCGCCGCACCAGAATTTGCGGCCGTGTCAGAGGTACGAAAATGGGAACCCCCCCCCCCGCTCCCCCCCCCCCCCATCAGCTGCTGACGGTAGCAAAGGGCAAATGAGTTTTATATTGAAGGCGAAAAACAAGCGAATGCATTTTTTTTTTGCGCTCGCCCACTCGGACGTGACGGCAGAAGTTTTCTTCGCACATCGTGGCGGGGGGCGGCGGTGGGGGTGAGTGGGGGGGTGCAGGGTGGGTGGTGTTGACACGATGCAGCGAGGATAGTCAGCAGACACAGGGTGCCCCCCCCCCCTTCCATTTCCAATTAATTCCATTCTCCGCGCTTATTTGCAGCTCCGCTCGTGTCCCCGAATCCGAGGTGTCGATGCGGCCTTTATTTAGAGGCAGGTGGGAGCCCATCAAGAGCTGCCCGCGGCTGCCTGAACCCCACAGACGCTATGGCGCCAAGGGGAGCGTGCACAGCGACAACGCTTCAACTTTGGGGGCAGATTCTTTAAAAATATATATATATGCTCAGCCATCGATGTAATTGCTTTTAAAAAATGTTAATGCAGGCAAATACTGGTGGTGTGGCAGTGTCCCCCAAGAAGTATGTTCAATTTAAAAGGTTACATTTGCAGGCCGTTGCATTTAAATAATTGCCTATTATCCTTTAACGCAATGAGCGGTTTACTTGTTTAATGCGTCAGGTTATTGCCTGTTTGCTGAATAGGGGCTTCCCTTGCACATTTTGTTTTATTTCACTGATATTGGTTCTAGCTGTGTTCTCATTTGTTATGGCCTCGAAAGAGATTGCATTCAATCGCTGGATGCCTCGCTTACAAAAGAAATCCATCTCAAAAGACCCACACTCCTGACTATAAACAAACAAAAGCCTAGGAATATCCAGTTTCGAAGAAGAAGCGACTCATGAAAATCTGTTGACTATTCATGCGCGTAAAAAAAAGACAATAAAACACTGAGGTTTTTTTTTCGGCGTAAAAATTGGCTTAGAAATTACCTTTTTTCAAGGTTTAAAAAAAATATTTTATCCCACTAAGCCACAGGGCCCAGGATTATGAGAGTGGGCAGCGTTTGATTTTAAAAGCCACCGCTGCTGCCAATGAGCCAGCCATCGAGCTGTCGGCGGCGGTGGGGGCATCATTCCGCTGGCGCTGCGTTGGGCACGTTCATGAGCTGGCACCGCGCCCACCACCCTCTCCGTGGGCACCGCCGCCACTGCCGATAAATAAAAGAGGTGAATCTTGATTTGAAGCTTTCGTGACTGCAGGATGGTTCTTTCGGTAAAGTCACGTAGGTAGAAAATTAATAGATCACGACGTCTCGATCGCAACACAAGCAACCGTCATCAGGTGAAACAAACACAGCAGGAGAACTGCTGACGTTTTCCTGCTGTGTTTGTTTCACCTGATGACGATTGCTTGTGTTGCGATCGAAACGTCGTGATCTATTAATTTTCTATGTACGTGACTTCACCAAAAGAACCAAAGAGTTTAAAAGAGGCGACTGCCGAAAACAAGCAGCGGGCAAATTCTAAATGTTTTAACAGTGTAGGCCCACTGAGCCTATATAACTCTTTTTCAAAAGCATCCTGGCTATCACAAATGATAGCTCAACGAAGTGGCTTATCACGTGGAAATTTGGAACATCCAAATACTCCCAACGCAAGTTTTAAATGCGAAGGGAAAAATTGGAGGACCCGGAGAAAAATCCACGCGACCACCGGACAAGAGACTCGCAAACTCCAAATATACAGCAGCAGCAGGCATCAGGGATGGGATTGAACCCACGACCTCCTGTATACCAGGCGAGGGAGATAACATCTCGCCACTGTTCGTCCATAACACTGCGTGTCCTCAAAAGGAAATGTATTTAATAGACGACGTTTCGGGCAAATGGCTCTTTAGCATCGCACAAATGCTTAATGCGTGCATAAATGTACGCACTGTAAAGAAGGCCATTGCCCCAAATGTCGCCTTTCTTTTAAGGTCTCACACAGTGTTGTTATTGACGAATGTGTTGAGTTCTGTTGTTGTTAATTGTGCCTGTCCACCACTGCAAATATAGCAGCATCACCAAATAATGTGACTACATATTGACACTTGAGCTCTTGATTTAATCTCTTGTGATGTGTATTACATTGTCAGATGGATTGCAGATGTACGTCAATGTCAGGTATATTTTACAAAGCCGGGTAGGCAGGCAGCTGGGATGGTAGGCAGCTGGGTTGGCAAGTAGAGATGGGTAGGTAGGTGGATACTTAGAAAGCTATTCAAGCAGGTCATAGGTGTATGGGTAAGTCGGTATGCAAGCAGGTAGGTATGTTCGCTGGTTCGGAGAGTGGGCCGGTCGCCAGACATCTGGGTACAGTGAGGGAAAAAAGTATTTGATCCCCTGCTGATTTTGTACGTTTGCCCACTGACAAAGAAATGATCAGTCTATAATTTTAATGGTAGGTTTAATTGAACAGTGAGAGACAAAATACAACAACAAAATTCAGAAAAACGCATGTCAAAAATTTTATAAATTGATTTGCATTTTAATGAGGGAAATAAGTATTTGACCCCTCTGCAAAACATGACTTAGTACTTGGTGGCAAAACCCTTGTTGGCAATCACAGAGGTCAGACGTTTCTTGTAGTTGGCCACCAGGTTTGCACACATCTCAGGAGTGATTTTTGTCCCACTTCTCTTTGCAGATCTTCTCAAAGTCATTAAGGTTTCGAGGCTGACATTTGGCAACTCGAACCTTCAGCTCCCTCCACAGATTTTCTATGGGATTAAGGTCTGGAGACTGGCCAGGCCACTCCAGGACCTTAATGTGCTTCTTCTTGAGCCACTGCTTTGTTGCCTTGGCCGTGTGCTTTGGGTCATTGTCATGCTGGAATACCCATCCACGACCCATTTTCAATGCCGTGGCTGAGGGAAGGAGGTTCTCACCCAAGATTTGACGGTACATGCCCCCGTCCATCGTCCCTTTGATGCGGTGAAGTTGGCCTGTCCCCTTAGCAGAAAAACACCCCCAAAGCATAATGTTTCCACCTCCATGTTTGACGGTGGGGATGGTGTTCTTGGGGTCATAGGCAGCATTCCTCCTCCTCCAAACACGACGAGTTGAGTTGATGCCAAAGAGCTCCATTTTGGTCTCATCTGACCACAACACTTTCACCCAGTTGTCCTCTGAATCATGCAGATGTGCATTGGCAAACTTCAGACGGGCATGTATATGTGCTTTCTTGAGCAGGCGGACCTTGCGGGCACTGCAGGATTTCAGTCCTTCACGGCGTAGTGTGTTACCAATTGTTTTCTTGGTGACTATGGTCCCAGCTGCCTTGAGATCATTGACAAGATCCTCCCGTGTAGTTCTGGGCTAATTCCTCACCGTTCTCATGATCATTGCATCTCCACGAGGTGAGATCTTGCATGGAGCCCCAGGCCGAGGGAGATTGACAGTTCTTTTGTGTTTCTTCCACTTGCGAATAATCGCACCAACTGTTGTCACCTTCTCACCAAGCTGATTGGCAATGGCCTTGTAGCCCATTCCAGCCTTGTGTAGGTCTACAATATTGTCCCTGACATCCTTGGATAGCTCTTTGGTCTTTGCCATGGTGGAGAGTTTGGAATCTGATTGATTGCTTCTGTGGACAGGTGTCTTTTATACAGGTAACAAGCTGAGATTAGGAGCACTCCCTTTAAGAGTGTTCTCTTAATCTCAGCTCGTTACCTGTATAAAAGGCACCTGGGAGCCAGAAATCTTTCTGATTGAGAGGGGGTCAAATACTTATTTCTCTCATTAAAATGCAAATCAATTTATAACATTTTTGACATGCGTTTTTTCTGGATTTTTTTGTTGTTATTCTGTCTCTCACTGTTCAAATAAACCTATTATTAAAATTATAGACTGATCATTTCTTTCTCAGTGGGCAAACGTACAAAATCAGCAGGGGATCAAATACTTTTTTTCCCTCACTGTAGGTGGAGAGATTGTCAAGTAGGTAGGTGTGCAGGTAGCAGAGAGGTACAGTAAGTATGCAGGTGGGGAGACAGGAAGGTCGTAAGGTTTGGCAGGTGGGTAGATGAGTAGGTAACCCTCATAGATGAGTAGGTAACCCTTATAGATGAGTAGGTAACCCTTATAGATGAGTAGTTAACCCTTATAGATGAGTAGGTAACCCTTATAGATGAGTAGGTAACCCTTATAGATGAGTAGGTAACACTTATAGATGAGTAGGTAACCCTTATAGATGAGTCGGTAACCCTTATAGATGAGTAGGTAACCCTTATAGATGAGTAGGTAACCCTTATAGATGAGTAGGTAACCCTTATAGATGAGTAGGTAACCCTTATAGATGAGTAGGTAACCCTTATAGATGAGTAGGTAACCCTTATAGATGAGTAGGTAACCCTTATAGATGAGTAGGTAACCCTTATAATACTCGTTGAGCTCTGTGTCCTGGGACATTTGGAGGCAAATACAAGATAAACAATTATTTGTACAGTACGAAAGCAGTGTAAAACCAAGGTTGATCATTGGTAACCGTAAGAGCTTGCAAGAAAAGTTACGTTTTCTATCGAGTCATGCCAGATCTAATTTGCTACAAAAATTATTCATCATTTCCTCAGCGATCTTGAAAATGAAAACAGTGACATGTGCGAGCAATGTACTTATGTGGCAGATGATATTCTTGAGTAACTGGCGTTTTATTGGACAATATCGAACATGACGGATCTCGCTCAAACAAAGAATTACATCATCGTGCAAAATCTTGTCAGATTTCGGTTTAAAAAAAAAACCTGAAAACCATAACATCGCTGCCCATTGCTATCGCAGGCGGTGACTAAACGTCGTCTCAGTCATCCCACGTTCACAGTCGCGCGGCAGCCTCCGCCGTTTACCGCAATCGTGCCGTTTCAACTATGGACTCCGCTAAACCCTCGTCGGAGGAAAGCGTTAATTAAGACCCGGCGGGCAAGCCGCTGATTAAGAGAGCTCTTCAGGAGCAATCGCTAAAGATCGCACGCGGCTCGGATCATGAATCTTCCTTGTGAATCGATGGATTGGACCGTGGGGGAGGGGGGGCGGGGGGGGAGGGCGGGTGGGGGAAGAGCAATGACCACTCAACCTCATCACGTCCGCCACCGCCGTGCCGATCGATGACGCTCGTGTCATCGAAATAGGCCAGCTATTGCTGGCCTATTTCGGGGTTGTATTTAACCGAGGGTTTAAATTTAGAGCTCGCGTCGATATTGAAACAAGCGTACGCACGTGCCTGTCCGTGATACTTATTTACCTGTGCGAATCCGTGCGTGTGCACGTGCCTGTGTGTGTACGTACGTGGCTGCTTGTGGATTCGATTCCCAGCCACGGTTAACATCGCCGACGAATCTGTTGAACCATTCCGGGGCCTTGCTTAGAATTTGGTCGAAACATGTAAACGTCAGCACTGGGGAGACAAAAGGCAGAATGTTTGAAACGTTGGCAGCGCTGTTTATAATTTTAGCGCACGCTCGGTCGTGGCTGTCACTGCAGGGTCCTGTGCCAGGAGTGAGCGAGGTTTTGTGTGTTTGTGCTTCGTTGTCTACCGTGGGGGAGCGGTGGCGCAGTGGTTAGCGCACTGCACTGCGAACCCGGCTACCTGGGTTAGATTCCCGCTCACGGCCACCAACACCAGTGACGATTACCTGATCCAGTCCAGGGCCTCCTGTAGTTGGGAGAGACATTTACAATTGCAATTTAGTACTCGAATTGTAAATGTTGTGGGTTTACTCTCCAACACAGCGGTGTGCCAATGTAGTAGCTAATTGGTACATCTTGGTTACGTGACAAACCCTTCCTAATTGGCCGTGTCGGGTGGTGGCGGCGTGTTTAACGACACGCCTATATATATACGCGATCTAACTTTTGTGGATAATATCGGTCGGCAGAAGGCTACGTGTTGAACAGAAAAGATGCATCGACGGCCTGCCGCCCCCCCCCTCCCCCCCCGCCCCCCCCCCCCCCCCCCGTGTCCTGTGTACCGTTGTCGAGCAGGCAGCATACTGACGGTGACGGGCCGCCTGACGTTCACGAGCGCCAAGTCGATGGAGATCGAGGTGGGCGTGGAGGCCAACGCGCTGCTGGGGGACGGCAGCGAGGAGGAGGCCGAGGCGGAGCGCGTGTGTGCCGTCAGCGCCTACTTCACCTACGTGTCGCTCGCCAAGGACGGCAAGCCCCTCGGTGTACCGCAGCTCAAGGTGAGGGGTTGGACCGGGGCGGCTCCCCCCGGCGAGGCCAAGCCCATCGGTGTTTATGAATCCCCGGCGAGCGTTTTACCTTTTTGTTCATCCCCCTTTTTTTTTTTTTGGCACGCAAGCCCCGGTACAACGCGTCGGTGGTGCCTGGGGAGGGGGACAGAAACACCCTGGTGGCGGGGCGGGGGGGGGGAGTTGGGGGGGGATCTTCTACGTTTGGCCGTTGTCTATAAGGTGGGAAGAGGAATGCTCAGTGCTCACCCTGAGCGGGGTCTTCCATCGGTGGGAGGGGGAGGGGGGGGCTAACAGCTTATATATGTGGGGGGGGAGGGGGGGCTAACAGCTTATATATATGTGGGGGGGGGGGGGAAGGATGCCCCGGCGAGCGTTTTTACGAGGTCGATGATGGAGGGTTTCGAAAAAAAGTCATGGAGTCTGATGAACGCGGTCCGGGTTGACTTCGTTAGCGAAAGCTCGAACCGAGTGGCGCGTGCAAGAATGGAATCGTCGGTTGATATTGATTCTGACGGGCGGCGGCGGTGGTGACCACGCACGTGGCCTGTAATCGCGGCGTCGAGGGGGTGCCATAATACCCTGGCTTGCCCAGGAGAAGACGGTACGCCCAAAATGTGTGGGCTCCACCTGTTGTGTATGTATGTGATTGAGTGTTTCCCCCTCTCACGCGTGGGTTCTCTCCACGTGCTTAATATGTAGAGGACCATAGAGCATGGGTGATTATGTTATTGGCGCCGGCTCACCGCGTGGCTGCCACCTTTCACGCTCGTCTGTGGTTCATCCCGGCACCTCCGAGTCGTTCTCTCTCTCCGAGAGTGGGGAGTGTAGACTGTGCGGCGGCGGCGGCGGCGCAGGGTTTCAAGTTGTCGTTTTAATTATCCTAATACGTTCGTAGGTCTGTGTGTATCTTAAGCATTGTGTTTTTTTTATTCACCCGTGCTGTATACGGTGGGTTCACATAACCCCCCTGCAAGCCACTGCATTTGTCATCGGCCGCGGTCAATCCATTGCTGGATGAAGGCCTCTTCAAAAAACCGCCATCGCCACCTCTCACGAGCCCACGATGCAACAATCGACCGAGCACCGATTCACCGAGCGCCAACACATGAACTGAATTCATCGCTCCATCTCATCGGCGGACATCCTCTCAGGTGTCTTCCGTTCCTTGGCTGTCCGCTCCGTGTTTGTTGTTGACCGTCGTCCACCTTCCCCTTCAGGGGCGACACGTCCTGCCCGAGCCCGCTCGCCCTTCTTAACAGTCTGGATGTAGTCATGGCCGTGAGTGCATTTAACAAACCAAAAAATTATTCAGTTTTAGGACTCCTGATTTCCCCAGCAAACTCATGCCACAAGCATGATAAACATATTGATTTTATAATATCTTTATGTACAGCAAGTGTTTTTAATGCTTTCAGTCATGTATTGAGCACACAACAGCACAGCAGCATTCACAGCTGATGTGAGCGAGGGATACGCTTTAAAATAGAACACAGGAGCTATGTTTATGAAGAACAGCTGTTTAAGGCCATGCGCCAGTGTTATTTTTATTCTCACACATCTATTTAACAAAGCGACAGTGACTTTGTCCGTAGCGTATTTTTAGTAAGGCTTTACAATTTGGAATTGTCTATCACACCGTGGCTCGGTACAGCCAACCTAATTTTGATATTCATCCAGGCCATCGCAATTGAATATTTGGCCTCGTCCTTAATGAGTATGAATACACAACTTACTTGCTGTAAATCTCGACTTAAAGCTTTTCCTGATGACGACCGCTTGTGTTGCGATCGAAACGTGGTAATTTTTTGTTATTTTCTTTGAACTTGTCTACGTGACTTTACCGAAAGACCCAAAGAATATAATTACTTGCTGTACTGTCTCGCATTATGATCTCATTGTGATCCACCGATTTCACCTCCCTAAGTGTTGGAACACAAGTGCCGTCGCAGTGGATGGCATGCATCATTCTCATCATCTTTTAATAATATGCATGAACTTGCTCTAGCACTAGGTGCAGTGTCATCGCACCAGCATAGCCGTGTACCCAGGAAGGCAACCGTGTGCACAATCGTTGTGATGCTCGTGTGTTGGTGTTGGAGTCACAAGTGGTATGACAGACAAACATTCATTTAAATACATTAGCAATGGAAAATATCGTAATTCGGACGTGCGTCAACAGGCGCCACGAGCGAGCAATCGCAGCCAACCAATTGCTCCGCTAAACATTTTGCCCGCTGTCCAGGTCAAATCACGCCCCCTCTCAAAAAATCGTAATAGATTACGCGGAATAAAATCAACTATTGCTCAACCTAGAGTCAGAAGCAGAACGGCGGTCGAACAATCGCTCGACAAATAACGTAATTATATTCGCCGGTGCATCCGGCGTACGAACGCCGTCGCCACCGCCGTCCTGCTGCGTCAGCGCCGTTGGTGTGAATAGCGGCGTTCCCTAAACGAAAACGTCAAGGTGAAGGGCGGTTGCAGGGCGAGGTCTGCTTCTGGCCACTCGATCGCTGCAGGAGAAGGGATCTCCTTCCGTTGGGCCCATCCCCCACACTCCCACCCCACCCTCTCGAGGGGGGAGCTATAAAAGCCGGCAGTCACCCACAATTTAGCCCAACGCAACCAATTTGCCCGTTGCTGCGGTGCGCGATAATGATCGTAATTCCCTTCTTCTTATTGCCGCTGCCGCCACCGTGGCGGCAGCGGCAGCGGCGTTACAAACGAAGAGGCAGCGATGATCACATCGAGCGCGATTGCAATTGAAGGGTGCAGAACCCGGCGAGTTTGGGTTATTTTTACTCTGGCTGCACGTCCCCCGTGGGAGATGAGATGTGAGAAGCGAGTCTCTCGCTCTCCCGAGCCCCAGGGCTTTTGTGTCTCTTTCCATTGATCGAGAGAGCAGCCTCGGAAATGTTGGAAGCCGAATATGGATATAGGATTTCCCATCGAGTAACAAAATTCCCCGTTTGGATTTATATTTTCTCCCTCCCACACATTGGCCGTTTTTTTTGTTTGTTTCTGTTGTGAAACGGTACCAAATCGCGGCCGATGTGCACACCCAGTAGCCAATCTGGTTGGAATCAAATGATTTTGTGGCGATGCAGCTGCCATCCCCCTGCAGCTTTTGCAGTGGTGCCCAATCACAGTCAATCTCAACAAAACTCAAGCTCACCGCTGAATTCGTTGATTCCCCCCCCCCCCCCACCATTCTGGTGCGAGGTTAACGTGTGGATTTTTATAAAAAAGGTGGTGTCGCTAAGACACGTGCAACGCACCTTCCCAAAGACGAAGATCCCCCGATTAGCCTTAACGGACTGTTGGTACAAGTGCTGTTCGTGAGTAGCACCTATGAAGGCCGACACGGCACACGAGGGAGAGGGTGCCCAACACCACACTCTTTGTCTCCCAAGAGGTGATATTTGCACATCTCATCAGCTACATTGAGTCGACCGACAGGAAGCCCCCAGGACTGGTTGGTCATAAGCGGGAATCGAAGTCGGGTCACCGGGTTTGTAGCGCAGCGTGCTAACGACTGCGATACCGCTCTTGACGCACCTTCCCACGCGCACGCCAGGGGTTCTCCGAACACCATCCCCTTCTTAAAACTAAAATTAATTTACATCCCTTTGTCGATCCGCTGCTGGATAAGGTGGCCGCTGAAGGCTTTGTTTTCAGAGAAGCGCTGTGAAAGAGTCGTCCCCTGACACTGCTCTGTGAGATTTCCAAATGGTTTCCTTGCCTCCTGACATTTTGGCATTGCCAGTAGCAGTCCAGTTTAAAAAAAAGTTCCGAACACAGACCAACTGATATCCGCGTTATATCGAATAGGCAAAATGAGAGGAAATTTCAGCTCAATTAGAAAGTCAAAATGTTGTTACGTGCAAATTTGTGAATAATCTAACGTGATGATGAAATCACGGTCACTGTCGAGGAGCAGCAAGTAGTGGGGCCGTCGCTTGGAGAGACGATGGCCGACGGAGAGGCCTGGTTACGGGGGAACGGCAGCCCAAGGAGGGAAACGCGCTGGGGAGGACGGCCAGCGTGGAGACGGAGCGGCAACGCGCTCTGCTCGCGCGTGCAGGAGCGAGACGGGACCGCGTGGCGTCTGTATCAACGACGGGAGGCGACGGAGAAGTGGGGGAGGCCAGCCGTGGATAGATCATGGCCGGCGGTGATGTTGATGGTGGTGGTGGAGGTGATGGGCCGTGAGAATGACCTTCGAAGGGCGGAAGAGAATGGAGGATAATATTCTGGGCACTGCCATGAGAGCCGTGCCAATGGCAGCACGAGGTCAGGCACTTGGATAAAAAAAAATTGCGAGTCACGAAAGGTCAGTATTGATCTCACAACAAACAGGGATTTTTACAGCATCGTTTATTATAATGCGAGATTAAAGTGATGCATTCCACGGCATGCTGTGACTTAGAACTCCACTTCAAAGGAGGTAGTTTTACAAGGGTGGAAACGGTGGCGCAGTGACGACACACGTTCCTCGCAACAAGAAGGAACCTGGGTTCGATTCCTGACTCGGGTGTCTCGGATGATGTTTTGCAACTCGTGATCGGCGAGCTGATTCTGTAATCTTCACGGAAAGACGAAGACGTTAAAAGTCAGATTTCTTCGTTTGAATCTAAATAAATTCGCGTAATAACAAAAACAACATTTCAATCGTGAATTATAGTGCTTGTGCAGTTAGTTTCATAAGTCTTATTTTAATTAACCGCCACGTTTGTTTTAATCTCCTTGATTACAACAAACTGTTCTCCCTCCGTTACAAACTCGCTGCGATTTGCTTCACCTCGGCCTCGATGTTTATCTCCGCGCATCTCCGTGCGGAGTGTTTTCTCAACTGCGCAGTCTCAAAGGAAAGTCCCATTAGCGAATCACACACCTGGACTGTCAAGTTATAGCAATAGTCTCGAGCCCCCCCTTTTCCCCCACGCCCCCCCCCTTTTCCCCCACGCCCCCCCCCTTTTCCCCCACGCCCCCCCCCTTTTCCCCCACGCCCCCTCCAGCCCCCCTCCACCCCCCCAATCTCGTGACCGCTAATGGACACTTACAACCCACATGGTCTGTTGTTGCCTCTCCCTTGTGGAGTCTATATTGAGCCTGGGTATGTCGCCATGGCTCAGAATGAGAACAACAAAGGCCGCTGTTGTTTATTTATTGAACGATTGAACCGGTACACATTGAATCTTTTTATCTGTTTTAGCAATACCACACTGTGTGTGTGTGTGAGACAGGGGGGGCGGGTAGGAGACGGCCCCCTACCCCACATACCAAAAAAAAATTTCGCTTTAGTTTGAATTGACGAAAAATGTGAGGCAATTTGCTCACGTTCTGTGCAAATGTGTTAATAATCGGGACGCGATTGTGACATCACGGTTACTGTTGAGGAGCAGTGAGGGCTATCGCTTGGAGTGACGATGGTGGACGGACGAGGCCTGCTTACGGGAGCGCCGTTGCTTTACCACCGGTCCCTCCTCCGTTAATTAAGATTTTTTTTTCGTTTTTTACGGAGTTGCCGTTTATTTATTTGAAAAAAAAAATGTCCCCAAGTCGGGGACTCACAACGCTCGGCCAGGAATCTTTAATTCCCACCGCGCCTGCCCGAGTGATGAATGAACGTGGACGTGACATGCAGGGGTTGGGGTGGGGGGGGGGCATTGGTGGTTAGCTCAAGTGTGAAATATCCGGAAGAATTTCTCACCAGCTATTTGGGAGACAAATTATAAATCGAGAGAGACAAGAAAAGATGTAACATAACTCGTGATCTTTATCGCAGTACATCAGTTCTATTCACTGTCGGCATTACTAACAAGAGGGTTTATTTTTATATATATCGCATTACAATAGACCCATATTTAATAATTACCGCATTCAAAGCCGAATTTACGGTGCTTGGCTCTGCTGCGGTACTCGACGGCCAGAGACCAGTTGACGGTGAAGTGGAACAAACTGACGGAAACGTCGCACTTTGTTGAGTTTTTCCGGGCGGATAAATTCTTGCCGAGGTCGTTAACTGCGGCGCAACAAACGCCAGCCGTCGCGTCTCTTCGTTTCTGCGTGCGCACGTGCAGCGGACGAGAGAGCCGATGTGTCCCACAGAACGTAGCCGCGTTGCTCCCTGTAGTTTGTGACCCAATTAGGGCCTCGTTTGGCCGTGGCTCCACGTTATAACCCGACGGGCGGTTGGCACCCAAGTTGAAACACTCCGAGCGATGAAAGACACGCTGGCACACAAAAGACCAAGATCGCCCCGATAGCCTTAACAGACTTCTGGGGCAAGTGCTGTTACCTACCTCATCAGACCGGTTCCCCGTCACGTCAGGAGCACGCCAAGGATTGCATCCTTTTACCAATTCTCTTCCCAGTTGCCATTGACTGGGTTATGAGATGCACCACCACGCAAGATGGGAAGCCAGTGGAGCCCCTTCTCAGTGCTCGAAGATCTTGTGTTGATTTCGCAGATGACATAGCTCTGCTCTCTTCTCAACAAACCCATATGCAGGAGAAAACAACTCGGTTGAGCCAGTGTGCTGACCAACTAGGCCTCCAGGTACATGTAGAAAAGACCCAAGGAATGAAAATCAACACAGCAACAACAACATACAGCAATCAAGGGAAAACGACTGGGACAGGTTGAGAGTTGTATATACCTTGGCGCTGTCATAATTCCACCTCAAAAGACATCAAGTCTAGGCCTAACAAGGCAAGACACACCGTATTCCAACTGATAAACATCCGAAAGTCTAGCCAATTGTAAAATCAGTGTTACTGTACAATATTTAAAGTTGGAGGAAAATCTGTCGCATCTTCTGGCCAAACAAGATTTCAAACCGGGACCTGTACATCAAGACCAACTGAAGATGCGTCACGCGGGGGGACATAACCGAGAGAAGACTCGGGTGGCTGGGACGTGTGCTGAGAATGGAACCCGAGTCCATAGCGAACACTGCCCTACGGTGGACACCACAAGGGAAGAGACCACGGGGCAGGCCGTAGAGCACCTGGCGACGGCACCGTTCAAGACCAACTAAAGATCATGGTGGGCCTGTCTTGGAGTGAAACAGAGAAAGCTGCTAAAGACCATCCGGCATGGCATGGGCTTGTTACGGCCTTATGCTCCACAGGGAGCGAAGAGGAGTAAGATAAGATAAGCTGTTAACGAAAACCTATGAAGGACCGCACATTACATGAGAGGTTGGGTGGCCAGCACCACGCCTTTGTTTCCCCAGTGGCGATGTTTACACGCTGTACCGGGTACTCACTTGAGGCTTGAGTCTACCTAGGGGAGGCCTAGGACCAGTTCAGATAATTATCACTGGTGTTGACCGTGAGAGGAAAGCGACCTCGGGTCACCTGGTTGGTAACACAGATCATTGCGCTGACTACTGTGCCCACCGCTCCCCACACAACAAACACACGAGCGGCTTGGACACCATGCTGGAACCAACCGACGGCTCAGGCTCGGGTCACCCTGCTAAGCCTTCCCGCGCAAGGCATTGCAGTTTACACAACGCACTCGCACACGCAGATTGCGCTCGGCAAGTAAAGGCAGCATTAACCGTGTTCAGTGGAACAGTAGACAGGAGAGTTTCAAGACCCAGAGCTCTCTGCTTGCCAAGCCGTTTTCAGGCATCTGTTCTTCCGCCCACGTGTGTTAATGGCCTATTATGCGCTGGTGCACGTGCCAGCGTGCCGTAACGGTGAGCACACTCAATTTGCAGCGTCGTGCTCGCCGGTTAAATTCAATCTCCCGGCAGCAGTTTTTTATTGCTCCACCCGCACCGCCACCAATGTCGAGCCAGCGGTAAAAAATAAATTGGTGCAGTAGTTAGGCGGTCGGCAGGCAGGTCGGTCGCTCGTGGTGGAGTCAAGTGTGTGGGCACTCCTGCATTTTATCAAGACGCCGGGCCAGCGTGGAAAGAAAGGGGCTTCAGAGAGCCTCACGCTGAGGCCTCTTCCGCCAGCAGCGGCGTGAGCGAGCAGTAGCAGCGCTGTGCCTTTTAGCCACGCTCGCACTTGGGGCCAGGTTCGAGTGTATTGGCGAACTTTCCAAAACGGGGGGTCCCCCCCCCCCCCCCCCCATCAAGAGCGGTTGGAAAAACCGGCACCAGAACCTCTATGCACACCAAATCCATCCCGATCTCTTTCCGGGTCGGTGTTATTCTCTGTTCGGCATTCGTTGAGTTTCCGGCGTTTTGAAAATACCTGCGCCGCCCCGTCGAATCCGGGGTTATCGGAACGCCGAGACTGCGTACCGCGGGACGGGCGCGAGTTGCGAGCAACCAGGCGAGACCACGGGGCGCGTGAGAAATGCTCGGTAAAAATAATTGAAGGTGACGAAGCTTCATGTTGCGTGGGCTTGGGGAAAGAGGCCCTATGATGGTGATGATGATGAGGTCGTTACGCATGGAAACTCAGCAGTCGGGAGGAAGGTAACTGGCAGTGGTTCTCGGTAGTCTGAGCCTGCCCCGTAGACAAAAGTATAATCTCAGGCATGGCATTTTCACAACGGTACTGCCCGTTCTTTGGGCGTTGAAGTTTGTCTTGGATAAAATCCCACTGCCTCTCAATATGATCTGGCTTAATTTACTCTGCCTGGCCACTTGAAAAAAAAACAAGTTTTTGCCTCTTGGGCACTCTTGCCTATTCCAACAGATCTATTACAAATAAACAAACGTAAAGCATGTGCATAAGAAAGTACTCGTGTGCGCCTGCCCGGAAGGAGATCGGCAAGTGACCGATAGTCGCTCTGTAAAGCCTACCAAGGTCTGCTCCGAGATCCCCTCCGAGGCAACTTGGCGGTCCCTCTCTAACGTCTGCTCCGGTCATGCCTGGTCTTTCGTCTGCCACGTTCCCTCCGGCTTCTCGGGCAAGCGTGACCTTTCGGAGCGGTTCCCGTTGGCCGTTGCGGGCACGCGGCGACGAAAAAATCGAGGTCGCCTAGCCTCTGAATTTATGGCGCTGACCCCTTGGCAGCAGCTCCTCTGTCTTGCGTTAACGGCTCCTGCCACTTGACTCCCTAAGGCTTCCGCTGAGGAGCTCAGCGTCCTTGCAGCGTGTCTACTATTTTATGCCCACCCCCCCTCCTCCCACTGCAGTCTGGAGTGTCTGTACCCTTTAAAAAGTTTCGTCAAGTCACGGTGACCGGTTGACTCACAGGGTCCGAGATGCCGCCGCTGAGATTCTGGATAGAAACCAGGTTCCGACTGTGATTTAACCGGGGTTTCCAGTGTGCTGGGTTGGTGGTTTCAAAGCAGTCGCCGATGTATGTGTGTGAACTGCATTTGCACCGTAAATTGCCAACCGTAATAATTGGAGGTGTGGATGATTGCATGCACATACAGTGAGGGAAAAAAGTATTTGATCCTCTGCTGATTTTGTACGTTTGCCCACTGACAAAGAAATGATCAGGCTATAATTTTAATGATAGGTTTATTTGAACAGTGAGAGACAGAATAACAACAAGAAAATCCAGAAAAACGCATGTAAAAAATGTTATAAATTGATTTGCATTTTAATGAGGGAAATAAGTATTTGACCCCCTCTCAATCAGAAAGATTTCTGGCTCCCAGGTGTCTTTTATACAGGTAACGAGCTGAGATTAAAAGAACACTATTAAAGGGAGTGCTCCTAATCTCAGCTTGTTACCTGTATAAAAGACACCTGTCCACAGAAGCAATCAATCAGATTCCAAACTCTCCACCATGGCCAAGACCAAAGAGCTCTCCAAGGATGTCAGGGACAAGATTGTAGACCTATACAAGGCTGGAATGGGCTACAAAACCATTGCCAAGCAGCTTGGTGAGAAGGTGACAACAGTTGGTGCGATTATTCGCAAATGGAAGAAACACAAAAGAACTATCAATCTCCCTCGCCTGGGGCTCCATGCAAGATCTCACCTCGTGGAGTTGCAATAATCATGAGAACGGTGAGGAATCAGCCCAGAACTACACGGGAGGATCTTGTCAATGATCTCAAGGCAGCTGGGACCATAGTCACCAAGAAAACAATTGGTAACATACTACGCCGTGAAGGACTGAAATCCTGCAGCGCCCACAAGGTCCCCCTACTCAAGAAAACACATACATGCCCGTCTGAAGTTTGCCAATGAACATCTAAATGATTCAGAGGACAACTGGGTGAAAGTGTTGTGGTCAGTTGAGACCAAAATGGAGCTCTTTGGCATCAACTCAACTCGCCGTGTTTGGAGGAGGAGGAATGCTACCTATGACCCCAAGAAGACCATCCCCACCGTCAAACATGGAGGTGTAAACATTATGCTTTGGGGGTGTTTTTCTGTTAAGGGGACAGGACAACTTCACCGCATCAAAGGGCGATGGACAGGGTCATGTACTGTCAAATCTTGGGTGAGAACCTCCTTCCCTCAGCCAGGGCATTGAAAATGGGTCGTGGATGAGTATTTCAGCATGACAATGACCCAAAACACACGGCCAAGGCAACAAAGAAGTGGCTCAAGAAGAAGCACATTAAGGTCCTGGAGTGGCCTAGCCAGTCTCCAGACCTTAATCCCATAGAAAATCTGTGGAAGGAGCTGAAGGTTCGAGTTGCCAAACGTCAGCCTCGAAACCTTAATGACTTGGAGAAGATTTGCAAAGAGGAGTGGGACAAAATCCCTCCTGAGATGTGTGCAAACCTGGTGGCCAACTACAAGAAACGTCTGATCTCTGTGATTGCCAACAAGGGGTTTGCCACCATGTACTAAGTCATGTTTTGCAGAGGGATCAAATACTTATTCCCTCATTAAAATGCAAATCAATTTATAACATTTTTGATATGCGTTTTTCTGGATTTTTTTGTTGTTATTCTGTCTCTCACTGTTCAAATAAACCTACCATTAAAATTATAGACTGATCATTTCTTTGTCAGTGGGCAAACGTACAAAATCAGCAGGGGATCAAATACTTTTTTCCCTCACTGTACATGCACACACAGAAAAACATAATAAATTCGTTTTTAAACAATCTATTTACAGGAATGAAAAAATAGAGATTTACGGTCATGTGAAATATTTATATATCTATGGCAGAGCGCAAAGAAATTGCAGCACTCCTAATGTGGACAAAAAAATTTAACCGGAAGGTATTTCGGAAATAGTTTCTGGGAAGTGTGGTTTCATGGGGCCCGTTGTGTAGCAGCACGGTGTGATACGCTGCTGTGCCATCGTGTAAATGGGTTGAGCGACTGTCTCAGGACACGCCACTGAGAGAGACATTTGGAAGAAAACGGGGAATGATTACAAAACAGAGTGGCACTAACTTAACCAACGAGCTAGCGTCTTCAGCCACTGCAGCGTTGATATAAACCCGTGAGATCCCGTGGTGTCATAGGAATCGCAAACATCCGATTCTTGCAAATTATTTGGTGATGCTGCTGTGTTGGCAGCGGGGCACAAGCACAACTTGCAAACAAAACTGACCACGTTCGTCAAGAGACTCTGGAGTGTGGCCTCAAAATGAAAAATCTGTCGAATGGGTGACGTTTTAGGGCAGGGGTGGGCAAATTTTTTGTCTCCCGGGCCACAATGGGTTCTAAAATTTGACAGAGGAGTCGGGCCAGGAACAGATGGATGGAGTGTTTGTGTGAACTAATGTAAATGACATGTAAAAATCATTACATGAAAGTATTTGGCCTTTAACAGGTAGCAAAGCATTTATTTGCAAGGCAATTTAACAAATTGCACGAACATGAACAATACAAAACATGTCGTAACTCCCGGTCAAAGTCCGCCATCTAATGGGGAAATGGGGGCTTTACAGGAGAAAGGTAAAATTTAATTTATTAATAATATTTGGACAAGTTCGGCGGGCCGGATTAAAAAGCTCTACGGGCCGTATACGGCCCGGGGGCCGTACTTTGCCCATGTCTGTTTTAGGGCAATAGCCCATCTTCATAGCTCATGAATGCTAAATAAATGTGCACTTGAATTTATGTGCTATGCATAAGTGCCCCTGCAAGAAACATCGCCTATTAATTTTTTTATTTAAAGCTTTCGTGACTGCAGGGATTCATATTATTGGTTCTTTCGGTAAAGTCACGTATAAGGGAAACAATAAAATAATAAAAATATAAAACAATAAAATTATCTTTCTGTGGTTTTCACACCTGATGATGGTTGCTTGTGTTGCAGTCGAAACGTCGTGAGAATTTTATTGTTTTATATTTTTATTTTTTTATTGTTTCCCTTCTACCTGACTTTACCGAAAGAACCAAGAATATATCGCCTAGTACGTCAATAACGCGGTGTTATTGATTAATTATTTTTTCGATTCTTGCAGCATGTGACTTGATGTGTGTTATCATGAGCTTAAGAATCAATATTGAGGAATGTATGCATTTCTATTTAAAGCTTTCGTGACTGCAGGGATTCGTATTCTTGGTTCTTTTGGTAAAGTCATGTAGAAGGGATATATTAAATATTATTTCCCTTCTACATGACCAAGAAAAATGTATGCATTGTTACGCCCACAGTTTCACAGGGTTGCAACTCACCGATGTATGGATCCGATTCCACTTGCGAGAATCGATTACATTTGTTTGCACAGTGTAAGCAAATTGCCACGCATATTCGGCCGATTCGAGTGAATGGGGCAATTTATTAAGTAAAAAAGTAGCAAATACTACAAACGAGATCGGAAAATCGATATATAAAACAATTATATTTTCAATTTGAATCAGGATTCGTAATCAGTGTTTTTTGGGTCAGATCATGTAAGTGTAATGTATTTATTTTTGTTACTGTAACCCTGCACAGAGCCGATCAAATCACATTGTCGGGTAGCAGAGAGTTGCAGTTTAAAAAAAAAATTACATAACACACCTTCACAACGATCTAACCCGAAAGAAGGGAATTAGGAATCGTAACATTGCTCGCGAAAGCCCACATATTAAAGATGGGATCGGGATGCTGAGTCGTGATGGTGTGCGCCATCGCTGGGGCCGGGGTGGGTGGGTCGGTGATTCATTTTGTGCTATTAAGTCAATTTGTCATCGGGCTGAGCCAACTAGATTAGCCAAAGTGGGCCATAACAAAGTAGTGTTAACATCGTGACGCGCAGACGGATATTTATACAAAGCTGCCATCGTGTTTAGAGACTCACACGACACGCGTATGTACGTACGTACGTTCTCCCCCTTACATGGAAAGAAATCGTTTTTTTGCTAAGTGCCACTAAAATCCCAGAGCTGCTTTCACTTTCGAGAGCGATGTCTCCGTCTGGGTCGTCTTTTTGTTGCTCTCGTGTGTAGACGAGACGGTCGTGACGAATTTTCGTTTTTACGTCGGGAGAGAGAGAGGATGCGGAGGTTTTTGGAACAACGGTAATTGTCGAGTCTACGGGATAACGTGGAACATAAATGTTAACACCGTAGTTTTTTTTAGTTTCGGGCTTCTTGAAATGGCATGGGAATGTTCTTTTTTTATGTTTTCTTTTTTTACCTCGGCCTGTGAAGGTTTGTATCTGGAGGTCTAGAGGTTTTAAAGAATGATAAATGCACCAAGATATAGAGTCCTGATTAATTGTTGGCACCAGCTCACCGCCTGGCTGTCTTGCCGCTTGCCTGTGATCCCTCGGCGATTTTGAGACGCAAATTTGCACTCGGAAAATCTGAAACAAAGAGTTTAAAAAGGACCCTTTAGAGCGTTTACAAATCCCATCATCGTTTACGGTTGCACATCAGAATTTATCACAAGGATGCAAAAAAAAAGCGCGAAACGAGAGTCTTGCGTCACGGTCTTTTTAAAAAGTTTACGATGTTGCTTAAAATAAATATAATAGAATGTCTATATGTATGTATGTATGCACGAACTTCTTTCGCACTGTACGTAGCCAACCATGCTAATCGGAGGTGCAGGGGAAGGACAACAAACTAAACACAAAAACTGAAACAGAAGGAATTTTCCACAATTCTGGCTGTTGCCTGATGAAGCTGGTTGTAATCACTAGCGCAACACACCGGTGTGCTGAAGCAGTCACTAATTATCACGTTTTATTTACAACACGTGTATAATTGACGCGATCTTACCCAACAAAAACCTTGGTTACGTATGAACACAAAAAAACTGATGCGAAGAGATGAGTTTTCAATCGAGGCGATTTCAACGCGCGCGGAATGTTGAGTGCGGAATGTTGCGAGGTTGCAAGCGCTGTTGCCGTGTCTGCTCTTGTCCCCAGCTGCAAACGGAGGACGAGAAGCGATGCTTCGAGGACGGGAAGGCTCGCTACATGCAGAACAAAGCCAGGCGCGACGCCAAGAAAGGGGGCAGCGCTTAAGGGGGGGGGGGGGGGCGTGGCGACGTGCCGGCTGTGCCCTTGCGAGGCTGCAGGAACCTGGGTGGTTGTGTTGTTGTGCTTTAAATAAAGTTAGGCTCCGAACACACACACACACACACGTACCAATGGACGCTCGCACGCACGCACTCAACACACGCACCACAACACGCGAAACACGCAACACACACCACACACACTCGTAGAGATGAACCTGAGGTGGCGGAAGGGGGGGGGATCGCAAGGAAACCGGCACCCACCCCCTCTGCGGGCCTTGGGGGCCCGCGTCACGTGTGTGCCGCGTCACGTGTTACGTCACATACGGGTGCCGCGTCACGTGTGGCGCGTCACGTGCGCGCCCGCGTCGAAGGTGCTGCCCAGCTCTGAGGGGTACAGCTCGGTGAGAACATCGTGCGCGCGTGATGTTATGGCGATATGAGCAGCGTGAAGCATCTCTCGACAACCGCAGAATCCGTGCCGTTTAGTTTCGTCGTTAAGTGAAGTCGATCATCATCCCCCCCCCCGCCGCCACCATCAGCCCCCCCCCCCCCCCGTGTTACTGCGAGGCCTTTGTCAATCCACTGCTGGATGGATTATGTCGCGGAGGTTCGTCGCATCGTGATTCACCGCGCTCATCAGTGCGGGGTCGGCGAGGTGCAATAGCAGTGCACCGCAACAACAACAACAACATCGACGTTGTTGCGTGCGCGCTGTGGTCTGCGTCCGCGCGCAACGTGGCGAAGCTGCGCCTGTCGCACGTTCCGGTCGCCGGCCATTCCAGCAGTACCCCGGCCTCAACCCCCATGTCTGACGGAAGGTTCGGTCCTGGGCAACGATATTGAGGGCCGTCGTGGGCTGAGTATGAATTATTAACCATACCCGAGCCGATTAACAGAACCACTTTAGGCAGCTGCTGGCATTGATTGGATTGTCGAGTTCTCCGACTGCTGTTCCCCCTCCCACCGATCTTGGCGCCCCTCCTCCCCAGCGAGAATTCCCCCCCCCGTGTGAATGTCTGCACACACACACTCTCCCTCGCACTCACACACAGACTCACACACACAGACTCTCACACACACAGACTCTCACACACACACACTCTCACACACACAGACTCTCACACACACTCTCACACACACAGACTCTCACACACAGACTCTCACACACACACACTCTCACACACACAGACTCTCACACACACAGACTCACACACACACAGACTCTCACACTCACACAGGCTCTCACACACACAGACTCACACACACTCACACACACAGACTCTCACACACAGACTCTCACACACACACACTCTCACACACACACACTCTCACACACAGACTCTCACACACACAGACTCTCACACACACAGACTCTCACACACACACACTCTCACACACACAGACTCTCACACACACACTCTCACACACACAGACTCTCACACACACACACTCTCTTGTGCACTCACACTCACTCACAGACTCTCACTCGCGCACTCACACACAGACACTCACACACACACAGACTCTCACACTCACACAGACTTTCACACACACACCCTCCCAGACGCTCACACACATACTCTCACACACGCTCACACACGCTCACACACATACTCTCACACACGCTCACACACAGACTCTGACACACACACAGACTCTGACACACACACAGACTCTGACACACACACACAGACTCTCACACACAGACTCTCACCCGCGTACTCACCTGTAATTGCACAAGAGGGAGACGCAGCTGCAAGAGCCAAACGGCTCTACCCTGTAGTTCACCCCCAGGGTGCACGTATGTGTGTGTATGTGTGTGTATGTGTGTGTGTCCCGCACTGTGGGGAGCGATAGTGTAGCGGTTAGCGCGCTGCGCTATGAACCCGGCGACACGAGTTCGATTCCCGCTCACGGCCAACACCAGTGACGCTAATCTTAACCGGTCCCGGGCCTCCCCTAGGTCGACTCAGCCTCAAATGAGTACCTGGTGCAGTGTGTAAACATTGCCACTGGGGAGACAAAGGCGGTCGGGCGTGGTGCTGGCCACCCACTCCCTCGTGTACCGTTACCGGCCTTCATAGGTGCTCGCTAACAGCACTTGCCCCTACAGTCTGTTAAGGCTATATGGGGGATCTTTGTCTTTTTTTTATCTTTGTCCCGCACTGTCTGACGTTGAAACTTCATTAACGAGAACAGCAAGCACGCTGTACTAACGTGTTTGCGATTGGGGCCCACTACTGTCTTCATGTTGCTCACGATATATCTTGCTTAGTCGAAGAAAGCGCTTTCTGGAAATCTATGATTTGGTTGTAGACCGGCCAATCCTTTCTCTTTGCTTTCTCTCCTCTAAGTTAATGAGCGCGCACTGGAGGTAGAAGAACATTTAAAGGCAAAGGTGATGCCCTGAAATGTCTTGCGCGTGGCACTGGTGGCAGGAATGGCCTTCGCTTCGAGGGAGCTGTGCACACAGCCCATTCAGAAGCTCTTCCAAAAATCACTTTTAAAACATTATTTTTTTCCCAATTCACTAACTTTCAGATCCACTTTGGTGACAGCCAGGAGACACGGGCAGCCTCTTTGTGCATCGACAGCAGGGGTCCGGCAAAGCAAAATAACAAGAGCCATTTTTTAATCCGGTAAAAAAAAAATCCGCAGTATTTCAAGAGCCGCAGTGCACGTGGTGAGCACGAGACAGTGGTCGTCACTAAATCGCTGTCACGAAGCAGTTCCTTAATGAGCCGCAGGTAATTACCGACCCCTGGTCTACCGGGATAAAATAGCCATGGTTTGGGCTGCGTCTTCCTATCAACAATGCTGCCACTGGGGAGCCGGACACTTGCATGGGGGCAGTCTCCGGACGTGCGTCGGTCGTCAACCTGCGGAAACCCGGAGGCAGCCGCTGGGCGTCCCCACGGCCATCGATTGCACGCAGCGCAGCCGGGTCGTGTGAGTATGATGCGTCTTGCGGAGTAAACCTCGCAGCTTCGTGGGCGAGCGATAGTTCGTCGTCACGGCGCACGATCTCGCGGGGTGCACGCGTCTCCCCGGTCGCGATTTTCGCAGCCGCCGCAGTTCAAATGAACGTGTGGCTCAAATGTAGGAGTGTGGGGGGGGGGGAACAATCCAGCCAACCTACCGACGGGGCAGCCAAAATTTAAAGAAATTCACGGCGGAACTTGCGGATGGCGCAGTGAAACGCGGTTTTTGTTGAGACGACTTCTTTTGCGAACTGAAGCGCAGAGCAATCAAAGTCTATCGCACAGACATGTTGCGTCGGTTTGGGCAAACGGTAAGTATGACAGATCTTCAACTTCATCATGGTCAGCCGTGATCAGTCCGCTGCTGGATGCAGGCATCCCCAAGTCGATCTCACCAGTCCATCTCGACTGTTAGGAAAAGTAAGCGTGCAAAGGGCAGGACACGTCACGATGGTCTTAAAATGATGATCGCGTAGAAATAGATGTGGCCTTAAAAGAAAAAAAGATATAATAGGCGACGTTTCTGGTATTGGCCCTTCATAGCATGTAATTTAAACAATATTAACTCTGAAAATGTAACAATCTTCTTGCCATAGCGGAAGTAACATGTTTGTGAAATTAGCCCAAAACGGACATTCCAAAAATCAGAGTTATGTAATTCTTATCGTTTTTGTTTTCGCATTTGTTATTGTGGATTTAAATACCCCCTTTGCATGTCATTGAGGTTTACGGGTTCTGAATTACGGATCTGGAGTAAGCTCTCCTTGTTATCCAATGAGGCTCACAAGTTCTGAATTCCAGATCTGCAGTAAGCTCTCCTTGTTATTCATTCCGTGGTCACCGGCATCTGTTACCGTAACCACGTGCGTGGCGTTGACCAACAGTGAAAAAAGCTGATTTTAGCGTAAGTGCTCAAATCTAGTTTTAATTCGCGGTTGCGTGATTTGTTTCATTTTGTATTTAGTTTCATGAAACAAGCCAGTATTGTTTTATATTGAAGAACTCCCTCACCGTTGTAAACATTTACCTGAAGGATGCCGCACGCATCCTCAAAGCGTGCTTGGCAGCGTCTCGCGATGCGGTCACATCGAGACCCGCCTGTACGAATCGCACATTTGACCTCGCGATGCGGTCACATCGAGACCCGCCTGTACGAATCGCACATTTGACCTCGCGATGCGGTCACATTGAGACGCGCCTGCACGAATCGCACATTTGACCTCGCGATGCGGTCACATCGAGACTCGCCTGCAAGAATCGCACATTTGACCTCGCGATGCGCCGTGCGCCCAATTCTCACGGCGGTTCTCTCGGCCCCTTCGATAGAAATTCCACGCGGGATTCCATTTCCATCGCTGCTCACACAAACGGCGGTCCGCCTTGCTGCAAGTCCACGGATTCGCGCTGCGAACGTGGAGGCATTGACACGCGGACGGGCGTCACGTGGGCATCGACCGTTCGCCATGCGCACACAATGCACGCGGTGCGGCCGCTGGATGATAGGTTTGGAGAGTTGAGCAGGAAAGTTGAAAGGAAAATGTCACGCCGAAGGAGGAGGGGAAGAAAAAAAACGTCATGATGCGTTTTAAACCGTCACGTGTAACCCAACGTTCCCGCAACGTGCGTGCACAACATGTTTGTGAGGATAGCTTTAATGAAACCAACACAATCGACAACTATCCAGGAAAAAAAAACATGTAAAAAAAGTAATTACAACAATCATATTCTAACAGAGACGTCAGTCACTTGCAAGCCCGGAGTCCAGAAGGGCACTGCCCAATCAGAGTTCCGATTGCTGGCGACGGCAGAGTGCTGGAGGAGTTTTGTTGGCGGCGCAACACACACACACATTGTATTTATTCCAAAGCTGTGTAACAATTAGAATGATAACGCGTGCCGTGACCGCCACGACAAGGCGAGACATTGACACGTTTGTTGATAGTTGATTTGCAGTTTCGGCGGCAAAACACGCACTCGTGTTTACAGTGTTCTGATAACGTAATGTGTTCAAGTATATCGGTCAGTGCTTTACGATTATGTATTTATGAAGGTATTACAGATTAAGCAAACGTATATCGAACGACTCAAATAATTATATAATCCATAGTATACATTATTATAATGAATACAAAAACGTATTTTAATTAATAGATATTTTACTTTGGCTTGCTCACAGAAAATTCCCCGACCAAAATAAGCCTTTACATTGCCATATCTTATTCAGTAGAGAGATGTTACCAGTTTATGGTGGTCATGTACGCTTGCATATCGTGCCCTGTGTGACGCTACCGCTGATGCAATTGTATTTGTTCCAGAGATCGAGTGAAATAAATACATAGAAAAACAATTATCCTGAATTGGCCCCTCTCGTCTGAATCTGTGGATATCAAATTAAGTTTATTTCATCTGCCAAGATTACTTCGCTGGCGGTGGGGGGGTCACGATTATTTGTAATGTTGTCTGGAAGCTGTGCTGGGTGTATGAACTATGCTGGATGTATGAACTATGGTGGGTGTAGGAGCTATGGTGGGTGTATGAGCTATGCTGGATGTAGGAGCTATGCTGGGTGTATGAGCTATGGTGGATGTAGGAGTTTTGCTGGGTGTATGATCTATGCTGGGTGTATGAGCTATGTGAGTGGAGGAGCTATGCTGGGTGTAGGATCTATGCTGGGTGTATGAGCTATGCTGGGTGTATGAGCTATGCTGGGTGTATGAGCTCTGGTGGGTGTAGGAGCTATGCTGGGTGTATGAGCTATGCTGGGTGTAGGAGCTATGCTGGGTGTATGAGCTATGCTGGATGTATGAGCTTCAGTTCAGTTCAATTTATTTTGGTATAGCCCTGTGAGCCATTCGGCTCTTGAATCGGGTGCAACCACAACAAACAAAAAAAAACAAAAACACGAACAAGAAAAACATCTGAAAGTGACTATGTGACTGTGCAAATAGAAAATCCATGGAAAAAAACAGCAAAAATATTCCTGAAAAAAAGCACCGTACACCAACGCTGTGTGCAAAAAATCCCAGTGGGATGCAAGTCAACAACAACAACCACAACAACTTAGATTAAGGCCATCAGTCTAACTCCGTACTACAACAAAACAAACATGTCCAAACCAAAAAAACGTTTTCCAAATCACCAAAAAATAAAGCCATAATTGCAACGTAACAGTGATCACAAGGACTGACCGAATTTTTACAATAAAGTACATAAATAACATGTAACACCAAATCCTAGAGCCATAGCTGGCTGCATGAGTTACTCCACAACAACAGAAGCATCGGTCGGTGTATCAAATTTTTCAATGCACCTTTAAGATCAGCACGCTAAATGAAAATACAGATAATACTTTGCAGCGTCATCCGGAGCGAAACATTTTATTTTACGCCAATGAATAGCAGTGGCAGCTAGGGGTGTACAACTCCTCGAGAGCAGTTTTGAGAGAAGATCTCATTGGAAGCGATTCAAGTTGCAGTTTATTGGCAATAGCATTCCTAACTCTGGGGGTATCAATAGCAAAGGCCCTTCCTCCAGTTTTTGTACGGCAATATGGAATGTGAAGCTGGTAAATGAGCGAAGACCTGAGGTCAAATTTGTTCTTTGAAACAGAGAGGAGACCCAGCAGGTAGTCTGCGGATTTTTTTGTAAGTACATCGTGAATAAATAAGATCTGGTGCACAAGCCGTCGAACATTAAGAGATGTTAAGTTTGACCCAATGTAGAGATCACAGTGGTGAGTTCTATATGGGCAGGTCAATGTAAAACTTAAGGCCGAGTGATAGATGGAATCAAGCTTCTTCAGTACAGTACTTGGGGCTGATTTATACACGATGTCACAGTAGTCAAGTAGAGGCAGTATGGTAGCTTTTATCAAATCCAAACGCAACATTGGGGGGAAGCAGTGCTTGTGTCGATACAGAAACCCAATTTTTATTTTTGTCTTTTTACCAATATAATCAATGTGATCTTCAAAATTCAGTTTTGAATCCAGGATGACCCCAAGATACTTATAGATCTTGACTTGCTCTATTTGACAATTATTTAAGGAATGTAATTGGGGAAAAATAACTTCCTGCTTTAGTCCTGGTGAGAAGCATAGCACCTTGGTTTTGGAGGTATTCAGGACTAGTTTAAGAGCAACTAGCTGATGTTGTAGTTTGTTGAAATCACCCTGTAGCTTAGCAATCACGTCATCCGGAGAGCGGCCAGCAGTAATCAGTATCGTGTCATCTTCAAAAAGATTTACCCTGGAATGATCCAGGTCAGTGCCCAAGTCATTGACATAAAGAGAGAACAAAAGAGGGCCGAGGATGGGACCCTGTGGAACCCCTTCTGTTATCTTAACACTGTTTGACCTCCAACCATCTGTGAATACAGTTTGGGTGTGAGAAAATAGGTATTTTTTTACCATTGTACTGCGTTTTCGGAAAAACCGAGGCAACTTAGTTTACTAAGCAGGGTGTTGTGGTCTACTGTATCAAAAGCTTTAGACAGGTCTAGAAAAAGACAGGCACAGTACTGCTTATTATCAAGGCTACTGTAAATGTGATTCAGAGAGTCTAATGCAGCAGATGTGGTGCTGTATTTTTTTCGGAACCCAGATTGTTTTAGATGTAGTAGATTGTTGGTGGACAGGAAACTGCTAATTTGGTAGGTCAATCATTTTTCAAAAAATGTCATCAACAGGGACAAAATTGAGATAGGTCGGTAGTTATTTGGATCATCTTTAGGGCCCCCTTTGTGAAGTGGACGGACATAGGAATGTTTCCATTCTAGAGGAACTGATGCTTCTTTGATGGACAGGTTGAAAATATGGGCTATAGGTGTGTACATTAGGTGACCAACAGTTAGTAGAGAAAAGACGGGAAAACTATCTGCTATGCTGGGTGTATGAGCTATGCTGGGTGTATGATCTATGGTGGGTGTAGGAGCTATGCTGGGTGTATGAGCTATGGTGGATGTAGGCGCTATGCTGGGTGTATGAGCTATGCTGGGTGTATGAGCTATGCTGGGTGTATGAGCTATGCTGGGTGTATGATCTATGGTGGATGTAGGCGCTATGCTGGGTGTCTGAGCTATGCTGGGTGTATGAGCTATGCTGGGTGTATGAGCTATGCTGGGTGTATGATCTATGGTGGGTGTAGGAGCTATGCTGGGTGTATGAGCTATGGTGGATGTAGGCGCTATGCTGGGTGTATGAGCTATGCTGGGTGTATGAGCTATGCTGGGTGTATGAGTTATGCTGGGTGTAGGAGCTATGGTGGATGTAGGCGCTATGCTGGGTGTATGAGCTATGCTGGGTGTATGAGCTATGCTGGGTGTATGAGCTATGGTGGGTGTATGAGCTATGCTGGGTGTATGAGCTATGCTGGGTTATTGAGCTATGCTAGGTGTATGAGCTATGCTAGGTGTATGAGCTATGCTAGGTGTATGAGCTATGCTAGGTGTAGGAGCTATGCTGGGTGTATGAACTATGCTGGGTGTAAGAGATATGCTGGGTGTATGAGCTATGCTGGGTTATTGAGCTATGCTGGGTGTATGAGATATGCTAGGTGTAGGAGCTATGCTGGATGTATGAGCTATGCTGGGTGTATGAGCTATGCTCGGTGTAGGAGCTATGTTAGGTGTATGAGCTATGCTGGGTGTATGAGCTATGCTAGGTGTATGAGCTATGCTGGGTATAGGAGCTATGCTGGGTATATGAGCTATGCTGGGTGTATGAGCTATGGTGGATGTAGGCACTATGCTGGGTGTATGAGCTATGCTGGGTGTATGAGCTATGCTGGGTGTATGAGCTATGCTGGATGTAGGCGCTATGCTGGGTGTATGAGCTATGCTGGGTGTATGAACTGTGCTGGGTGTATGATCTATGGTGGGTGTATGAGCTATGCTCGGTATAGGAGCTATGCTGGGTGTATGAGGTATGGTGGATGTATGAGCTATGGTGGGTGTATGAGCTATGCTGGGTGTATGAGCTATGCTGGGTGTATGAGGTATGGTGGATGTATGATCTATGGTGGATGTAGGAGCTATGCTGGGTGTCGGAGCTATGCTAGGTGTATGAGCTATTGTGAGTGGAGGAGCTATGCTAGATGTATGAGCTATGCTGGGTGTATGAGCTATGTTGGGTGTATGAGCTATGCTGGGTGTATGATCTATGCTGGGTGTATGAGCTATGGAGAGTGGAGGAGCTATGCTGGGTGTTGGATCTATGCTGGGTGTATGAGCTATGCTGGCTGTATGAGCTATGCTGGTTGTATGAGCTATGCTGGGTGTAGGAGCTATGGTGGGTGTATGAGCTAAGCTGGGTGTATGAGCTATGCTGGGTGTAGGAGCTATGCTGGGTGTATGAGCTATGCTGGGTGTATGAGCTATGCTGGGTGTATGAGATATGCTAGGTGTATGAGCTATTGTGAGTGGAGGAGCTATGCTAGGTGTATGAGCTATGCTGGGTGTATGAGCTATGCTGGGTGTAGGATCTATGTTGGGTGTATGAGCTATGCTGGGTGTATGAGCTATGGTGAGTGGAGGAGCTATGCTGGGTGTAGGATCTATGCTGGGTGTATGAGCTATGCTGGGTGTATGAGTTATGCTGGGTGTATGAGCTATGGTGAGTGTAGGATCTATGCTGGGTGTAGGAGCTATGCTGGGTGTATGAGCTATGCTTGGTGTATGAGCTATGCTGGGTGTATGAGCTATGCTGGGTGTATGAGCTATGGTGAGTGGAGGAGCTATGCTGGGTGTAGGATCTATGCTGGGTGTATGAGCTATGCTGGGTGTATGAGCTATGCTGGGTGTATGAGTTATGCTGGGTGTATGAGCTATGGTGAGTGTAGGATCTATGCTGGGTGTAGGAGCTATGCTGGGTGTATGAGCTATGCTGGGTGTATGAGCTATGCTGGGTGTATGAGCCATGCCGGATGGAAGCCGGTGATCGCTTCAGCGGTGCTGCCTCCCGTGCCGATGAGCGCCCGCCCCGTCTCGCGATGCGCCTCTTGACCCTTTGGCTGCCTGCCAGCAAGCTGCGTGAAGCTGTAAAGAGAACGGAGCGGGCGTGCCGCGTTAAACAACGCAGCGATGTCCCAGTGACATCGTCCATCAGGAGTCGTAGTCGGGTGAGATGATCCTCGCGACTCCCCATCGCATTTCATTTTGGCTGCAATAGTCGCAAGGTGGCTGTGCGCGGGGCGTGCGACGTGCACATTGCGATGAAGTACGGGTTGATGCAACGTCTCGTCGCGACGGGCGTGTGTCCCTTTTAACCTGGCGAGATGTTAACTACATCGCCTGGTGTACGGGAGGTCGTGGGTTCAAATACGACCCTGCCGCCTGCTGTGTATTTAGAGTCGGAGTGTCGCTCTCCCCGTGGTCGCGTCGATTTTTCTCCGAGTCGTTCGTAGTTTCCCTCCACATTTATAAACATCCTTTCGACTATTTGGCTGCTATACATTTCCACTTGATAAGCCGCTTCGTTGGGCTATCATTTGTGATCGTCAGGTTGCTTCTGAATAAAAATCGATATAGCTCAGTTGGCCTTACCTGGTAAAATACAACAAAATCCTTTTCAGTTTCATTTGTAGAATAGTTTAGTTAGTTGAAAGTTTAAGCTTGGCCTTGAATAGCGGCAGGGAGTCGACAGCACAGTAGGGATGGGGACAGCAGAGGAGAAGGAGCGACCTCCCTCTGTGCGAGAGTCAAGCGGCAACTCGTTGCTTCAACTCGTTGCTTCAACTCCCTTCCCACTCTCACGGTGCACGCGCCATCCAACGCGGTTATTGTGCGTCTTCTTGTACGACTTATACAAATTATATTCAAATAACATTTAACTTTTTTTTTCCGACCATAAAGAGCGGACAATCGTTCGTCCAAAAGAGAAACAATGCAAACGGCGCAGTAAAAAAAAAATCTTTAAAAAACACGTAAATGTGTTCCTAAGTAGAAATGTCGACCTACGATCGTGGCACGTTGCTCGCGATCCGCCTGCTGTGTGGTCTTCGTGCGCCCGCGCTCTCGAAGCACGGTGGGGGGGGCGAGGTGACACGGCCACGTGACGGTGGCTGTCGGTGGTGGTTGTTATTCGTGACGAGTACGACGGCCTTCAGCGCACGCAGCACTCGGACTCATTCCTCCCCAGGTGATTGACCAAGCGGCTTGCAAGGCGGCAAGCAGTCGCAGCAGTCGCAGCAGCAACACCCCAGCACGCGCGGCGCAGTCCCCGTGTGCGCGTCTGCTGCTTTCTGTCTGCGTGGGACACGCACGCTGCTGCTGCTGCTGCCGATGCTGCTGATGGTATCTCTCCCCTCCGTTCTGTTAATCTGATAACGTCTCGCCGATGGTGTTTTTCCTTTGCGTGTGTGGAAGTGAATCGCCACAGCTCAGAGATCGATGTCGGCGGCTGTGCGAAAGGAACACAGATGCCAATTTGTTCCAAGGGAGGCCCTGAAATAGGGAACAGTCTCCTTCTGCCGTTGCTGCTTTGCGTGAGCGTACAGCCAGCCTCATGTTTGGAACGAGTTCCTCCGGGACAATAACGGGAGGATTTTTTTCCAAGTCTATATATAAAAACTGAGAATGAACGTGATTGATAATGGGCTTTAATTGTGATGTATGAGCTACGTCGCAGCACGTGACACGGTTCCAATTCTGTACGTTGGTGTTCGCCACCGCACCATTAGTTCCATTGTAGTTGAAATAATTCACATTTTTATAAGTGTGCAGGAGAGCCACAATGAGTCGCATGACTCTTCGTCAGCAGCGTCCTGCATTGCGCTTTCATTTAAAGATGTTTTCAGAGAATTAACGAGGGTTTAAATCTATACACCCACCCAGCATAGCTCCTCCACCCAGCATAGCTCCTACATCCACCATAGCTCCTCCACCCAGCAAAACTCCTACATCCACCCTAGCTCCTACATCCACCATAGCTCCTCCACCCAGCAAAACTCCTACATCCACCATAGCTCCTACATCCACCATAGCTCATACACCCAGCATAGCTCCTACATCCACCATAGCGCCTCCACCCAGCATAGCTCCTACATCCACCATAGCTCCTCCATCCAGCAAAACTCCTACATCCACCATAGCTCATACACCCAGCATAGGTCATACACCCAGCACAGCTTCCAGACAACTAATTAAGTATGGGAAAATATACATTTTATGGATACGTTAACGAGTTAGTTTAACGCGTAGGCTTTCGCGGGTGGTGGAGGGTTACGAGGGTAATGACACATTTATGCTTACGCGATCTAACCCAAAAACCTTTATTATTAATACTTTAACTACCCTGTACAAAAAAATATAACACATTTGTATTCATAATAGCCAAATAGCGACTCTTACCGTTGAGTTGAAACACGAATGAGGTGGAATGGATGGCCAGCAGTTGAGTTGCACTGGCAGTATTATTACATACTTCAGGGGCATCGTTAATTATAATACGCTGGTTTTTTATACGCTAATTTACTGTGTCAGTCGTGCATAATAAAATGAGATGATAATTACAGGTGGAACTAATCACCTCCCCTCCCCCCCGGAGATTCGATGAGTTACAAATGAGGTTCAGGATTCATGACACCTGCTGCCAAACAGGATCGTGGCAGTGTTTACATTGTAGCGAATGGTAGCGCCTTTCGTGGGGCTGCGGTGAAGCAAAATCTCACAGCAGTCGAACACGCGATCATTGAAAAACATTCATTCTTTACACGTGTTATTAAATGCATGAATCGTTCCCCTATCAATCATTGCCGATCGATGAATTGATGGCATTGACGTCTGATACAGACGTATTTATATACGACATTCGTTTATTTATTGTATGCCGTGCCCCGACTCAAAGACGGTCACGGCCGTCCTTCCATTTAGCTCTGTCCATGAAATTACTCAAATTGCTTCTGTAACTTATTTCGCTGCCTTTCCATTCTGCCCACAACGTAGTGCCGGAATCAGCTAGTGCGGGGCCTGTAGCATATGCTACAAAGGGGTCCCAAATAAAAATAAACAGATACATATTAAAACACACCTTTTTTTACTTACATAGTTAAGTAATTGTATTTTTCCATTTGCAATACAGCCAGATAATACGACAAATCGCTCACCGTAAACACCAACTCGTTAATAAAAGTTGAAGGCAGTATAGTACTCTAGTAATAGAGCAAGTGCAGAATCACTGAACCGGAATTGATAGCTTGAAAGCCTTTAGCGCGGGGCCCTTGAAAGTGCGGGGCCCGTAGCATGTGTAGCTACTTGTGCTACTACGATAATCCGGCACTGCCCACAACCCTGAAGTCAAACTGGCTGGAGGCGGCGGTGTCAACTCATTGCTTTACTTCACCATGCTGTCCATACCTTTCCATCGCCCTTGCTTGAACCGCCAAAAATTGGGAATGATACACACAAACCAAGCCATGAATGGTAACACAACTCGTGAATAACTGAGGGCCCGCATTCGTGTGCATCCTGATTTACATCCGACAATGGCATTAAAACAAGACGCATAACACACTTTGTATCGTAAATAGTTGTTGATGCATCAGTAACAATCATAATAAAAAAATGCACTTGATTTAAACCGAGTTTGAGGATGAATTTTTTTCTGGAGAATCCTTACATTATAATTGTGATATTTGGACAATTCCATTCAATTAGTGTTTGGCTTCATATGGGAGGAAATCGGAGTACCCGGAGACAACACAGTCATTTGTCACGAGACCTGTAGAAGGTTTTTTTTGCCGTTCCAGTTTAGTTCCAGGTCATTTCCTCACTCGTAAGTGTGTGGCGTAAAGAGAAATCGCGGCGTCGTTACCGGAGCCCTCCGATTCAGCGCTGGAGAAATTAATTATCTCTGGCAGTGTCCGTGCCAGGGAGTGCCAGTTTAAAAGCCAATTTACATCTCTTTTTTCCCCTTGCATGGACCCACTTTCTGGTGGTCGCTACGCTGCTGCTGCACGTGGATGCCTGTAATTCAGCGCTGCGGTGGCAGCTGCAGCGAGGTTTGGTGGATCAGCACAAGCACAAGTGTTGTGAAACTCCCTTCCCGTGGACGTCGAGGAAGAGCCATACCCCTGGCTCGCCAACAAAAAATGTGGACTCAGCCTGTTCCATTTGTATGGGATAGAGCGTTTCCCCCTCGCGCACGTGGGTTTTCTCCGGGTGCTCCGGTTAACACCTTCACATATAGAGGACCGCACAGCTTGGGCAATGGCTCGCGCCGGATCATCACGTGGCGGCTGCCATCACGCTCGTCCAAGGTTCCTTCTCGCAGCTCCGAGTCATCCTCGCTGTCTCTCGTTCCACGAGAGCGAGCGAATACTGCGAGGCGACGGCGCAGTGTTACAAGTTGACATTATTTGGGATCTGCTCAGGTCAGGTACAGGGTCCAGTCCCACCGCCTCTTCCCCTCCGATTATCACGGTTGGCTACGTACGGTGCGAAAGAAGGTCAACCTACATGCATGCATTCACGTGCCGTGCCCGCCGTAATAGGGTCCCACCGATGCAGCAGAGGCCCCGCTAATGCGGCCTGGCACACCAGTTGCGGTCAGACTAACGACGGGGTCCGTGTGGCCTTGGGAAATAAAATAAAAACCCGCTCGGAATCGCGGCGCGATGAACGAAGCCCTCCGAATGGCCGTTTGCATACCTGGCGCGATGCAACTTGCGTTGTTGTGGCCGTAAGACAAATGTTTTCGTGTGGTTTTTTGTTTTTAAACGCTGCCTGTTGAGTTGTGGAGCGGTTCATCAATTCACGTTAATGGAAGAAAAACAAAAACATCACAAACGCGATGATAACCTGCGTGCTGACAATACGCCTGTTGCTTCATGGCCAAATAAAAAACAGATTTTGTAAAAACAGATCCCTGCAATACATGTCAATACAGGCCGTAGAGACCCTGCCTCTTTACGCTTTTGGCTTTACGCGTGCACTTGTGCAACCCACACGCTACTCTCCGTGGTTTCAGCCTGTGTTTTGTCACCGCCTATCACCGAATCGTTCAAACAAAAATTCGTTGCCAATTTCGGATTCCATACGTGCGTAATAGAAAGGGAGCACAAGCCACCTCATTTAGCCGAATTTGTTGTTGTTATTATTGTTGTTGTTGTTGCGGTAAATCTGAGAGCGAAATGGGGGAAGAAGAAAAAAATGAAAGCAATGAAGCTCCGGACAGCTCATATCTTTCAATCACAGGAATCTCATTGGTCTCTCGAGTGCACATCTCTCAAAGAGTCTGCGGGGCTGCTGCTTACAGCGGAGTGCGGGGACGACTCGGCCCAGCGTTGCCTGGGTTCGTTCCTTGGTGGCCGGAGGCGTCGGCGCAGAAGAGGCTCGGGGGGTAAAGACTTCAAAACTTCTCTCAGCTAACCTCAGGGCTACGCCCGGGCGCTATTTTGTGCATCTTGCCAGGTTCAATTAGCGTGGCCCCCTCTGCTAAGTTTAGTACCGCTCATGCATTCCACCAACTCCACTTTTTGAATTGGCTCCACTAAATTGGCCTGTGGCTAAAATCAAGACTAAACGCGCAACAAAGATCTCATCGTTTCGCAGAAGCTAAGCAGCCTTTAGCCTGGTTAGTTCTTGGATGGGTGGCAGTGCAGTAAGCGTCCAAGATGCGAGGTGTGGCCAATAAATTGCATCGCTCCACGTTCTCCAGTTTTCTCCCACATGAAGCAAAACAAACAAAAAACCGCTCGTTAATCGTTCTCCATTAGAGAGCACGCAGAGCGAAACGTCGGACATCGATCCGCACAACACGCGGGTAACTGTTCAAACCACACGCCCCAGAGAGCTGTACGGTCACAACCGCGATGAGTCCAGGCAGCGGCATTCATTGCCGTCCTTGCCCGCGGGACGTCCCGACTGCAGGGGATACCTCCTGGAAGCGTCTCGTCTCCATCCTTGCTAAAGGCCCTCGTGGCTAAATCGTTGGCGTCGCTATTTTAACGCTTCCGTGCGCACAAAATCAATCCCGTCGATGCGCAATATTCCGCGTTGCAGGCGGCTTATCTATCGTTCCCGCGGGTGGGAAATTTCTGCGATTGAAACGTCAATTGCAAGCACCGGGACACACGGGGAAATGACAATTGCAAGTCGATGGCGGCGGCTGCGTTGAGTGAGTGAGTGAATAACCCCGGAGTGCATTCAACCTGGGCAGCACCAAGTCAGCGGAACCCCTCTTGTTACCGGTCCTCCCCTCGTTCAACTCGGCCCGTACGCGCCTGCGTGGTGTGGGCCGTGTCCTGGCAACGTCTCCTCTCTCTCTCTCTGTCTAATCTCGACGCGAGCCGCGTGCGTCCTTGCGCAAAGACGTCGGCGTTCGTGGCCTTGCTTCCATTTAGCTCTGCCCCTGAAATCATGGTCCTCTAAGACCGCGTTAATAATTTATTGTGTAGCAAAAAAATGCGTCCCTGTGGAGTAAATGTTATTTTCTAATTGCTTATGCCTCAAAAGTACAGAAAATGGCTGTTATTCCCCACAAACTTTGCTTTTGTGACCAGGACAGTGATATTTTGAAATTGACCTATTTTCAATGAGAATTCCACATAGATTCAGTGCTGAGTAAACTTTGAGTAACTTCTAGAACATTCTAGAACTCTCCAGTAATATAAATAGTAGTATAAATACAGGTGCCTTAAGCCTACTCATTACAGTTTAGTTCCAGCTGCCTAAGTGGATATATCTGCATTTTTCTGAGATGGCATCAAGAGGCTGCTAGCATCCAGCAGACGCATTTTGCGATGTCTGCGGCCAATTTATCAAGACAAGAGCGAAAAAGTACTCTGTGGAAGCATCTGCTAAGATGTGTGAGGCCACGTAGAGTATGAATCCTTGCAGTCACGAAAGCTTCAAATCTAGAATGTGTGAGGCCTACAAGGCATATTTCGGCACGCCTGTTGGGAATCAAGACAAACCCTGGGGACCTCATTTCACCTGCAAGCAATGCAAAAAAAAACTCTGGAAGGTAAGATGGACAATTGTTGCTCGGAATTTAATGTTATAAAATTTGTTGAAAATTTTTAAATTGTAAAAGTTTTGGCTGAGAGGTCATCGGAGACTTCAAAATGGTGGCATTCCTGATGGGTCTCCAACGCGGTTTTACCAAGTTTGCCTGCTATCTTTGCCTTTGGGACAGCAAGGGCACGAAGGCGCACTACCACAGGCGGGACTGGCCACAGCGGATCGAGTTCTCTGTGGGGAGGAACAACGTCAAGTGGGAGCCACTGGTGGACCCCTTGAAGGTGCTGATGCCATCACTGCACATCAAGTTTGGCCTTATGAAACAATTTGTCAGAGTTGTAGATAAGAAGTCGGCAGCTTTCAAGTACCTTAAAGACTTCTTCCCTCAACTGTCTGAGGCAAAGGTCAAAGCCGATGTCTTCGTCGGACCACAGATAAAGAAGATCCTGGAGTGCAATGGATTCCCCAAGAAGCTCACTAGTAAGGAGAAAGCGGCTTGGGACAGATTTGTCGCAGTGGTTCGTGGCTTCCTGGACAATCACAAGGTCGAAAACTACGTGGAGCTGGTTGAGACTCTGGTGAAGAACTTCGGCACAGTGGGCTGTAGAATGTCCCTCAAAGTCCATGTCCTTGATGCTCAACTTGATCAATTCAAGGAGAACATGAAAGAGTACTCGGAGGAGCAAGGCGAGCACTTCCACCAGGATATACTGGACTTTGAACGCCGCTACCAAGGACAGTATAACGAGAACATGATGGGAGACTACATTTGGGGGCTGATTCGTGAAAGTGATTTACAGTATAATCGTAAATCTCGAAAAACTACTCGCTTCTAAATCTTTTGTCGTCATTTTTGTGTACTTTAGTATAAATACATGTTAATTTTGATCCATATGTTGTTTTTTTCTGACTTTATGTGAACAAAAAGATATAAATTCGCCCGTTTTCTCATTGAAAATAGGTCAATTTCAAAATATCACTGTCCTGGTCACAAAAGAAAAGTTTGTAGGGAATAATATCCATTTTCTATACTTTTTTAGGCATAAGCAATTAAAAAATAACACTTACTACCCAGGGACAAAATTTTTGTTACATAGTGAATTATAATCTATGGGCAATGTAAATACACTTGCAATGTAAAGTGTTATGGACAATTTTAGACTCTATCTACGTGCCATGTCCTCTCAAATACCTCAGCAATCATGGCTTCCCGTCGCATATTATCCATGATATTTACTCAACAGCTTGTTAACAACTTCAGTGCAATGTAAGCGTGTGGGTAAGGTTATTATATCTCGCTTTATGTCCATGATATGACGTCTTTTATTTTCGTTGCCTATAAGGGGGAGTGTGAATAGACACATTTTGGTGTTCATGATGTCGTGTCTTCGTTCGGAATTCCACAATTAGACATCGCGTGTTGCGTGGGTGAATAATGTTATTGAGTATTCGTGAATCGTCTTATTGCGTATAAATAATGATGTGGCAGACGTCAATGTTATCAATCCATCGATTAGAAATGATTGCCAATCTAACGATACATGCATGTAATTCGACGTGTTAAGAATCAATGTGGAGTTTTCTTGTTCAGTTATCACGTGGTGTACGTTATGGGTACACGTCACAACTGCGGCCACTAGAGGCGCTATCATTCACTACAATGTGAACAAGCCAATATCGTTGTTGAGTCCAATCGTTGATCCGGATTTGCAACGATTTTTTTGTAAACGGGTGCGCTGTATAAATCGTTCCACCCCTAATCACCATAAATTATCAACGTCCAATTTTATTCAAATTATGTGTTGGTGATGCTGCTGCTGCGTTGTCAGCAGTACACAAACAATAATAACTTCTCACAGGCACATTGGTGAATAACACGCTGTGTGTGTGGCCTTATAAGAAAAAGTATATATAAATAAGCGACGTTTTGGGCAATGGCCCATCTTCATAGCACATTAAAAACAAACATCACCCCCCCCCCTCCCAGTAATAACCAGGGCGGCCGCTGAATTCGAACCTCTGCATTGTCGCAGAGCAGAGCTTACACATGAATCAAATACAAAAACTCAGTCGCGATACAAACGAATGTAAATGATGTTTTTCATTTTTACTCCATGAGATACATGTTTCATAAGCCACGGCAGTAGCAGATGCAGATGCTCAATGCACAAATGTAAAATAAATACGTAAATATCCGCTCGCGTACGGTCACCACAAAGAACAGAACCGTGGATGCATATAACACAAGACCTGTGGGCCGATTCATCACAAATACAAAGGTGTCATCATCATCATCACGGGCGAGATGACTCACCCACTCCTCTCCTGCTGACGCAATCATACTGGCTCATCAACAACCTCGACGTAGAATTACAACTGCTGCTTTCAACATCGAAAGGAAAAGACATTGGTCAATAATGTAATTCCTCAATTGGGTACGTTATTTCAATCCTCAATTTTAGTAAGTAGTTTAATTCCTCACCGTATAATTCCTTGCCACATAATTCGCTTCGAACACATTTATTTTCTAAAATAGTTGTAGGTCAACATCATTGTAATTGGTGGTGGGGGGGGTGAAACAATCCATGTTTGGATATTTTTCGCGTGACAATTTTTTTCACTTCTACGAGCGAATTCAACTCCGCAAAAATTGTCCACAACCAAGGGGGCGCGAGACAACACCGGGACATCGTCGCCAGGGCCATCGCGGGAACAAAAGTTCCACAACCAGAATCATTCCAATTATAGCCACAACTTTACACCCGACAGCACCACCCCTTTCCGCTCTCCCGCCGTTCTCCTCTGTGCGCCTCCACGTGCGTGTGTCTACGTGTGTATGTCTACGTGTGTGTACGTGTCTTTGTGTGTGTGTACGTGTCTTTGTGTGTGTGTACGTGTCTCCAGTTTAACAGCGAAGGTCTCACTCCGAATCAGTCGAGCGGCAATGTCTTTTCATCGGTTGCGTAACGCTGTGTGGAAGCTACCTGGTCTGTGGCTCCGCACTAAGCTTCAGGTCTTCTCGGCCACGGTCATTCCCTCCCTTCTCTACGCTTGCGAAACGTGGACCCCCTTAATGGAGCATCTTCGCCGATTAGAAACATTTAGGCTGGCCTGCCTACGATCCATCCTGGGTTTAACCAGGCTGGATTGTGTGAGGAGCTCACAAATCCTTGAAAGATCTGGACAAGGCCCCATCGGTGAGCTCCTCCGGCAGGCAAGGCTGCGTTGGCTGGGTCATGTAGCCCGCATGCCCAGCCTCCGCATGCCGAAACAGCTTTTGTTCGGCCGGATCGAGGGGGCTAAACCGGCGCGGCACGGGCTACAGAAGAGATGGAGTGATGTGGTACAGGAGGATGTGGAGCTGAGTGGGCTTGCCGATGACTGGTGCCAGCGGTGTCAAGATCGGCCTCTGTGGAGGAGGCTCGTGAAGGACGCTATTGGGCAGCTGGATGCAGTCGCCCACCAACAACAACGGAGGGCGGAGGAGCGACGCTCACAACAACGAGCGGAGCGCCGGGTGGCTAAAGCACAGCAGGTTGGCACAGTAGGGGGCACAGGTGGTGCACCAGCCAGTCATCTCAGTCAGTCGACCCGTGGCACCTGGGTCTGCCCCGTGACCTCCTGCCAGCGGGCGTTCGACACTTCACGTGGCCTCAAGGTGCACATGGCCTGGCACAAGCGTCGTGGTGACGTCACCGCCACTTAGTGACGAATGGCGGTTGTTGTTGCACGTGTCTTTGTGTGTGGGAGGAGCGGTAGTGTAGCGGTTAGCGCGCTGCGCTACGAACCCGCCGGCGACCCGAGTTCAATTCCCGCTCACGGCCAACACCAATAACGAATATCTGAACCGGTCCTGGGCCTCCCGTAGGTCGACTCAGCCTCAAATGAGTACCTGGTGCAATGTGTAAAAAATAATCTCCACTGGGGAGACAAAGGCGGCCGGGCGTGGCGCTGGCCACCCACCCTCTCGTGTGCCGTGCCGGCCTTCGTAGGTGCTCGCTAACAGCACTTGCCCCTACAGTCTGTTACAGACTACACGGGGGGGGGGGGATATTTGTGTGTTTTTGTGTGTGGGTGACCAATCGGTCGGGACAAGTTTGGACAACCCCGAAACGAAGCAATCGACTCACACCTCCAGCACCGGCAGCGCCTCGCCCGTGCACGCGGCACGGCCGTCAGCCTGCGCGTCGTGGCCACCCAACGGCCACGCCACTGCTGCAGGTGCCGTTTGATAATTGTTAAAGTGAGCAACCAGTTAGAATGTCTGTGCGCGTGTCTGGTGGCCCATATACCCCACATTGCAGTAGTTGAGCGTGTGTTTGGGTTTACCGGTCAGCTGGTCACTGCGAGCGAGCAGCGGATGTACTATTGACAACCGCTCTGGTTGTATAGAGAAACTGGGTCACCGTCATGGCAATGTGGAATTTCCAGGATTGGCTTTGGGGCTGCTCCGCCGTGCGGAGCCCAGCTGATGCCCGAACAGTCCGAAGAGCGCGGTCGCTTGTTGTGTCCCCACGTAGTTCACTATCGATCCTGAGCCACGCGCAGAGAGAGAGAGCTGAGCGGAGTCGGTCATCGTTATAATTTTTTTAACCTATGGGGCCATCGCACACGTTGTCCCTGGCGCCACCACCACGTCCGTGTGTTTGGCAGCCTCGTGGACGGCTCCGTCGTCTTCAATTGCAAAGGCGCCGCGTCTGCGCTGCTGCGAGGATGGTGGATCGTGCAAAGATGGGAGTCTCCTTCTAGGATGATGCGAAGAGGAAAAGGTGCAAAAGGCAGCAGTGCTGGTGGAGAAAGAGACTTTAAGGAGATCTCAAGACAGCTGAATTCCGATTTAAAGCTTTCGTGACTGCAAGGATTCATCTTCTTTGGTTCTTTCGGTAAAGTCACGTAGAATGAGAATAAAATAATAAATTGATAAAATAAAATAACACAATAATATTCTCACGACGTTTCGGTCACAACACAAGCGGCCTTCATCAGGTGAAGAGGACGAGACTGTCTGGAGGACAGCGCTGTCCTCCAGACAGTCTCAGCGTTGTCCTCCCGTGACTTTACCGAAAGAACCAAAGAAGACAGCTGAATTCATCAAGCAGCAATAACCAACTGTGATGAAGTATGGTCGAAGCTCCGACACCGACTGGGGGAGCCTTTATTTCATCCAGCAGTGGATGAGCACGCAGCGTACGCATACACACATCTGGTGGTCATGCAAGTATGCCACACAAGTATGTCACACACAAGTATGCCACACAAGTATGTCACACACACCACAGGGTATGTGTGACACACATACCACAGGGTATGTGTGACAGGGGTAGATTCACACCGCCCGTAGGACGGGCTGCTGTCTTCTTGTAGCCACTGACATTTATATAGCGCAGTGTATAAACATGCCCGTGAAAGTACACATTCCCACACAGATATAGAGGCCACACGCATACATACAGGCACATACGCGCTCACTCACTGACACGCTCATGCAAAGACAAAGATCCCCCATCTCGGCTGTATCGACTGTTGGGGCACGTGCTGGCAGCGAATACGGCGCACGATGTGGCGGTTTGGTGAAACACCACGCCCGGCCGCCTTTGTCTCTCCCTCGTGGCGATGTTTACACCGCACCAGGTATTAATTGTACGGCTGGGTCGACTTAGGGGAAGCCCAGAACCGACTCGGATATTCGTCACCAATTTTGTCCAGGAGCGGGAATCGAACTCTGATTGCCGGTGTTTATAGCGCGGTGCACTAACTACTACGCCACCGCTCACATATACACAAAACAACAAACGATCCCCCATATAGCCTCAACAGACTGTTGGGGCAAGCGCTGTTAGCGAGTAGCACCTATGAAGACCGGAACAGCTCACGACGGGGTGGGTGGCCAGCACCACGCCCGACCGCCTTTGTATCTCCAGTGGCGATGTTTACACACCGCACCTGCAGTTTACTAATTTATGGCTGAGTCCACCTAGGCGCGGGGTAAGGCACAGGCCCGGTTCGGCTCTCACCTGCCATTGACTGATGTTGTCCGTGAAGGTAAAGATCCATCGCTCGGTGCGCTAACCGCTGCGCCACCGCTCCCCACTCATCCCCCACCCCATCCCCCCACAGCTGCCGCCGTCACCGGCCGCTCTCGTTGCGTGGAGCAGCATCGCGGATGAGCCGGGCTCGAAGCGGCTGCATCCCGCCAGTGCTGGCTGTTGTCGACCTCATCATCAACCTCCTTCGCTTCCTCCAACTGGTCCACCTCTTTATCATCATCATCATCAGCAGCAGCAGCGTCCTACTCCTCCTCTGCTCGCCAATGATCATCGTCACAGCTGCGTAGGGGGATGGGACCCTGCGCGCTCGGGAGGCGCTGCGGATGAGAGAGGCTCAAAGGCGGACGCGGAGAGAGCGGCGCAGCGGAGGTGAGCCCGCGGGAACGCATGGCGGGGTGGCACGTGCACTGATACGTACTCGCCTGTACACAGCACTGATACGTACGCGCCTGTACACAGCACTGATACATGCGCCTGTACACAGCACTGATACGTACTCGCCTGTACACAGCACTGATACATGCGCCTGTACACAGCACTGATACGTACTCGCCTGTACACAGCACTGATACATGCGCCTGTACACAGCACTGATACATGCGCCTGTACACAGCACTGATACATGCGCCTGTACACAGCACTGATACATGCGCCTGTACACAGCACTGATACATGCGCCTGTACACAGCACTGATACATGCGCACACAACTACCGAGTGCTTTAGCTCATTGGGTACGCGTCCGCTGATACACGCACGTACGCACGGCGCCGAATGCCGTAGGAGCGCATGCATACGCTGAGGTGTGTACTCACCCGTAGCACGTGCATCATACGCAGCAAGGGTTTGAGGGTGAGCTCGTGTACGCGTGTGTGGCATGTACAAAGACAGAGATCGCCTTTATAGGGCAAGTGCCAACAGGGCACACGAGGGGATGGGTGGCCAGCACCACTCCCGGCCGCCTTTGTCTCCCCAGTGGCGACGCTTACACACCACACCAGCTACTCATTTGATGCTGAGTCGACCTAGGCGAGGCCCAGGACTGGTGGTGGCCGTGAGCTGGAATCGTAGCGCAGTGCGCTGGCATACAATCGCATGCGTGCACGCACACTGCCACGTACACTCCTCGTGCATGTGCAGTTGACACGGTGACATTGTACCCGAAGTGGGAGCTTCACTCAAGACCTTTCTCAGGAGGGTCGGGCTGGGTTGGCCAGGTGCGTGTGAGTGCACTGGCAGTGTGTGTGGGGCTTGCGTGTGCTTTGTGGAGTGCATGTGGAGTGCATGTGGAGCTCTTCCACTGGCAGAACAAAGTACATAATGTAACTTGTTTATTCAGGAGCGCCACACTGAGTCGTTGGACTCTTTTTCAGAAGGCTCCCGCTGCTTTCACATTGGACTTTCATCTATTTTAAGATGATTATTTCCAGCCAATTAAGGACGAGTGCTTATTATTCACGTGGGCAAGAGGTAACCAGAGCACCCGGGAAAAACCCCACGGCTTGCACAAGGGGGCAACGCTCTATCCTCCGTGCAGATGGAATACATGGAAATTAATCAGAGGTGTTAGCCTTTCTGACAATGAAACAAATGTTAAGATGTTCGAACATTAAATAGAGATACATTTTGCAAGGACACCTGGTGTATTTCTAGAAAGCGTAAACCCTGTTCTTGTTTTGGAGATGAGTCCACATTTTGGTGTACCGCCGTCTCCTGGCTAGCCAGGGTATGGCACTCCCTCGACGCACACGGGAAGGGAGTTTCGCAACATCCTCTATGTGTGATCCACCAACCCTTGCTGCTGCCTCCAAGTTGGCAGATCACAAACAGCTCCCACCAGTATCGCCTCTTTGCTCTGCCTACAACGAGAAGTGTGTAGCCAGTATGAGGGGTGTGTAGCCAGTAGAAGGGGTGTGTAGCCAGTAAGATGAGTGTGTAGCCGTAGGAGGGATGTGTAGCCAGTAAGAGGGGTGTGTAGCCATAGGAGGAGTGTGTAGCCAGTAGTAAGAGGGTGTAGCCAGTAAGAGGAGTGTGTAGCCAGTAGGAGGAGTGTGTACCCAGTAAGAGGAGTGTGTAGCCTGTTGGAGGAGTGTGTAGTCAGTAGGGGGGTGTAGCCAGTAGGAGGGGTGTGTAGCCGTAGGAGGGGTGTGTAGCCAGTAGGAGGGATATTTAGCCAGTAGCAGGAGTGTGTAGCCAGTAAGAAGATTGTGTAGCCAGTAGGAGGAGTATGTAGGCTGTAGGAGGGGTGTCTAGCCAGAAAGAGGAGTGTGTAGCCTGTAGGAGGAGTGTATAGTCAGTAGGGGGGGGGGTGTAGTCAGTAAGGGGTGTGTAGCCAGTAGGAGGGGTGTGTAGCCAGTAGAGGTGTGTAGTCAGTAGGAGTGTGTAGTCAGAAGGAGGGGTGCGTAGCCAGTAGGACGAGTGTGTAGCCAGTAGGAGGAGTGTATAGCCAGTAAGAAGGGTGTGTAGCCAGTAGAAGGGATGTGTAGCCAGTAGGATAAGTGTGTAGCCAGTAGGAGGAGTGTGTAGCCTGTAGAACGGTTGTGTAGCCAGTAGAAGGAGTTTGTAGCCAGTAGAAGCGGTGTGTAGCCAGTAGGAGGGATGTGTAGCAAGTAGGAGGAGTGTGTAGCCAGTAGGAGGGGTGTGTAGCCTGTAGGAGGGGTGGTGTAGCCAGTAGAAGGAATGTGTAGCCAGTAGTAGGGGTGTGTAGCCAGTAGAAGGAGTGTGTAGCCAGTAGGAGGGGTGTGTAGCCAGTAGGACGGGTGTGTAGCCAGTAAGAGGGATGTGTAGCCAGTAGGACGGGTGTGTAGCCAGTAAGAGGAGTGTGTAGCCAGTAAGAGGAGTGTGTAGCCAGTAAGAGGAGTGTGTAGCCAGTAGGAGGGGTGTGTTGTCAGTAGTAGGGGTGTGTAGCCAGTAGGAGGGGTGTGTAGCCAGTAGGAGGAGTGTTTAGCCAGTAGGAGGGGTGTGTAGCCAGTAGAAGGAGTGTGTAGCCTGTAGGAAGAGTGTGTAGTCAGTAAGAGGGGTGTGTAGCCCGTAGGAGGGGTGTGTAGTCAGTAGGAGGGGTGTGTAGTCAGTAGGAGGGGGGTGTAGCCAGTAGGAGTGTGCAGCCAGTAGGAGGGGTGTGTAGCCAGTAGGTGGAGTGTGTAGCCAGTAAGAGGGGTGTGTAGTCAGTAGGAGGGGTGTGTAGCCAGTGGGACGGGTGTGTAACCAGTAAGAGGAGTGTGTAGCCAGTAGGAGGGGTGTGTATCCAGTAGGAGGAGTGTGTAGCCAGTAGAAGGGGTGTGTAGCCAGTAGAAGGGGTGTGTAGCCAGTAAGGGAGTGTGTAGCCAGTAAGAGGAGTGTGTAGCCAGTAGGAGGGGTGTGTAGCCAGTAGAAGGGGTGTGTAGCCAGTAGGAGGGGTGTGTAGCCAGTAGAAGGAGTGTGTAGCCTGTAAGATGGGTGTGTAATCAGTAAGAGGGGTGTGTAGTCAGTAGGTGGAGTGTGTAGTCAGTAGGAGGGATGTGTAGCCAGTAGTGGGGGTTTGTAGCCAGTAAGAGTGTGTAGCCCGTAGGAGGAGTGTGTAGCCCGTAGGAGGGGTGTGTAACCAGTAGGAGTGTGTAGCCAGTAGGAGGGGTGTGTAGTCAGTAGGAGGGGTGTGTAGCCAGTAGGAGGGGTGTGTAGTCAGTAGGAGGAGTGTGTAGCCAGTGGGACGGGTGTGTAGCCAGTAAGAGGAGTGTGTAGCCAGTAGGAGGAGTGTGTAGCCTGTAGAAGAGGTGTGTAGCCAGTAGGAGGGGTGTGTAGCCAGTAGTATAAGTGTGTATCCATTAAGAGGGGTGTGTAGCCAGAAGAAGGGGTGTGTAGCGAGTAGAAGGGGTGTGTAGCGAGTAGGAGGGGTGTGTAGCCAGTAAGAGGGATGTGTAGTCAGTAAGAGGGGTGTGTAGCCAGTAGGAAGTGTGTAGCCAGTAAGAGGAGTGTGTAGCCAGTAGGAGGGGTGTGTAGTCAGTAGGAAGGGTGTGTAGCCTGTAGGAGGGGTGTGTAGCCAGTAGGAGGGGTGCGTAGCCTGTAGGCGGGGTGTGTAGCCAATAGGAGGAGTGTGTAGTCAGTAGGAGGGTGTGTAGCCAGTAGGAGGAGTGTGTAGCCAGTAAGAGTGTGTAGCCAGTAAGATGAGTGTGTAGCCAGTAAGAGGGGTGTGTAGTCAGTAGGAGGAGTGTGTAGCCAGTAGGAGGGGTGTGTAGCCTGTAAGAAGGGTGTGTTGCCAGTAGAAGGGGTGGGTAGCCAATAGGAGGAGTGTGTTGCCAGTAGGAGGGGTGTTTAGTAAGTAGGAGGGGTGTGTAGTCAGTAAGAGGGGTGTGTAGCCAGTAGAAGGGGTGTGTAGCCAGTGGGCGGGGTGTGTAGTCAGTAGGAGGAGTGTGTAGTCAGTAGGAGGGGTGTGTAGCCTGTAGGAGGGGTGTGTAGCCAGTAGGAGCGGTGTGTAGTCAGTATGAGGGATGTGTAGCCTGTAGGCGGTGTGTGTAGCCAATAGGAGGAGTGTGTAGTCGGTAGGAGGGTGTGTAGCCAGTAGAAGGAGTGTGTAGCCAGTAAGAGTGTGCAGTCAGTAGGAGGAGTGTGTAGCCAGTAGGAGGGGTGTGTAGTCAGTAGGAGGGGTGTGTAGCGAGTAGGAGGGGTGTGTAGCCAGTGGGCGGGGTGTGTAGTCAGTAGGAGTAGTGTGTAGTCAGTAGGAGGAGTGTGTAGCCTTTAGGAGTGTGTAGCCTGTAAGAGTGTGTTGCCAGTAGGAGGAATGTGTAGCCAGTATGAGGAGTGTGTAGCCTGTAGAAGTTTGTAGCCAGTAGGAGGAGTGTGTAGCCAGTAGGAATCTGTAGCCAGTAGGAGGGGTGTGTAGTCAGTAGGAGGGGTGTGTAGTCAGTAAGAGTGTGTAGTCAGTAGGAGGGGTGTGTAGTCAGTAGGAGGGGTGTGTTGCCAGTAAGAGGGGTGTGTAGTCAGTAGGAGTGTGTAGTCAGTAGGAGTGTGTAGTCAGTAGGAGGGGTGTGTAGCTTGTAGGAGTGTGTAGTCAGTAGGAGGAGTGTGTAGTCAGTACGAGTGTGTAGTCAGTAGGAGTGTGTAGTCAGTAGGAGGGGTGTGTAGCCTGTAAGAGGGGTGTGTATTCAGCATGTTGTTATACAGTCGATATGCCTCTGGAGGCGGTTGTGTGGCTCTCTGGATGAGTGGGCAAGCTGACAATGGACCGCGAGCCTCATTAATTCTGCCGCACTTACATAACGCGCCCCGATCAAGCCAATCTCAGAGTCGCTCATTCCCAATAAAACTCCCACCAGGCAGGCAGGCAGAGCTGTAGCAATTATCTTGACAAGCCGCTGAATTGCTCTCCCTGCATGCGGAGCGAAACGTCGGGCATCCTCGCCGACCAGAATCACAATCTTTTTTTGTCCTGGAGAAATCCGATGAGCGATTCATCTTTTTTTTCCTAACAGTAATGTCCAGTAGGGGCACGGGGTCAAAAAGACGAACACGCGGCACCACAACCCCTGAATGGTTCATCGAGAGCTACACGAGGCAGGGCTTCAACCCCTGTTCGCAGCGCCGAGCCATTCGCGGACATTCCACATTCCTATGGCGGAGGAGATGAAGCATCGTGCGTGGCGCGATGCTTGCTCGGGTTGACGCTGCAGAGACTGGAGGAAGAAGATTCAATGTCATATTGGCTCCTGATGGCACTGACGCGGGCTTGGGTTAAGGCGCATCGGTGGGAGGGAGCTATGATGGCCGATGGAACGAGATTGGTGACGGAATGTCAGTCGAAGGAGGGATAAACACGGCAGAGATGGATTGTGAGCGTTGGTGACGACTTGGGGGGGCCTTGATCCGGCAGCGGATTGATCTTGGCTCATGATGAGGATGGAGGATTGTGGATGCCAGTGTGAAGACGCACACACTCACTAACTATTGGCCTGTTACTCATCTAGACTGCGACGCGAGATCACCCGGTGACGCGTGCGTGCAGGGGGAGGGGGAGCGGTGGTGGAGCGGTTAGTGCGCTGCGCTACGAACCCGGCGAACAGAGTTCGATGCCTGCTCACGGCCGACACCGATTATCTGAACCGCTCCTGGGCCTCCCCTAGGTCGACTCAGCCCCAAAACAAGTACCTGATGCGGTGTGTAAACATCGCCGCTAGAGAGACAAAGGCGGCCGCGCGAGGTGCTGGTCACCCATCCCCACATGTGCCGTGCCGGCCTTCATAGGTGCTACTCGCTAACAGCACTTGCCCCAACAGCCTGTTAGTGCTATACCTGGGAGGGGTGTCTTTGTGTCACAAGGTGCATCTGAACCTGCCTGGCGTGTGTCTAAGTTGATTCTGTGCAACCCGGGCGAGAACTCGCGAGACCAGGAGACGGGTCTCGCCCTGCCAGAGTGGCCATGTGTGACTTTATGCTGTTGCCATCGGGGGGGCTGCAGTTGCCGCCGCTGCTGTGTGTGTGTGCGTGATCCCAAGTGAGTGATTTGCGGTGCAATTTTCCAATTTGGAACGCATTCGGAAACAAATGTGGAGCGTGGCGCCGTCACACGATGCGCCTGACTCGAGAGAACGACGCCAGGGGATCTTTAAAGTCCCCACTGTGAAGCAGCGAGCGGCGAACGCGCCGCAGCAAGTCCATGAGTACGTGGTGCAGTGGTGCAGCGTGTAAACATCAGCGCTGGGGAGACAAAGGTGGTCGTGCGCCGTGCCGGCCTTCACAGGTGCTCGCTAACAGCACTTGCCCCCAACAGTCTATTAAAGGGCTGACACGGGAAGGGGACATTTGTGTGCGTGAGTGCAGGATGAGGACAGCGTTGGAACTTCTCAAAGTGAAAATAAAAGGCACGAGAGGATGCCAGTTTGTTGAACCCAGACACGTCCTCTCTCGTTTCAAGACGCACACACTCACTAACGTCATTACAGAGACAGTGCTGTAATTTCGATGCTGACCCAGACGGGTGACGATTGTCTACCCACAGGGCATCCCGGTTGCCATACACAGACTCTCCCTCCCAAACTGCATCGAATCAAAGTTGATTTCCTTCTGCAAATGAGCATTTGAGGTGGTGGATCATCTCCTTGTTTACAGCCATGAGCCACTGGTAGATGTTCCATATTCGTATGTCGGGGCACAGTCTATCCTAGGGGGTTACTACCTATCCCGAGTTTAACTCTAGTTACCAGTGCGGGAATTGGCATCTGTGGTGCTCGGGTGGCAACAGCAATTGTTTTGTACCGCGAGATCTGGCTTGACTTTATTGCGGTAGACTGCAGCATAGATTATTGGAAATAGTCCCAGTGCCGACTGACGGTTGCACTGTATCTGGGTTTGGCCCGCAGTGGGGGGAAAGGTGGCAAAACCCCTCGTCCATCCAGAGCATAACCCACGATTGACTTCTCCCACAAATGGGTTCTCGGTTTATCGACCCCAGGAAGGGAGGGTTGATGGGCTGAGTCAACCACCCACCAGCCTCCACCAAAACACCACCCCAAGGATTTGAACTCGCAGCTTCCCGATCGTTCACTGCTTAACCACCGGACCCATCCTTGCCGCATGTGTGTGCAGCATGTGAATTAATATTCCGCACGGAGAGTGCATCTGTGTATTCTTGTGCATCGCATCTCGCCACCGTGGAGCGCGGCGCACGAGGGAGCATACGCAGAGGTAATCATTGCGACACCAACTGCAAAGGTCCCCCGTATAGGCGTCACAAACTTGGGGCTAGTGCTCTGTTAGCTAGTAGCAGCACCACCTTTGAAGGCCGGCACGGCGCACAAGGGGGCGAGTGGCCAGCACCACACCCGGACGCCTTTGTCTCCCCAGTGACGATGGTTACACACAACACCAGGTGCTCATTTAAGGCAGAGCCGAAATAGGGGCGACCCAGGACCGGGTTCAGATAAACGTAACTGGTGTTGGCCTTTGTGTGTTCAAATATTTCCGCATGTCTGGATCAGTACAAAATTCATTCCGCTCAGCTCGCCCGCTCTCCCGAACGTCTTCTCACAATCTCAACATGCAAATGCCTTTCTTTGTAATGCGCAGCGTCTTGAGATGACGTTACGTTGAGAAGTTTGATGAAGTAACATCCTGTTAAAATGTAACATAGACTGTATGTGTTGTGTGACATTGTGTGGGTATAAGAAGGTCGTGGGTTTGAGCCCGACCCTGACTCCTGTATATTTGGAGGTTGCGTGTATCTCTCCCCATGGTCGCGTGGATTTTTCTCCGCGCCCTCTAGTTTTTACCCTCCACATTTAGAATCAACGTGCTGTTCGAGTGTTTGGCTGCTCTACATTTCCACGTAATAAGCCACTGAGTTGGCCTGCCATTTGTGATAGCCAGGTCGCTTCTGAAAAAAAGAGCTATATAGCTCAGCGGGCCTTACCTGGTAAAATAAAAATTGTATAGATGTGAATAGTTTAAATATGGCTTGAGCCTGGCATTGAACATGTAGCAGGGGAGTCAACAGCATGGGTGACCAGGGGAAGCGAGTTCCAGACTATGGGGTGGTGTTGCAGCAGCAGAGCAGAATGATCGATCCTCACCAATGAGCGACGGTTAATTTGGTGGCTTGGACAGAAAATGCCTGGGGCGGAGGAGTTGGTGGAGCGAGGCGAGACAAGAGCGGAGCGTGGGCGTGCGAGTTGACACTCATTATCTCGTTAATTCCCGACGATAATGAACAATTCTTCGCAAGCGGCTCGGCGTACGTGCCCCGTTTTAATCGTTGCGCATCTGCCTGAGCTAGCCACGTGTAAAATAAAGAAATACCCACCCCCCCACGTGGTAGAAATATATAGATATATAAATGTCGGCGCACCTTCTCGCCGCAGCGCGGACCGAGCGAGCGCTGCATTGGCACAGTTCTCGCGCAGGGCTCGGGTAGCACGGCTAAAACAACAACAACAAACAACAACAAACAACAACAACAACATATCGGCGCTGCTCCGGTGCGTAAATCGCACGCTCGCTGCCAACGCCGCCAATTACGAGCGCGGCCACGGCCACGGGGTGCACGGCGACTTTACAGCTCTCCTCCTCCACGCACTTATTCTGCTGCTTCCGAGCGAGTGCTGTGTCCAATACGGCTTTGGTGTCCCAGTGACATGCATTGCCCCTTGATGGCCTAGATCAGTGTTCATCTTCTTTGGTTCTTTCGGTAAAGTCACGTAGAATGAGAATAAAATAATACAATAAAATTCTCACGACGTTTCGGCCACAACACAAGTGGCCTTCTTCAGGTGAAATGAACAACCTGTCGGGACGACAGAGCTACATTGTTCCTTTCACCTGAAGAAGGCCACTTGCGTTGTGGCCGAAACTTCGTGAGAATTTTATTGTTTTTATATTATTATTTTATTCTCATTCTACTTGACTTTACCGAAAGAACCAAAGAAGATGAATCCTTGCAGTCACGAAAGCTTTAAATCGAAAAATAGTTCAGTGTTCTTCAATCATTTTCAGAGGGGCAGAGGGGGGTGGGGGCACTTTCGCCGATGCGACATGACCGGTGCGAGGGCCGCCACTCGTTTGAAACCATTGGGGGTTTGATGGGGTGGTGAGGGTGTCCACTCGTTGTGTGTTGTCAGGGACCGCACTAAAGGCCACCAGGGGCCGCCAGTCACCCGCGGGCCTTGCAATGGAGAACCCTGCTCGAGATGTGTCGCCTTGATCGTCAGCCACGAGCTATTTTTGATCTGTCTCATGTGATGGTCTAACTCATGTGCCGTGAAGAATGGCCATTGCTTATTAACATCACCGATTATGCATTTCTTTGGCTCTTTTAAGGCCACTGTGTTGTTGACGAGTGTGTTGAGTTTGTTGTTGTTCGCTGTGCTTCTGCACTCCTGCCAACGCAGCAGCAATGACCAAGCCATCGCCACCTCTCTGGGTGATTCAACGCAACAGCCTAGACTCTGCACACAAGCTGATGTCATTGCTCCATCGCCGCTGCAGTGGATGTCCTTCCGCAATGTTCTTTAAATTGGCTTCCGTTCGGTCCGTCAGTCTCAGTGAATTCCCATTCATCAATTCTGCTTCAGTGTATCGATTCAAACAGATTACTATGCTCACGAAACGTCGAACCGCGCAAGCAGGAATTGATGATCAACAATCTGTGTTGAAACCAACGACCAAAGTTCGATTCCCTTCCACAGCTCAAATCAGCAGCAAGTGCCATCTGAACCGGCCCTGGCCACCCCCCCCTCCTTCACCAGCCCGCACTGACCAGCGTGGTGAAGTATGGTCGAACAACCCCCATGGCCGGTATGGCGTGTGGAGGGCCTTCTTTCACCAGTGGATCAAAAAAATGGGATGTAAATTATAATTTCAGAAATATTTTAAAGGACATTTGAAACCTATTTCAGCCTCTTCCTTTGAGAATCGGATCAGTGCCCATTGAGATGTGTTGTCCCTCATGGAAGTGGGGCTCTAAGTAACTTTTATTCATCATCATCATCACGGTCCATGCGCAGAAAACCCATAGGTGTCCACTGCACATTTCGGCATTTGTTTTCCACTGTCCTCTGTCTTGTGCCAATGTGCTCATGTAGTGGCCACAGCTTTCTGGCTCCAATCTCTGTCGTCGTCGTTGTCAAGCCATTCTCGTCGAGGTCTTCCTCGCTGTCCGGTTCCTTCCACGTTTCCAAAACAACAACAAATTTTGATTTAAAGCTTTCGTGACTGCAGTAATTCATACTCTTAGTTCTTTCGGTAAAGTCACGTTGAAGGGAAACAATAAAATAATAAAAAATATATATAAAACAATAAAAAAAATTCTCACGACGTTTCGACCATAACACAAACCGACACACCTGATGACGACCGTTTGTGTTATGGTCGAAACGTCGTGAGAATTTTTTTTATTGTTATATATATTTTATTATTTTATTGTTTCCCTTCAACGTGACTTTACCGAAAGAACTAAGAGTAACAACAACAACAACACTTTACATTTTTCTGTTGTTGTCCATCATATGTATTGTGTCCAATTAAGACCAGTTTCTTGCTCATCACTGCCTGCATCATCAGGTCTTCTTCTGTGTGCAACCTTTTTCTTTCTTTAATTAGGGCCAGTGAATTCCTACTGTGGTGTTAGGCAGCTCAATTTCCCGATTGCATGCTTTTTTTTTACTTCGCCACACAATTCTACGACCGTCAAACGCCTCGTTTGTGAGCTGACCAATATTCCTTAAGGACCCTGCAATTGTTCTCTGCAATAGTGAAGTCGTTGTCTTTGTTTTTGCTGCTGTTGTCACAACACCACGGCTCTCAAGTCTAATGTAGCCAGGCAACTGGTGAAAGGGGATCATCATCCGTGCAGGAAATCAAAATAAACTCAATGTCTATTTTTAGTATTTGCTCTTGTCTGTTCCAGTGTTTGTCGTTTCACGAATGACAACGCTGGCATCCTCTCTTGTTGATTCCTAGAGATGCGAATTTGTTGGCTCGGAACCAGGGCCTGAATTCTGTTGGCTTGGAATGAGGGCCTGAATTCTGTTGGCTTGGAATGAGGGCCTGAATTCTCTTGATCTGTATCCAATACAAGATCTTACTCTTGATCTGTATCCCAATACAAGATCTTACTCTTGATCCATATCCCAATACGAGATCTTACTCTTGATCCGTATCCCAATACAAGATCTTACTCTTGATCCATATCCCAATAAGAGATCTTACTCTTGATCCGTATCCAAATACAAGATCTTACTCTTGATCCATATCCCCATATAAATGGCCACAATACTCAATCCATCTCTGTTTTTGTCTCTTTTAAGTCCATCTACATCTTATCGTCCTTGCCTTGTATCGCCGTTGGCCTTGTGTGTTACCACTTCCTATTTGTGCCCTTGCCCAGTTCGTACACGTGCCAGCTCTTGCATCCTCCAGCGCAGTGTTCAACGTCTGCTACATTGCTTCTCCAGCCACGTCTGCCAATCCTTTCTTGCCGATGTCCTCGCCTCATTGTACAGCTGCTTTGACTTCGTCGCCGTCTCGTCCGATACCTTTCTCTATAGCCATAATTTGTCTCTTTTTCTGTGCAAGTCCCAAGGTTTTCTCAGCTACCCGTTCTCTTTCTGTGCCCACTCTGCGTTAAACCCCCCCCCCCCAAATTGACGGCGGCGTCACCCCTTGACCGTGCGAAAAAAATGAGCAGTGGCGACTGCGAGCACCCCGTCCAGCTGGCATGCAAACGAGCAGCCAGTTCCGCCGCCAGACCCTACGCAAACACAGGTGCACAACAACAACAACAATAGCAGCAGCAGCAGCCGCCATTCGCCACACAAGTGGGGGGGGGGGGAGGGAAGGGGGGGCGGAGGAAAAATCTGGGCCAAAGCGGAACGCTTCTGGGGCGTTTGGTGCCGAGCGTTGCGATCGACGGCAGCCGCCGTGAACCCACGAGCGGCGTGCCATGCCGGGCGGCACGGACGGCCGCCGTGAACCCACGAGCAGGCGAGAGCGGTTTTGGTCCCCGCTGCTCTCCCCCCGGGTTGGCGCTTATCCCGCGGGCGACTGGACGCCTTTGTCTTTTCATTCCCTCCTTCCTCCCCTCCCTTGTTTCGGAGAGAGCAGGCGGATGCGTGCGATGCTGCCGCTCGATGCTTCTGGCCCCCCGCGCCGTGGTGGTGGCAGCCGCCCCCCGCCCCCTGCTGCCAGCTGTGTCCCCGCGCCCCGCATGACCCACATCTCCATCTCCTCCGCGCTAACAAAAGGAGCGCTAATGAATTGACAAGAGTCTCGCTTTTGCAAGGCGTGCTCCCGTCTCGTTGGAATAGCGATTACCGAAATATATTATTATAATTCGCATTATCGTCGTTATTAGGTTTCTAATTTTAGCAGCAGGGCTGCGTGGCGGCCTGGGGTGGGGGGGAAATTGTTGAAGCGATCCAGAGCGAGCGAGCGAGCGTGCGAGAGGGGAGCGACTCCGGTGGCGGGCGACGCTCGCCGGGGTGCGGTGCAGAGAGCGCACGTGAGGAATGGAGACGGGGATGTAAATCGATTCGATTAATATATATGGCTTTTCATTTTGGAAGCTGCCACCGGCGTTCAGCGATCGCGCGTCGCCGCTAACCGCCGCCGTAGCCCCCAGCCGGTTGAATTCTCAGCGGCGATGATCGCGCCAGGAACTTGAATTTCCCTTCGCCTCTCAAGGTGGCCTGGAGGATGGCGCGCAGCTGCGGCGCTCGCGCGGGCTGCCCCGGCTCGAACCGCGCGCCGGCAAACCCGACATAAGCGGCTGACGGCGAGAATCCTCCGGCCGGCTTCTTGCCAATCGCCTGCCGCGGCCCCCGCCGTGGTGTTCGCTTGAACCGCATCCGACCGACCGCGTCGGCGAATCGGATGCTTCGCCGGGGTCGCGCCATCCGACGGCTCGCCACCAGCTCCCCGTCGTCGCCGCCGGCACCTCCGGACGCCACCGTCCATTCGAGCGTCTTTTGGACGTCGCCGTCGGCCGACCGTCGTGCCCCGAGGCAGCGGCCGCCGCTGCCGCGACCGCCCCCGGCCGTGCCGGGACTCCCCGCTCGATGCCACCCCTGAGCAAGTGGAGGGACTTGAGCCACGCGCCGACGATGAGCGCCGACGAGCCGCGGGCGCCCTACAATCAGTCACTGTCGTGGCTCATCTGCGCCCTCGTGGCGTTCTTTGCCAACGTGTGGGGCATCCTGAGCGTGACGGCCAAGCAGCACAAGTGGAAGCCGCTGGAGATGCTGATCTGCGCGCTGGGCGCGACGCACGCCCTCAACGCGGGCGTCCCCATCGCCATGTACTCCGTCATCCAGATGCGCAAGTACTCGTCGGACTTCGAGTGGAACGAGGGCGTGTGCAAGGTGTTCGTGTCCACCTTCTACACGCTCACGCTCGCCACCAGCTTCACCGTCACGTCGCTCTCCTACCACCGCATGTGGATGGTGCGCTGGCCCGTCAACTACCGGCTGAGCAACGCGCGCAAGCAGGCGCTGCAGACCGTCGCGGGCGTGTGGACGGTGTCGTTCGTGCTGTGCGCGCTGCCCGCCGTCGGGTGGCACGACACGGCCGAGCGCTTCTACCACCGCGACTGCCGCTTCATCGTGGGCAAGATCGGCCTCGGCTTCGCCGTCTGCTTCCTGCTGCTGGTCGCGGGCAGCTCGGCGATGAGCGTCGCCTGCATCGGCGTCGCCTTCTTCCAGACAGTGCGCGCCGGGTGCGGGCGCGGGCACGCCGCCGCCGCCCGTGGCGGCGGCGGCGCCTCGGACGCCGCGTTCACGGTGCCCGCCATCGTGGTGGAGGACGCGCAGGGAAAGCGGCGCTCGTCCATCGACGGCTCCGAGTCGGTGCGGACGTCGCTACAGATCACCTACCTCGTAACGGCCGTCGTGGTGCTCTACGATGCGCTGGCTGCCATGCCCATCATGGTGAGCGACGTCGTCCTTGCCATCCCCCGACCCAACCCACCCCTCAGAAACATGCCAGCTAAGGTGTATTGTCGGCCTGGGCGCCACGGTGGCGAGATGTTAACTGCCTTGCCTGGTATACAGGAGGTTGTGTGTTCGACCCCGGCCCTTGACGCCTGCTGTATATTTGGAGTGTTCATGTTCCCCCCGTGGTCGCGTGGATTTTTCTCCGGGGTCCTCCGTTTTTTTTCGTCCACAGTATTTGGCTGCTATTCATTTCCACCGTCATGACAAGCCACTTCGCTGAGCTTTCATTTGTAGCCAGGTCGCTTCTGTAAAAGAGCTGTATAGCTCAGTGGGCCTTACCTGGTAAAATAAAATATCGTTCATAGTTTTTATAGACTGTGGCCTTTTCCCCAGCCACTCTGCTTGATTTGCACGTGGTTCCAAATGGTCGCGAATGGGAATTGCTCCAAACGACCCCGATTGCAGGAGTGCCGTGTTTCTGGACAGCGGTCGAGCTGGCCAAAGTGGGCGAGTGCATCACCGACACTTGAGATTATTTAAATTGTGCAGTCATTGGTGACCGGCTGAGTCCGTCAACTCGCTACACTGGAGAACCCGATTTAATCGCAGTGGGTGGCCGAAACCTGGATTCTTTTTAAACCCAGCATTTCGACGGTGCCGGCTCAGCGCTCCAATCTCTGCTCCACCCCAGCCACCTTTGTCTCTCCCGAGTGATCGCAGCTGACACGAGGAGCGTCTTGAACGTCGCTCCGTGCGGTGGACTTCTCCGCGTCGTCCCTTCCCCTTGCCGGCGGAGCGAGCGCCCTTCGTCGTTGTGTGGCCGATAACGCCTTTTTATATATATAGAGAGAGAACCAGCAGAGCCGCGTGTCTGCCACCTTCCCCGGGTTGTCTGCGGCCTCCTCTCATTCTTTCCCGACGACAGCGGGCGGTAGACTGGGCCGTGCAGAGACGGCCATGCGAGCAGCGAGCCGCTCGCTGGGTGTAAAGTGCTTAATTTATCGTAAACTACCGTCCGCTCACCGATGTCACAAATTGCACCGGAGGTGTTCAGTTAAAAGAGGAAGGAGCCGAAGCTGCTTATTTTAGACCCCAGATCGACGACGGAGCAGAGATGCTCACAAGAATTTGTTTTTTTTGCTGCGGCCGTGCCGCTGCGGTCTCGCCTGTGGACGCTCTCTCGGGACGCCGCGTGTGGTTACCCAGAATGCAAGGCGCCACAGTTATTTCCCTTGCCTGGTATGCAGGAGGTCGTGGGTTCGATCTCAACCCTGACGCCTGTATATTTGGAGTTTGCATGTTTCTCTCCCTGTGGTCGCGTGGATTTTTCTCTGGGTCCTCCGCTTTTTTCAACCACATTTAGAAACAGGCGTTCAGAGTATTTGGCTGCTATAAATTTCCACACAATCATAAGCCACTTCGTTGAGCTATCATTTGTGGCCAGGTGGCTTCTGATCTAAATCGTTTTAGCTCAGTGAGCCTTACCTGGTAAAATAAAATATCTTTTTTTTCAGTTTATGCAACGTTAGCCCAATCTTCTCTCTCGATGAGCCCATTCTCTCTCTCTATGAGTCTTTTATCTTTCTCTTTGAGAGTGAGAGGATACCGTGCGGAGGAGCATTGCAAGTTGAAATCGTGATTTCTGTCATCGGTGTTGTCATCGGCCACTGGCTATCCAACTGCCAGATGAAATCCATTTCAATGCAATCGTTACCACTCCTGAGTGTTTTCCAGTTGCGTCCCTCCGACGCATTGTTTATTTATTGTATTTCACTGATGAACGACAACAACGACAACAACAACAATAACAACAACTTGCATTGAGATTGCACGGTTAGAGTGGCGTCACACAAATCGGCCGAGGCGGCCGGGCTGGCAGATGTCCTCTCAGCTCAGCCATTTGAAGCAAAAATGTTATCCAAACCAAACCATGAACGAATAGACCGTCGTCTGTCTCCGCTTTTGCTGTTGCCAATCGTTACAATAACCAACAATTATAAAAAAACAATAGTTACAGCAATCGACAGCGTTTGAATGGCAGGAAATGACCGCGGATGTCCACAAAGAAGGCCACAAATAAATAGAAGGAAACCCAAAGTTCGATAAACGTCGTTTTTTTTTGGTTGTCCCTCTGTCATTCCCCCGCACCCTCCCATTGTCCCCCCCGACCCCCGTCCCTCAAGGCCGTGAGCTTCGTGAGCATCCGGCACGACGCGGCGCGGCCGTGGATGGTCATCGCTTGCCTCTGGTGCTCGCTGGTGCAGACCATGCTCTTTCCGGCCATGGTGTGGCTGTGCGAGCGCTACCGGGCCGACTGCCGCGCCATCTGGGACAAGTGCCTCGCCCTGCTGGCCAGCGACGAGGGTGCGGAGCCGCTCGCGGGTTTGCCGTCGCCGTGGCGACTGGACATCTGCGTGAAAGAGCTTGATAGCTCATCGGATTCCTCCAGGATAAAAGAAAAAAAATTCTGATTCTGTTATTGTTTTTTCAGTTGTTGTCATCGTCGTTGTTTCCCGCCGACGCGGAATCTGTCGTTGTGCTAGAGGACGGCCCGCGGAAGCAGACGTAGCGGAGCTGCCTCTGAGACCACGCGAGGTGGCTGCCGCTGTGCCCATGTGTCGCGACGCGGCCACTGTGGCTACACCGGGCTCGCCGGCCCAGGAGACATTTTGACCCGGTTACCGGCAGCAGATGTTCAGCATCCCATTGTTGAGTCTGAGCCAGATTGGCAACAAATGTAACGCAGCAGCGTTGATGCTGTTGTTGCTGTTCCAGAGACCGTGCGGTCAGAACGGCGCGTCCCTAAGGGCGCGCAATAATGGACGTTCAGACCTACTCTTCTCCGCGTCTGTGCGTATCGCTCTCTTATCTCTCTCTTGTCTCTCTCACCTCTCTCCCCCGCGCGACCGCCGGGTGCAGAGAAGTCCGCGGGCTGCCCCTACGCGTCCCCCTACGGCTCGGCGCAGCGCTTCGACCCGCTGGCCCCGCCCGAGACGCTCAGCGTGGAGCGCTTCACGCGCGGCGGCGGCGGCGGCGGTGCCGATGGCTGCGGAACCGCCGGGGAGCCCGGAGAGCCGGGGGGCTCCGAGCTCCACCTCGGCCTCGACAGCTTCCCCCTCTGCGAGCTGCCGCAGGGAGACCGCATGCAGTACCTGCAGGTGGCAGCCGCACACACACACACACCACCGTCATCGTCACGATCCATGGACAGATATCCCGCAGGTGTCCACCGCACATGTCGCCATTTGCCTCCACATTCCTCTCTGTCTTGTGGCAATATGCGCAAGTCGTGGCCACATCTTTCTGGCACCAATCTCTTTATGTCATCGTAAAGCCATTCCCTCTTAGGCCTTCCTCTCTTTCCAGTTCCCTCCATTTTTCAGAACCACACATTTTACATTGTCCTGCCGTTGTCCATCCTACATTTGTCCAGATAGTGCCCGTTTCCTTCTCATCACTGCCTGCATCATCAGCACCACGTCTTCTTCTACAGTGCAACTTATTTATTCTACATTGGTCACTCTTTGGGTTCAGCTGAGATGCAGTGTCCTTCTGCAGAAATACATTTTGAGTGCCAACAACATCACATCAGTCGTTTTTAATGCGCGAGTCTCGCAGGCATACAAAGCTGTACTGAGCAACGTATAGCCTTGAACAGACTGCTGTTAGCGAGTAGCAGTACCTACAAAGGCCGGCACGCCACATAAGGGGGTCTGTGGCCAGCACTACGCCCGCCCAGCCACTTATGTCTCATTGGTGGCGATGCTTACTAGACACCGCGCCAGGTACTAATTTGAGGCTGAGTCGACCTAGGGGAGGTCCAGGACCGATTCGCATAATCGCTACTTTGTGTTGACCGTGAGTGGGAATGAAAGTCTGGTTGCGGGGTTTGTAGTGCAGCATGATAAACGTTGCACTCCACTCCCCACACATGCACGCACACAGACAAAGATCCCCTGCAGAGCTGACTGTTGTAGTAATGTTAAATTAACGATGATCTATGATGATGATGACGACGATGATGACGAATATGATAACAATGGAAACAATGACGATGAGCAATAACAGTAACGTTGGCCATGACAGCATTACAATAACAGTCATGATTACGGCACTGTAGAAGATGATGAGGATGATGACAACAGTCGTGAAATCAATTACAATGATGAAACACGATGACGATGATGGTGACGACGACTATGATGATGGTGACGATGACGACGACGGTGATGACGGTGACGACGATGGTGATGATGGTGACGGTGATATCGACGATGACGACAATGATGATGGTGACGACGATGAGAGCGACGACGACGACGACGACGATGACGACATCGACGACGCTTCGACCGCCGCGCTCTCCCCGCAGGTGCCGCAGACTCGCCGCTTCTCCCACGACGAGGGTGACGTGTGGCAGGGCGCGCAGACCGCGTACCTCCAGGTCTGGGCGCCCACGGTGGGGGGCTCCGAGGTGCTCCACATCCACGGCGCCGTCAAGCCGGGCGACCCGGGCCCCGGCGGGAGCTACCTGCTCGCGCCGTATTCCGACCCGCAGCTCGCCGGCCACCCGGCCTACCACCACCACCACCACCGGCAGCGGCAGCGGCGCCGCCTCTCCGACGACTACGGGGCGCTCATGCGTCAGCGGCTGCCGTGCGGCGTGGGCGACGACGCCGGCCAGGAGGGCGACGAGACGGCGGCGAGGGCGCCCGAGTCGTCGCGGTACGTGAGCCGCGAGGACGTGGCGCGCTTCATCGACCGGACGTCGGTGCCGCTCGGCGGCGGCGGCGGTTCCGGCGCCACGGCGACGGCGACGGCGCCGGCCGACTCCGGCGAGCCGCGAACGATCGTGCTGGCGGACTTGGCGGAGGAGCCGCGGTGCAGGCACCCCGCTCCCCTCTGTCCTCACCCGGGCCCCGGCCCCGCTCCCAGCGCCGACGCGGGAGGAGGAGGCGGCGGCAGGGACGACGGTGCTGCGGAGCGGACTCGGGTCCCCGGCGTCGACGGCCCCGCGGGGGGAACTCCGACGCGCCACGGCGACGCCCGAGGACTTGCCGCGCCGGTCGTCTCGGTGTCGCCGGCCAGAGGGGCCGCCGCGGAGCCGTGCGACCGCGCGGCCGGCGCGACGTGCGACGGGTCGGACGGCGCCGCCGCCGTCGCCGCCGGCGCTCGGTCCGCGTGCGAGCGGGGAGCGCCGGGGGAAGCCGGCGCCGCGGCCGCGAGCGAGGGCGCGGCGTCGTAAGCGAATGCGTGCGAGGCGGCGAGCCGGACCGACCGACCGACCGGCCGACTCGCTCGCCGTGCGGAAAGAAGACGGACGGAGCGGCCGTTGGTCGTCGCAGGCCGTCGCCTCGGCCCGGCGGTGGTGTCGGAAGCGGGCGTTCGACGGAGCCGAGCTCGGACCTGTCCTCGCGACGCATTGCGCGAGCTCGGGATTCGACGCAAGCGCGCGAACGAAAGCGAGCGGAGTCGCTGTTGTTGCGAAGTCGCGAAAAGAGGCTCCTGCGTGCCGAGGACGGTGGTGAGAAATGTCACGGCGTGTCTCGGTTGTAGGAAAAGAAACACGTGGCCCAGAACAAGCTGTGCATTTTAATGGAAAGGAAACGTATAAAACATTTTAAAAATTGATTTCAGTGTTCTTTTTTCTCTACTCCTTTTGCACAGGGCTCAAGTCTTGCATCGACATGAGAAAAATGTAATTACAGAGCAAGAAGTGCCTGGGGTGTGCTGGAGAGAAAGCCATTGCTTCTTAAATAAAATAATTGCTTCTCAAAAACAAGAACGCTGGTGAACGTCGGGCGATCTTACAAAAGCCTCGGGCAGCTGTGTGTACAGGCACATGTTTATCTAACCTCCACCCCTCGATGAGTGGTGAGACTGTGCTAACAGTCGTTTTATCACTCTGAAAGTCATACCATGAGATCATCGTGATCATTATAAGCCATGGTATATCCACTGCTGGATGAAGGCTTCATCACGCTGTCGCCATTCCTATTGGTCCTCTGGTAAGAATCTGAATGTTTATTTTTCCTGGAGAAATACGATGAGCTATTTTTTTCACAGATGTCCAGTAGGGACAGGTCAGAACGTTACAACAACAAACAATTCAACAACACAGTCCATCTCACTCCTTCACACGAATCGGTCTTAACACTGCCGTCTCCCCGGTGACCTACGTGGGACACGTTCTGCTCTACGCGTTGCGGCCGCCATTCCTCCGTAAGGCCTGTCCATGGGTCGTCATCCCTTCCCGTGGATGCGTCCTGCCCAGGCCCACTTGCTGTTCTAAACAGTCCGTTTGGTGTCTGTGATTTGCAGTTGCTCACGGATCCGTATGCTCCTCTTTCTGTCTTGCAGTGCAGTTTATTTCAAGTACAAGTTTGGGCCTTTACATTCCTCTTCAGCCATGTTTCCTTTTCAAATTCCGGCAGGTCCCAGAATTCCCACTTATCGAGCAGAGCCACACTTGAGTCCAAGGACTCATTATCAGGAGGGTGCTGCTACATTTGGGTTTTTATTTTAAGATGTTTCAGCAAGTTAATGGGTTGTTTATTATATGTGGGGGAGGAAACCCACGCACGTGAGGGGGAAACGCTCTATCCCCATACAGATAGAAACAGATGGCGATTACTCCACCGCCTTCTCCTGTGCACCACCTTCTGGCGAGCCAGGGTATGGCACCACCCCGTCGCCCACGGGAAGGGAGTTTCACAATGCCATCTGTGCGGTGATTCACCAACCCTAGGTGCTGCCACGTGCAGCGCAGCTACCGCCGCTGCCCGGCTATCCGCCGGTTACCCTCAGAGCGGAGCTAGTCAGAACCCAGCTGTTGTCACGGCTTGCCGATCAGGCGCGGGTCAGCTCATTTTTATCGCGTTGTCGCCTGACCCTAACCCAAACGGAAACCCGTAAAAACGTACAATTCCGACCTGCTTCGTGGGTCGCCGTGGGTACCCGTGGGTACCCGAATCTGTTAGTAATTTCAGGACCGCAACGTTTCCCTTGCTGCTGTTAGCCACCAACTTCTAGAGGATTTTTCCATACACTAATTCTGGGGGGGGGGGGGGGTTAATGGGAACTGAATGGCCTCAGCATTCAGATACCCTCGTGTGAGTTACCCCATCGGGCGGATTTGAGTCCAACGTTTTTAAATAATACAACGTGTGTTTTCGGTGAAGAATTTGGAATCGCATATCTGTTGTCAGATATGTCTCTTCTGCAGTGCACTCAAAACGACGTCTCTCTCTGGGCTGTTATTCATGAGATGTGACCTTTGTGACTGTTTAACGATGCATCTTTACAGGAATCGGCGCGATTAATCTCACTCCGGTAACGTCTGAAAAATATGAAGCTGATTAAAACAAAAACCCGTTTTATTAGGATCCCCGCTCGATGTTGTGCAATGTACATAATATACGTAACGTTTTTTTGTTACGTTTTCCTAAAATGTAAATAACACAGTGTAATTTGTTAGGTGTAAAAAAAATATGTTTAAAAAACACGAAACGACAACTTTTGTACAAAAAACTAAATCCGTTTGCATGCCCTGTCTTGCGAACCGATATCAGTTGCAGCGTTGGGTTCACAAACCCGCGAACGTGCGCGGTTTGTCAATTCGTCCGTTTATCGAATCGTGATTTTGACATGTCGAGTCTTCGCTGCGTCGCCACAACCAGCGGCGCGATTGTTTTATCTTTTATTCTCCCCCCCCCCCCGTGCTGTTGATGGTGCACTTACGAGATTTGACGGTGCACTGACGAGAATACGAACACCACTGCCGTGTGCCGCGTGCCGCGTGCGTTGAAGACACCCGCTAAGAGCCAGTGTACAATGGAGTACACTGGCTCTTAGCGTCACGTGGCGCTTTATGGGTACAGAAAAGTCTACGGACTTCACCTGCCCATTGCTTGTTCGCAGCTATGACAGCAGCTCTCAAACAGCAGTCCTTTATTCAAAGGCCACTCCCCAACCTCTGCCTTTCCACAGTCTACCAAATCTTCTTCTTTGTTGTTCCCACGCAGTTCGAGGTGGCGCTTGGCTGGTGAGCGGAGTGATGTTCGCTATCAGTCTGTTGCTTGACTTGGGATGATTGCGTAACAGGGGGTGAATTGAAAATCACCGAATTTGAAACAACGCAATTGAATCGCTCCGGCATTAATGTTTCGGTCTGGCGGTTTCAATGGCAGAATGTTTGCATATTTTTTTAGCGCAGACATTCGATGCGGTGGCTCGTACGCTGCACCGCAAACCTGGTGACATGGGTTCGATTCCCAGCCACGGCTAACAACTTTCACTGGCCACTTGATGATACCCTTGGGAAAAAACGTGGCTAACATCAGTGGCGTATGATATGTTAACCAGTCCCGGCAAGACCCCTCTACGCTAACCCGCATTGACCAGCTTGGCGAAGCATGGTCAAAAAACCCACATGACCGACAAGCCATTGGGGAGCCTTCACCCAGAAGAGTTGTCAATTATCATACTTGTCATCTGAAAATCAAACGTGGTTGAATTTGTTTTATTTTACATGTGCTCTCATTTACATTGAAGCAGTGGTGAGTGGCATCTTTAAAGTTACATCATCCTCATTTGTCATCTACGGATGCCGATGCTGTGATGATGAATCCATGTACTGCGTGCGTTCACCTTTATAAAGAGGCTGACTCTGTGTGTGTGTGGGGGCGTGTATAGCCCATGGGCTTGTAATTACCAACATCGGCGCATCCACACAACATCATGGATGCATGCCGGGTCCAAGCAATAACATCTGCTGGACTACATAGTGACGGACCAGCGGATGCGAGCCCATGTCCTTGACACCAGGACCTACCGTGGAGCTGATCTTCCCTCTGACCATCGACTAGTTATCTGTAAGATGCGCCTGCCATTCTTCCACTCCGGTGGTGGGTGTATACCCAGGACCCCATTCCAACCTAAAGTGGCCTGGTCTCAGTTAGCTGATGAAAGTTGCAAGCGAGAATTTCATCATCGCTTGCGGCTGGGGTTGGCATCGTCCTCCCCTCCTCCTGATGTCGAGGGTAAATGGGCGAGGTTTAGGACTGTGAATCATGCAGCTGCAATGGCTGCTTTGGGTACGCGGTCCAGACCTCCCCAGAGACCCTGGCTGACAGAGGAGGTGTTCAGGATAGTTGAGAAAAAGCGACAGGCCCACTATCATCGGCTACAGAATCCATCTTCAAACACGAACACTTTGCATGCACAATTTACATCGGTTTGGAGATTGTGGCATACGCACTCAAACACGCGGATTCCAATATGAGACTGCTTGCTTAGGTCATGTCTTTAAATAAAAGGTAAAATATTTGCATTATCACAAGATTGGAAATGTACCTACTCATGCACCGTGGGCTTACTTCCGTTCACGCACTCAATATTACCATGGTTTTAGAATGTAAAAAAATATATATTTTACAACATGTTTAAATTTTATAATTTCATGCGTAATTTATTCAGTTTTATTTTCTTACTATTTATTTTCGGAATGTGTGCGCAATGGTGTGTTATTATTGCTCTCGTTGTGTTGTGAATTAATGGGTTGTCTGCGGATATTTTTTTATTTTCTCTGACCTAAGTGGAACTGATGAGCTGCTGCAATCTCTGTGAGAGTCGCATTGAACATGTGTCGTGAATCTTAAGGGTCTGTCCCGGTTAAATAAAGATCAATGAAAAATAATGTATATCTTGTGATAATATCAAATCCAAATATACACGCATTGTAATATTTTAAATATTTATGCCTTGATAAAAAAAATCTAATTATAATAGCCAGAGCAATCGATTTGGGGATGTGGTCTCTGGATTGATGTTGAGGTCTCTACAGGGGGGGTGGGTGGGCGGGAAAGTGCTTAATGATATATTGAATTAGCTTATTATTGAAAGCCACAGCAAGTGCCCTAGAGCAATTAGGCTGTTCACATTTCAGGCTCTTGTTTGTCGGTGTATCCAACTGTGGTCAATATGAGTGGGCCTACGTAAAATAAATACGGCCGCAACATTTAACGGTGTGAGGTTAACGTGTCATCATGAGTTTTGTTTTGTTTTCGTACTTTTGGAAAATCGTTGCCCCCAAAAAAGCATATGGTTGTTGTAAGATTGTTAATAATTGTAGTAAAGTTTGGGTTTACTGTTGCTTGTTCCACATTAATGTTTGCTCTCACTTTTAAAATAAAATGAACAGCGACATTCAAAGAATACACAAGTGGGGAAATGCTTTCCTGAGTGGTGGACGCAAAGATATGTTTTAAGTTCCAAGTTTATTTGAGATGAAGAGACCAGGTTCGTCTCGCCAAAATTACAAAACAACATTAACTTAACGTAATGGGCTCCATCAACAAAGTGGAAAAAGGTGAGTGGATCAATTAACCAAAGAGATTGTGTTTGAGACATTGGGGAGCTGCACACGGTAAGGAGCAACCTTTGAATTGCGCAGTTGACTACGTACGGTGAGAAAGAAGTTCAACGTACAACCTACCATGCCGATTGCGTCGATGACAACAAGAGGTCTGTGGAGATGACAATACCACGGCCTTCACGGTAGCATTCACTGAGTGCAGAACTCCACTGTCCTATTTCACACGACTTAGCCACAGCAGCTCTCTATGAACTATTATCTGAGGGTTATCTCCATTTTTTATTAGCACGGTTGGCTACGCACGGTGCGAAAGAAGTTCAACATACATACGAGTAAAATTCACGTATAATCCCCACGGATAATGGCATCTGCGATGTAGGTTCCCCCGTATAATCGCAGTTAAGAGTTATCGTGTAAAACCACACTTTTGTATAAAAAATATATAGTGTCCACGAGCCTATATATATATTTTACCAGTGGCATGCCACGGCAAATGGAATAGTTGAGGATATAATACACGAGGGGAAAAGGGAAATAATAGGAAAAATTATGGCAAGGAAATGGAAGAACGAGAGCAAATGGTCAGGGGAGATTTAGATTGGGATGAGGTTTAGGCTCCATCGGGGCTTCGACGCTGCTGCACAGCACAGCGTCTGTTTTCACAGTGGGCGGGGCGAGGGTGCAACGCAGAAGTCACGTGGTCTACGGGAGACTCGAGACCGATGAAGTTCGACGTTTCCGGTCCATGCCCACAGCAGGTCATGTGCACCGATTGAAAACTGTTTCTCGAGGCACGCTGTTGGTCACCAGTAACGGCACGCCGGTTTTCGTTGTCGACGCCGGGTTTGTTTTATTTGCCCCAAAAATCAATCCATGACACGCGCTTAGAACTACCGCCGAGGAAGAGGGACACGTCGATTCGAGGACATACACGGGTTAGTTAGACTGTTGAGAAGGCCGGTGTCTTAACCCAGGCTGAGACACCGTCGTGGTTGAATGACGGGCGGTGTACCGGTGAGCGACACTCGTGATTCAGCGGAAGCCAAAATGAGTTTACAAAAGAAAAACACACGTGGAGGAAACGGAGCGGTGTAATCACAGGCGCTCTAGGTGGATGTATCGCATCGCCAGACCGCGAGAGATGGCGACAGCTTGAGGAGGAGGCCTTCAACACAACAGTGGATAGACCACGGCTGATTATAACGTGAAAAAGAGCTTTATGGCTCATCGGATTCCGCCAATACGAAGTTTCCCATTCAAATATTGAATCAATTCTGTATACATCGTATGCATGTATGGAGTCGTGTGTACGATTAACGTATTTCGATTCCCCATACTACATAACGGTGAAATGGAATCGATTCGAGAATTCGCTAATAAGTAGGGAATAACCAAAGTGTCGATTCCTGATTGCGATTCTACCTGCTTGTGTGGTAAGCGTGTGTGCTATCATCTCTCGCTCGCGTCAACATGTGTATTACAATTATACCGCTGTGATTGCGATTATTTTTTAATCTAGTTGTTTTGAAACGTTCATAATGGGCAACTGCAGTGAAGAAAATGCGGGAAACGTTCGTTTTTAATCAATATTCAATTTTAAAATAAAAACGTGTGGCCTTGGTCAGGCTTCAGGCCTAGGCGCATGGGTCTCGTTACCATTGTTATAAATGTAACTTATATAATACAGTCCTCGACTTACGAACGCACGTACTTACCAGCTTCTATTAATTTTTTAAAAAATATATATATATGACATTGATTTAAAGCGCGAACTCGCAATTGCAAACTGAACCGCGGAACTAGTTTGTGCAGAGGAGCGATCCTTAGCGAGCTTTAATGAGTCGGCCTCGCGCTGTGAGTGTGCGTGTGTGTGTACATGTGTGTGTACATGTGTGTATACATGTGTGTGTGTACATACATCCTGGGTTTAATCAGGCTGGATTGTGTGAGGAGCTCACAAATCCTTGAAAGATCTGGGCAAGGTCCCATCGGTGAGCTCCGGCGGGCAAGGCTGCGTTGGCTGGGTCATGTAGCCCGCATGCTCAGCCACCGCATGCCGAAACAGCTTTTGTTCGGCCGGATCGAGGGGGCTAAACGGGCGCGGCACAGGCTAGAGAAGAGATGGAGTGATGTGGTACAGGAGGACGTGGAGCTGAGTGGACTTGCTGATGACTGGTACCAGCGGTGTCAAGATCGGCCTCTGTGGAGGAGGGTCGTGAAGGACGCTACTGGGCAGTGCCAGGCTAGGTGCACCGTGAGGTTACTGGGCAGTGCCAGGCAGTCGCCCTCCAGCTACAACGGAGGGCAGAGGAGCCATGCTCACAACAGCGAGCGGAGCGCCGGGTGGATAAAACACAGCAAGTTGGCACAGTAAGGGGCACGCCCAGTCATCTAAGTCTGTCACCTTATGGGTCTGCCCCGTGACCTCCTGCTGGCGGGCGTTCGACACTTCACGTGGCCTTAACGTGCACACCGCCTGGCACAAGCGCCGTGGGGACGTCACCGCATCTTAGTGGCGAATGGCGGTTGTTGTTGTGGGGAGCTCCTCCAGCAGGCAAGGCTGCGTTGGCTGGGTCATGTAGCCCGACTGCCCAAGCAGCTTTTGTTTGTCCGCATAGAGGGGGCTAAACGGGCACGACATTGGCTGGAGAAGAGATGGAAGTGATGCGTTGCGGGAGGATGTGGAGCTGAGTGGACTTACCGACGACTGGTATCGGCGGTGTCAATATTGGCTTCGATGGAAGAGGCTCGTGAAGGATGCTGCTGCGCAATTGGAGGCAGTCGCCCTCCAGCAACAACGGAGGGCAGAAGAGCGACGCCCACAACAACGAGTGGGTGCCGGGTGGCTAAAATGCAGCAAATTAGCACAGTGGGGGGGGGGGGGGTACAGCTGGTGCATCTAACCCAGGGGTCGGCAACCTATGGCTCGCGAGCCAGATGTGGCTCTTTTGATGACTGCAGTCATCAAAAAATGATGACTGCAACTGGCTCGCGAGCCATAGGTTGCCGACCCCTGATCTAACCGGTCATCTCCGTCGACCAACCCATGGCACCTGGGTTTGTCCCGAGACCTGTCAGCGAGCCTTTGAGACTTCACGTCGCCTGAAAGTGCACCTGGCCTGGCACAGGCGCCATGGTGACGTCATCGTCACTTCCTGGCGAATGGCGAGTATTGGTGTGTGGGGAGCGGTGGTGCAGCGGTTAGCGCGCTTGCGCTACGAACCTGCGACCCGAAGTCGATTTCCGCTCACGGCCAATATCGGTGACGATTATCCAAACCGGTTCTGGGCCTCCCCTAGGTCGACTCGGCTTCAAATGAGTACCTGGTGCGGTGTGTAAGCATCGCCACTCGGGAGACAAAGGCAAACGGGCGTAGTGTTGGCTACCCACCCCCTCGTGTGCCGTACCCGGCCTTCATAAGTGCTATTTGCTAACAGTGCTTGCTCCTACAGTCTGTTAAGGCTATACGGGAGGGATATTTGTGTGCTCGTGTGTGGAGAGGAGCGGTAGTGCAACGGTTAGCGCGCTCTGCTACCAACCTGGCGACCAACTTTCAATTCCCGCTCACGATCAACACCAGTGACGATTAACGGAATGGGATCTGGACCTCCCCTAGGTCGATTCATCCCCAATTAAGTACCTGGTGCGGTGTTTAAACAGCGTCACTGGGGAGACAAAGGCAGCCGGGCGTGGTGCTGGCCTCTCACCGCATGTGTGCCGTGCCGGCCTTCATAGCCACTGCTCGCTAACAACACTTGCCCCAACAGCCTGTTCAGGTCATACATGGGATCGTTGTCGTTTTATTAATTTTGCGTTGTCTACATTTGTGTAGCTGAGCCTCTCTGCATTGCACAGCATGGATTATAGACGGACTGGGATATGCTGTGGGAATCTGTAATTTCCATCACTGGCCCAGGTCTGAAGAGTAGACATTTTTCTTTTGAAAATGTATCCCCAAGTGTTTCATTGAGTTATTTGACTAATTGTGCGCTTCATTTAGCCACTCTATAACATATCGCCGATGACCAAATTGCCTGGAACATGCCCAACTTTGTCAAATCTCGAAAGCTAAGCAGTATTGAATCTGGATCGTGCTTTTTTATGGGCAAACACCATGCACACATCGCTATAAGCTGCGTGGCTACATGGATGGGTAGTAGAGGACAGTGCAGCAAAACCCATTTGCTATCCGCATTTTTTCTTCCACGTCTGCTGTCCGACTTTGACCGCAGGACCTTGGAGATATTGATTTATCGGGGCTAACGATGACCCAAGTTGTGCTTGGATATTGTGTGTCGCAGACCGTTTACGAGCGATCACTTGACTTTATCGTTTTCAGGGCGGTGCTGCCTAGGTTGAGACATTGAAAGGCAGCGCTAACCGGAGCTCCGTACCGGGCCATGGCGGAGAGCGACGATGAGTATGACCGGAGGAGGCGCGACAAGTTTCGCAGGGAGCGTAGCGACCACGACAAGACGCGCGACAAGGACCAGCGGAGGAGAAGTGACACCAGCTTCAGGTGCGCCTGTCTCAGAGGCAAACCACGGACACATATTAACTTCTCCGGTTTGAATTTTTTGTTATATTTACGTTTGCAGCCCCTTCTGTCAATCCGCTGACGGACGAGGGCCTATCCACACCTTGCGGGTCCTGGGGGTTATTTAGTGCAAGTTGGTGAAGGCGGGGGAGCATAGACGTGGAGGGCACAGAAGTACGGTACAATAATGGTTTTTGCTCCACTGTTGCCTGCTGCCTACCACCACTTAGTGGTTGCATGAATTACCAATTGCATCCATAAATGTAATTATACATCCATTCTCCCTCCATACAATGCAGTGAATTGTAAAATCTTCGTCAAGTTTTGTTTCAACAATAAATTATCTTTTGCTTAAAAAATTTCTGCCCTGCTATTTACATATGACGCCTTGTTTTATTAATCTAAATTCCATATTTTGAGTGAATTTTAAGTAAGTAAATATTATGAATATGATTTGGTGGATACATCATGAGTGACATTTTCTTTATCGTAGAATCAGAACTTACCAATAAAGAAATGTATTTCAGGAATTATTACAGTCAAGCCAGGGGACACTTCATTCAATTGGCCTCTCATCCAATCCTAGATTGCATCCTTTTATGAAGAAATACCTAAAACTGAAAAATCATTCAACGCAATTTCTAGAACCGAAATACAATCCATTTGATGAGTGATTAATGCTTTTCCATACTGCTGAATGCTTTTTTTTGGTGGGCCTAATTTCAGCATAGAGCCATATTTGTCAGCAAGTATATGTACTTGTTTTTTTTTAAAGCTACAATGCAAAAATGAATGATGTCTTTGACCACTTTGTACACGTGCAGTCGGGATCATCGTAAGCGAGAGAGCGAAAGAGACAGGGGCCGGAAGGAAGATTACCGTGACTACGACCGCAATCGATGGGAGAGATACTCTCCCCGACACGAGATCAGCCCCCCACCAAAACGCATGCGAAGAGAATGGTGAGCTCTTGATTGTCCCATTACTTGAATGTTACACACTCCTTGATATACTAATAACATAGTGTACAACCCTCTGTCAGTCCCCTGTTCGATGAAGGCCTTTTTACATCGTTTCGGTGGTGGGGCTTGCTTTGCCTTCACGCTGGTCACTGTGGGTTGGTGAAGGGGGGGTGGGGAGGTGGTGAGTGCTAGTTCAGTTGTTACTTCCTACCGATGTTAGCCATGGCTGGGAATCAAACTCGGGTATCCAGGTTCATGGTGAAGTGTGTTAACCACGTCCCATCGTTTCACGCTTGACAAAGCTGAAATAGATCTTTTGGCACCATTAAGGCCCCAAAGAATGGGTGTAGAACATAATTTGCATCTACTTTTCAATCATGGAATAGGGTGTACTGGTTTTAGAATACGCCTCCATTTAAAAAGTACTCGTTCAAATTTTGGTCATTTCTAAACGTCTTTTAAGTTCAAGTTATTGAGGTGAAATGTGTCGAGACGTTCAGTGCTCCCGTAATTAACCCAACCTACGACTTTTTAAATTAACTTGCAGTTTAAAATTGCGGTTGCACTTCTTTGTTTCGCTTTATTTTTCAGCGGTTGATGCTGTATTGGGTGGTAGGTTGCATATAAATCAACGATTTTCATGACAAAACTTGTTTCATGTTAAGTGGTGAGAAAAATATTGTCTCATCGCCTCCAGTTTGTGAAGGCAATTTGTACAGGTGGATTAACTAACTGGAATATGATGTAGCGATGGCTTCATTAAATCCTTTTCACCAGATGGGTGCATACAGACCCCATGCATCTTTGCAAAATAAATGGTCTGGTGGGAGCCCAGTAATGTCCCAACATCATCGCATTGCTTAATTAAAAATGAATATCTATATGAAACTTAATACTTCACCACGGGTCAATTTTACAATGAACAACAAATTTTCATCCTGTCACAACACTTGAGTCATATATTGTTGTTGTACATTGGTGAGTGAGGGGTCACTGAACAGTGTCACGTGATTAATGATTTGGTTCTATACAATCTGTGACATTTGTCACGAGTTTAAAATAACAAAGCAGTACAGTAAATTGTGCACGAATATCTTTGCCTTCTGTATGGGATCGAGTGTTTCTCCCTCGCATGCATGTGTTTTTTCCTCTGAGAGCTCCAGTTTCCTGCCATATGTATGAACACTCATTAAGTGTCTGAAAACATCTTAATCTATTGAGGACTGCAGAGCTTGGAACATTGTTGGCTCGCTCACCACGTGACTGCCAGTCTCTTGTAGAGAGAGTGCGAATGCGGTGCAGCGCGTTATGCTTAGTATTCGATATTGACCTTGTGCACGTGTCTCTGCCCTCACAAATGTTTCCTTTGCAGGGAAGAGAGACCCGTGGAACCATATCGCCCACCCTATGACTTCCCAGCCGCACCTCAGCACTTCGTCCCCCCATGGGGACACCAGGAGATGCACCCCATGCAGCACCACGGCATCCCTGTGCATGCCAGGTCCCTATGCACACAACACACATGTAAACGCATACATACGTACACAAACGGACACAGTGCATAGGCACATAACACACATGTTAGAGTGTAAATAAACACGAGGGACTTACATGCACATGAACAAAATACACATGAATAGACAAAGATCTCAATCGTCTTTAATTGACTAATGGGGAAAGTGCAGTTAGCGAACGCATATGAAGGCTGACAAGACTGCGGGGAGATGTGTGGTGGGCAGGAAAGGATAGGGCAGCCAAACATTTGTTGTGCTGTTTATCAGTGGTTCCAGGTTTGCTTCCTACTTTCACCAACCTGCAATGACTAACATTTGTGGAATTAAGGCCAAGCTCCACGGCCCTTAAGAGTGTGCGAAGGGCCTCCTCCAACAGTGGATTTATCAAAGGGCTGTGCATACATCGAGTCATTTATTGAAAGACATTCCACGTTCATTCACAATCCATCCGGGTTTCAGCTGTTATAGCACATGTAATAAAAACAATGGCTGATGATGGGTTAGCCAAAACATTTTAATCCACCAGTGTTGGAATAAGAAATTAAGCACACAATGCATTCAACAGGCCATGGAATAGTGTCGTCGTGTGCAGAGTAATGACAGAGGGGACAGGAAGCAAGCTCTCAGAATGACGGAAAGTTGCAGAACTAGGGTTTGGCTCACCGCATTGCCACCATATTTGTCGGCAGGCTTGGCAACATGCCGCCAGAGATGGAGATGCCGCCTCCTCCGCCAACCATGAAGTCTTTTAAGGAGTTCCTCGTGACTCTGGATGATGCCGTCGAGGAGACCGAGGCCGTGAAGCTCTACAGTGAGTACAAGCAGGAGTTCCAGCAGCAGCAGATGCAGGACTTTTTCCTGGCGCACAAGGGCGAGGAGTGGTGAGTCGCCCAAACGCACACGCCCGCCCGACCACTCTGCACACTCGTTGAGTGACGTGGCTGTACCCTTTGCCGGTATCTATATGCGAGGCGATCATATAAACGAAGTGGCCGTGGGTGTAATCATTAGTACGCTGGACTTGTAATCCAGAGGGCTGCCGTTTGATTTCCTGGCGCGGCAGTTGAAACAAGGCGTGGGTTTCTGAAATCCCCTCTGCCTCTGTTCACCCAGCAGTGTAAAATGAGTACCCCGCAATTGATATTGATGTGCAGGTCCACGTGGTGGGATACACAAAGCAAATGCATAACTACCAGCTTGAAGGGCTCTATGCAGCTCCCTCTAGTATGGATGCCTTTCTGCCAGCAGTGGAGTGAGCAAGGAATGGAAGGGTTTACACGCTTCACCTTTTTACCGTGAAAACTATCCGGCTGATTTATTATGAAGTCCTCTCCGCTGCCAAGCTGAAAAGCGAAGAGGACCTGTGCCTACAGAGGCGCAAGTGCAGTGGTATGTGATGTGATCCTTCTCTTTTGCAGAGGAGGACTTACACGTCCCCACTGCAATGTCACAAGATGACACCTTGGACTAACATTGATTGAATAAAATGTCCTGCGGCTCAGATGATTTAAAGGAAGATGCAACCCAAAAACTCAACCAAAAAGCTCTATTCTTGCATACATTAACCCATTCTCTTGTGTCCCACCATGTCCGACACCAGTTTGAACGTTTCTTCGTAGAGAAATTCTTTAAAGTGGATTGCAGGCACACCATGATAGTGGTTGAGTGACATCACCTTTAAAATTAGCATCACTGAAAACAACGTCGGTAAAGTGGCGGTTTAACGCCGCTTTAATAAGTGCCACTTTACCATGTACAAAAGTCACTTTTAATATATATTTTGTAACGAAGCTTTAAATTTATGTTGGACAGCATGGGACACATGGTCTATGCCTCTACAATATCAGAGCCACTTGTGTTTTGGGTTTTCAAGAAGATGGATATAACAACGCATTTATATAATTTAAGTTTGAACACAGTTATTTTTATACTGTCCAAAATATGTCAACTTATTTGATTTGCTTTTAAAAATAAGCATTTAAAAGTTTATATGGATAAGTAATGTTGCATGCCTTGCATAAATGTAACTTTTTTTGTTTACAGATACTGCCTTAAAATTGTCAATTAGAATTATAAAATGTTAAATAATTGACAGCACTAGTTGGCATTTTGGATACTGTTCCGACTATTACACATGTAATACTGTGCCTGCTTCTTGTTCAACAGCCATTTGTGAAAATGCTTTTCTGACACAAAGAGCATGAAAGATCCATTACTTTGGATAATTTTGTTTTGGTTTGTCGAAATTGGTGCATAAATTCTAATTTACAAAATTTGTGAGCACCTCTTTTCACGGTGCTGGGCAGCTTCTACCGTCGTGCGGAGAGGTCTCATTCGAGATCGGATAACTAAAAAGACACGTGGCTGCAATGTGAAATGTGAACAGCAGCCAACTCGAGGCTCTGTGTGTTACAGTGGAAGCGGTGATGTTTGTTTTGATGCCTGTGACTAATTTGCATTTGAACCTAATTCTTTTCCCCCTTGAAGATCGAGGTGTCGACGCCAGCCAACGGGACGCAGTGTAATGATGTCTCTTCCACTGGAGCACGTAGCGTAGCTTTAGGGTCCTCTCCCCAACGCTGCGCACAATGCAGCGTTCAGACTAGCCTGGCTAGGGCGCAAAGTGTCGTCGGCAGCGCGTTAGCAGTCAGACGGCCACTCACGCTAGCGTTTCCTTTGCCCTGCGAACAATGCAGGGCGCTAAACCGTAGCTCCCGCCTCAATACGTTTACTCCACGTTTTACCGTTTGCCCTTCCTCTGGCGCTGTGCTCAACGCAGCGCCGGTCCCCCGATCTCCAATCTCCTTAAAAAAAGCAAAAAAACAAAGCCTGCGCCCCACCTAATATCCGTAGTGTGTGGCCGATTGCCTTCGTGCAGAGCTAGCGTTGTCTTTCTGAGCTCATGCCCAGCGAAGCACATCTGCACTCACCCCGGTATTGCTCCCACTCATAAGTACTACACTCATGAAGGGAATCAAATGTTAATTGACAAATGACCACAGACTTTTTAACCGCTCAGTTGTGCCGTGTGTTACAATTAATTTCACCCACTGATGCTGTAATCACATTTACATGTGCTGTTTTCCAGTAAACTATGATACATCGTTAAATGTATTTCTTTTATATCTTTTTTGCTAAATTGAGTTAACATGCATTTATGAACAATTTAAAATGTTGAAAGTGACACAAATTGATACACTTGATTGTTTTCAACTTGATTTACACACGAAGGCAGTTGCATACAACAATTAAACATTTACAGTGATCCATTTGAATCGCACACCATTGAACAAATTGAATCTTGACGTTTACACTTTACTAATTTATGAACGGCAGTTGTATTGTTTGGACGAGAACAAAAAAACGCATTGTCTCAAGCGCCCTTCCCCTGTCCCCTTGTGCTCCTGCGTGCGCTCGCTCCCGCACGCCGCTGCCGTTCGCTCGCCCTGCATGCACGCGCGCCGTCACCGCAGGTTCCGCACGCGCTACCACCCGGACGAGAGGGAGAAACGGCGGCGAGACATCATCGCTTCGGCGCGCCACCGCGTCGCCGTCTTCTGCATGCTCAAGCAGCACAAGTGGCTGGACAATGTCACCCTGGATCTGGACAAGACCGACCAAATCGCTCACTTCCTCGATGCTGGTGCCCCATCACTTTGCTCGCTTGCTCGTCCTGTCAGTGCCGCAATGACGTTCGACAATGTCACTTTTTAAAGACGATAAAAATGGAAATAGATGTATCGGTCATAAGAGAGTTTTTTTTGGGTCAGATCGCGTAAATATATAAATGTTAAAACCCGCCACCACCCGACGCAGCCAACTAGTAAGGGTTGTCACGTAAACAGAACGTGGCCAATTCGTCACTAGTACAGCACTAACCGCTGTGTTGGAGAGCCAAGCCACAACATTTACAGTCTTGAGTACGACGTTTCGCCAGTAATTGCAACTCGCGTCATCAGGCGACAGCCAGATTTGGCTGTACCTACTCAGACCCTAGACTTAAGACTCCAACCCAAACGCAAGGTGAAGCCTCCACACCGATCTGTCGCGACCTTGGCACTGTCAAATTGCTGTCATATATTGCATGTTATTTTTCCTGGCGTGCTCGAGACGTGCGTGGTGACGGTGACCACGTTACCGGCGTATGCGTGTGACCGACTCGCGATGCGATTTTTTCTTTGCTCGCACAGCTTCGATGCTGATGGAGGGCGGCACGGCGGAGGATCTGAAGGCCCTGGAATTGAAGGAGGAGCCGCCGAAGCCGGTCATTCCGCCGTGGGTGTCCCTGGGGATCGTGCCGCCGATGGCTGGCAAACCTGTGACCCCCACTCCTAAAGCGAGCGTGGTGGAGCCCCCCAAAGAAGAGAACGTGGCCCCAGACATACCAGACAAGGTGCCCGTCTGCTCTGAATGGGTTCCTATGTTTAAGAATTAATGCCTATATTTGACAGATCTGCGCCACGTTGATGGAAGGGAAGTACGTAGCATTGTGACGCTAAGTGCGAATTAATTCTCAACAGGCCACTTTGAGAACGCTGCTGTCAGTCTAATGATTGTGTGTGGGGGTGGGGTTTTTGTCTAAATGATGGGCTGTAACAGCCGCCATGACAATTTGTGACAGTCGAGTAAAAAAAACGTAAGCAGTCGCTTAAGAGCCTCGGCAATGTTGACGGTTGAGAAAATATAGTTCAAGAGATTTAGCATTTTCCACGGCCCCCGAATCGTGTCAATCGAAAACATCAACATCTATGCATCTCTTGTAAGTGGGGCAAATCTACCGTTATCTGTGAACCCCACTACATTAACTCTTCCTTGTGAAAATGATTGAACTAATTCCCCTCTGATTTAAAGCTTTCGTGACTGCAGGGATTCATATTCTTGGTTCTTTCGGTAAAGTCACTTGACTTTATCGAAAGAACCAAGAATATAATTCCCCTCTATATTCCAAAATGATTGTGTAAAAATAGTCGTACCTCGGTTAACAGTGACATCGATTAGCGGTTTTTCGATTAACATTTTGCCTCTCGTAGGATCCCATGGTTTCGACTAATGGTAACATTTTGACTAACGTTATGTTTACGTTATGCATGCGGGCGCCAATTTTGGCCAATCCGAGCACTCGTAAGTGAGCTGAAATGCCTCAGCCAAACAGCTACGCCCATTCTCGTTTAAACCTTGATTGGCTTTGTTTACATTTTACTTTCTGTTCTTGCAATAGCTAACAGTTATTTTCGTAAACAGTAGTTTTCTTGGAACGGATTAAAAACGTTAACCGAGGGACTAATATATGTTTTCGTATACCAGTAGAATTGGACCTTTTATCAGGAGTATCCCACGTATAGATGTTTGACTCGTGTTTGGCCAAACTGGAGTGTCGGGGAAAAACCTCCATATATAAAAGACAGAATTACTAAATGATCCGCACAGATGGGTTAACAAACATACTTCCTGTACTACCATCCCCTGGTCACTTCGCATTTGAGAGTCTCACAAATCCACAAGGCCCACCAACCCTTGCCCTCCTTGAGGGCTGGTTCACAGGCGTGTGCGTCGCCACGCTCTTACCCATCACCTTTACCTCCTCGCTGTGTGTGTGCAGGAAGGAGAGCCAGCTGCTGCGGCTGAGACCAAAGAGGAGGCACCGGATGCTGTGGAGGAAAAAAAATCCCCGGGAGAAGATGCCAAGCAGAGTTCCCCACCGGAGGCATGAACCATAAAACTCACGTGTAGAGTACACACAACCGCAGCAACAAGGCAATGCAGGATTGTCTCTATAGGAGGAGCGAAGGGTTACATAATTGTGCATGACAGATGGCTATGATTAGTTTATAGCATGAAAGCTGGAGTTTTCTTTGCCATTTGACGACGTTGGTTGGCCGTCATGTGTTAGGTTCTTCGCAAGCAAGCGTGGTGGTGTAAGAAACTATTACAATCTTACCCAAAAAAGTATTATAAATCACAATCTTGGTCACCAAAGTCTTCCTGTTTAAATTTAAGAATCTATCATTCTTCATTTTTCTATGTTATTGCTCTCTAAATTCTCAATTTAACAGAACGTAAAAAATGAATAATTTGTGAACACACGAGTAACCTCAAATAATGACAATTGGGTTACAGAGACGAGTGAATCGTTACATCCACACTGGATATATAAGCCGTGTGAGTGTCACACGCTTGCGTGTGTGGCAGATGGCACAGTTGGTGCGTCTGCCAATCGTTTCCGTCAACCCATGGCACTTGGGTCTGTCCCTTGACCTACCAGCGGGCGTTCGGCACTTCACGTGACCTTAAAGTGCACATAGCCTGGCACAAGCGCCGTGGTGACGTCACCGCCATTTTGTGGCGAATGACAGTTGGTGTTGAACCCAGGTGCTAGAGAATCTGTTGGGGTTGAACCCAGGTGCTAGAGAATCTGTTGGTGTTGAACCCAGGTGCTAGAGAATCTGTTGGTGTTGAACCCAGGTGCTAGAGAATCTGTTGGTGTTGAACCCAGGTGCTAGAGAATCTGTTGGTGTTGAACCCAGGTGCTAGAGAATCTGTTGGTGTTGAACCCAGGTGCTAGAGAATCTGTTGGTGTTGAACCCAGGTGCTAGAGAATCTGTTGGTGTTGAACCCAGGTGCTAGAGAATCTGTTGGTGTTGAACCCAGGTGCTAGAGAATCTGTTGGTGTTGAACCCAGGTGCTAGAGAATCTGTTGGTGTTGAACCCAGGTGCTAGAGAAGCTGCTCATCGCTGAACGTCTCATTCTTTAAAAGGAAACGAGGAGACGTAAGTGTTCCCGAGGGTCTGAAGAGGACGAGGATGAGGGAATAGAGGAGGAGGAGGACGGGATGAGCTCTTCTGAATCTGAGGCAGAACAAACCGCTCCCCCCATGAAAGAGGAACCCTCAGACAGCACGCCTCCCGGTGAGTGGGTGAGAAGTGGGCCACGCACTCGTCTCGTTTTTCCCTTGGGTGTGATGTTCAATTGCCCTTCTGCCTTGCGTTTTTTCATTGCGACTCGCTGTTTCCGAGTTTCAGATGAAGAAAAATCCAAGGAGGAGAGTGTGGAACCGGAATCGGAGAAAAGCGTCAAGCAGGAGCGGGAAGAGAGCAAAGAAGAGTGTTCTGAGAAGCCTGAGGAAGTGCCCAAGGAAGAAACAACGAAGGGACCTGAAGAAGAGCCCATGGAGGAATCCACGGAGGAATTGAAAAAAGAATCCAATGATGAACCCAAGGAGAAATCCAAAGAAGATCCCAAGGAGGAATCCAAGGAGGAATTGAAAGCGGAATCTAAGGATGGACTCAAGGAGGAATCCAAGGAGGAATTGAAAGCGGAATCTAAGGATGGACTCAAGGAGGAATCCAAGGAGGAATTGAAAGCGGAATCTAAGGATGGACTCAAGGAGGAATCCAAGGAGGAATTGAAAGTGGAATCTAAGGATGGACTCAAGGAGGAATCCAAAGAAGATCCCAAGGAGGAATTGAAAGAGGAATCCAAGGGTGAATCCAAGGAGGAATCCAAGACCGCGGGGGAGAAGCCTGCAGAAGCGAAGGTGGACTTTGTGCTGAAGAGGACTCCAGAGCAAGGGCTCCTGCCGAGGCCACGGAACTTCCACCGAAACATGTCCATCTTCCTGCGGAACATCGCGCCGTACATCTCCAAGGCAGAGATTGTGTCGGTGCGTGTGGGTAGCGTCTGGACCGGTGGGGGGAACGCACTTAGTCACTCCCAGTCTCTCTCGCTCGTACCCGTCGCTCGCGATCCTCGTCATCACCACCCTGCCTACCCGCATTGCCGCGTTTCACCTTGCCCTTGCCTCTGCTAAGTACAGACCTGGCCTCAATTACTATCGCAGTGGTGTCATTTGTAATGAATTGCAGTCACACTGTGATTGTAATATCAGCTAACAGTCTAACCTGGAATTGTAATTCTAATTGACTGCATGTCTGCTGCCAACACTGCTAAAGTAACACCATTAACACAGCCTTAGCTCTCCTCTACTGTAAATGTATGAATTTCACTCTAAACCTCCATGTCACTGTTAGAAGACCAGTCACTCGAATGATGTAGGTCTTTCTCTCTGAAAATTTGCCTGTTTTTTATTTATACTTCACAATCAATTTGAGTGACATAGCTTGCTGTGGTCATCTCAACAATCGTCGCCCGTCGAAAAACATTACCCTAAACATCAATGTGGGATTTTGTTTGTAAACCGGATCTTTGCTGCCGCAGTTTAATTGAGGAATAAAATAACAAAACATTTTTGAGAAGAGAATGCAGACAGAAACTACTCGTGCTGCTCCCAAATCTCTCACCGTCGGTCGTGGGAGGGAGCTGGCGGGTGCTGCCTGTGTGTGGGCGTGCGTGACTAAAGCGGGGAGTAACTGTTCGTACGTCATCCGCGTGTGCGTGTGCGTGTGCGCGCGCACGTGCAGCTGTGTCGCAGGTTCCCAGGCTTCATGCGAGTGGCGTTGTCGGAGCCTCAGCCAGAGCGCGGGTAAAAACCCTCCGTTCGATTGCACTCGCTCACAATCGCCGTGTGAGAAGCGCCAATGTCCTTGAGGTATCGCTACGCCTTTTGACATTAATTGCATTTATTCGATGTAAACTTGCTTTTATTTCATAGCTCAGCTTTTACAAACAGTGCTACGATTTATAGTTCGGTTTTGCTTATGGGGGAGTTGGATCGTGTAGGTATAATGTCAATTAGAGTTAAAGCCAATATATACCGGTTTCCGGAAAAAAACTCAATCAGTTTGGCACATTTTCCTTGGGTGAAAACTTTATTTGATTGGGTGGTGGAGGGTGCATTACAATCAAACTCAACAAAAAAAAACTTGTTATGAATTAACTACTATCACCATCACCACCTCTTAAAGCATCACCAGTACCACATTCACTGGTACAACCACCGCAATTGCTGACACAGCCCACAATTATAACCAATGCCTTTGCTTCTCTACAGCTATTGGTACCAAGCGTCTGACGATGCAATCATTGATTTATCGATGAAAATTGGCTTCTTACGTTCGTGACACACGCTTGTGATCATCACGTGTGAGAGTCGATTATCTACATTTTATACAAATTAGGTACACATTGCATGCTCGTGGTACATTTAGGCTAATGGTGCAAAATAAAACTACAAACGATAGCAACAAAAACTTCGGGAATAGAAAATGAGACGGTAAAAATGTAGGCAAATAATTAATTATTTAGGGTACTGTTAAAGACCTAACCCAGAATTGTGACAACTCATCAAATCCCTGGTTGATGGGAGGGGTGGGGGGAAGGGAGCTTTTCGGTTAATTATATTTCCAACTAGCAATCACCATCACCACAACCCCTGCCTCGCTCCGGTATAAATTACCAGGGATGTACACGACTTTGCCCACTGGATTGGAGTACATTGCTTGCAGCAAGCGGTTAGCCGTGAGCGCGAATCTTACCCTTTTTTGTGCTTCGTGAGGCTGCAACTGCCCTCTGTGCTGAAATGACTCGTACTTCTCATGACCGGCTGAAAAAAGGCGTAATTCGCCAGACCGGGAACGATTTGGCAGGTGCGCAGGTGTAAATGAATGGCAAGGCGCCTGAAGTTACCGGCATTCAAGCCTACTGTCGCACTTAATCAGGGGCGTCAAACATTCAGCAGCACGTGGGTGTGTTTGTTTTAAAATGCAATCCGGCCGACATGAAGTGTCTGTAAAACATCGAAACCAATCTCTTAATTGGTCATGTGTTTGCTCATCAGGTTTTATCGGCGTGGTTGGGTAACGTTCAGCGGTCATGTCAATATACAGGACATCTGCTGGAACCTGCAAAATGTGAAGGTGAGAATGTACATGTCATGATGACACAATTCCATTTTAAATTATGAGCACGACTGCCATACTCAAGAATATAATAGTTTGCTTGTAGCAAGAGACCCAAGCATAACAAACATCCCTACGGATTTGTTCACAACCCATTTGCTGAACTTGCGAGATCCTGGCCTCATCACGACCCAGCCGGTTTGAGAATGTCAGCCCTCAAAGTGAGCCCCACGGGGACCTGCCTACGTACACCTTCATCCTACGCCTGCCCCCGCTTAAACGACCTTTAATAATTTAGTCTTCAACTCGTGCGTTCCAGCACCTTATCGGAATCTTTCATCGCAACTTGTAATTCCTGCCCCCCCCCCGTTCCCATCTTCCCCGTTCTGTCCACAGCTGCGGGAGTGCGAGCTGAGCCCCGTGGTGAACCGCGACCTGGCGCGGCGCATGCGCATCGTGAGCGGCGTGTCGCTGCACGCGACTGTCGCACGCAACCACCTGCGCCTGGCCCTAAAGCTGGTGCACGCCCTGGACAGGCGCGCCAAGCTGTGGGAGTACACCGAGGGCACGACCATCCCGGTGAGCGCCGGCACGAACAGAGGTCGCACCGTGCTCCGGTCCCCGGATATGCCCCCTGTAATGCGCGGCAGAGACAGGGGAACTTATTCTTGCCGGGGAGCTAAATAGAACTTTTGGGGGGGGGGGGAGGGGGGTGTGGCACACATTAACGCGTTATCTTAATTGTATTGTCAAAACGCATTTGTGTCAGCCGCCAAGAATAAAGAAGCCGTTGCGGTGGCTTGACTTGAGCAGCGTGATAAATTATGAACAGTGTTGTTGCCCGGTCATTGAATGTGTTCTTCTGCAGCAGACTATCAGTGCAGCTAATCAGATGTATGTATGTTGAACTTATTTCGTACCGTACATCGCCAACCGTGCTAGCCGGAGGTGCGAGGGAAGGACAACAAAAAAGCAGTTTATGGAAAGATGCTTGCACTGACTTGCGCATCGATGTTGTTTGCCGGTCGTCTCCACGTGGTGTTCCTCTTGTGGTCGCTTACTTTTTGAAGATCAGGAGCGATGTAATCGGCAAGTAATCAATATGTCAAAAAGCAGGTGTTATTTTCTTTAAGCGACGCATGCTTCAGTATCAGCGGGTCGTTGACCGAGAAGCATGAAATCACGACAAGACTCGTTGGTGCGCGCGGCCGTGCGAGAGGCGCCGTATGGAGCGCGGTGTTGTGTGGTGTCCAGGGTACCAGCGACGGCGCTAACCCGCTGTTGGGAGGCCTGTCCAAGTACCTGGAGGATGGAAAGGTGAACGTGGACGAAGATGCTGCCAAGAAGGAGCAGGAGGCCGCGGTGGACCAAACCGCACCGGCGCCTGCACCGGCACCTACACCGCTGCCGCCACCACCTCCGAACAAGGAATTCTTCCTTGAGAAAAACGAGGATCTGCTCAAGGTGAACTTGCCTCTCGCAGGCATGGGGGGCGGGCTCTCTTCTCTTTCGAAAAAGTTTCTAAACCAGTGGGATAGTGTACATGGTAAGAGGTAATTGTGCTGCCTTGTAATTATTTACTTGTGGCACTGCTGACGGGATGGCCTCTACTAGAGGGAGCGCTATCAAAAAACAATCATTATGAATATAGTATTTAATGGCTTATTCTTCATGCAAGCCAGTCATCTCATTTTTATGTTTTTATATGCGTCCTGATTTTACGGGTAGGACTACATTTAACTTATACTGTAAAGTATTGAGATGCCCTCTTTAGTGGGGGCGAGTTTTTGCTCAGAAAATAAATTGAATGAATGAATCTTAGAAGAGGTGGGACTACCTACAACTCTACCCCACCACATACGGAACTGGTGCTCAACTTTAATGTGTTGCCTAATAATGCTGCGGGGAGGGTGACTATGGGAAACTTGCACCATAGTTTCAACTTCCACACTGGGAGATGGACCCGAACCGGATGGTCCAGTGCTCTCACTGTTTACACAAATGGTAGTATCCCCTCGTCTTGATGAAGCTGATAAGTATGTATGTTGAACTTTGGCAGTGCCTGATGAAAACCCATGTCTATGAGGGAATAACATTTCAACTCCGCATACAGGGCTTCAACCTATTTGCCGCTCTGCCTGCACGTTGAACTTATTTCGTACCATATTCTTTGGGTCTTTCGGTAAGTCCCATAGATAGTTATACTCTTTGGTTTTTTTCGGTAAAGTCACGTAGGTAACATAAAATGAAAACAACTAAATTAAATCACGACGTTTCGGAGGCAACACAAGCTTCCGTCTTCAGGTGGAACAGTCACAGTAAGAATAGCTGTACCAAGTGGGGAGCTCTTGAGACGACCGGGATTATATATACAGGTTAAGAGGGGGGGGGGGGGGGAGGAGCCAGAAAGGGACGTGGGTGGGGGGGAGGGCTGAGTTAAGCCGCCTTTTATTATGCTGCAGGGGGTTCGGGGGAAGAGATGCAGGAGTACATACAACCCACTGAGAGCAATGTAAATGGCTGTACAATTATAAAGCAGCTAAAGTTTGACTTGGTTCATAACATCTTTCCAATGGTTGCTCAATTTAAATCGGTTGAAGTTGTGTATGTTTGTATGTCTGGATGGCTTCATGGACAAATCTTTGGTAATAACCGGGAGGTTTGCAGAGCACTTTAGTATCGGAGAAAACAATGTCATGAGAACCCGCTGTGTTGAAACAATGATCAGCCACGGCCGAAGAATTCGTTCTGCCGTGTTTCAAATCTGATTTGTGCTCGCGAATTCGGTCAGAAATATGTAGTTTTGTCTCCCCGATATAGCAGTCACCATAGGTACAACTCAATTTGTAAACACCGGGGTACTGTAAGTCAGGAATGACATCCTTTACGGATGGGATCAGATCATAGATTTTGTGTACTGTATTGAACCGGACCTGGATCTTGTGTTTGTTCAAAGAAAAGAACAAAAACTACTGAAAGACCCAAGGATTATGAATTATTTCGTACCGTACGTAGCCAACCGTCCTAATTGGAGGTGCGGGGCAAGGACAATAAACTAAAAACACAAAAAAGCAGTTCTAAAGAAATTAGTTTTAATATAGATTTAAAAGTGCATTGTTCCAGTGGCTTCCTAATATCGGAAAGAAGAGGCGTTCCAGATGGCTGCAGAAGTGCATCTGAAAGCGCGCACGATGCGGATCGATATCATGTTTGTCATCCTTCCCTGACGCCTCCGATTAGCACGGTTGGCTATGTGCAGTGCGAAAGAAGTTCATACATGCATACATACATTATCATGGTTATTCTAAGCAACATCATTAAAATTTTGATTTAAAGCTTTCGTGACTGCAGGGATTCATATTCTTGGTTCTTTCGGTAAAGTCACGTAGAAGAGAAACAATAAAATAATAAAAATATGAAACAATAAAATTCTCACGACGTTTCGACTGCAACACAAGAAATCATCAGGTGTGGTTTTCACACCTGATGATGATTGCTTGTGTTGCAGTCGAAATGTCGTGAGAATTGTTTTGTTTTATTATTTTATTGTTTCCCTTCTACGTGACTTTACCGAAAGAACCAAGAATATAATATCATTAAAAGTTCTCTATTTAAAGATTGTGACGCAAGAATCTCATTTCGCTTTTTTTTTGCATCCTTGTGATTAAATTCTGATGCGAGTCCAACATACCTACATACGTGTGTGTGTGTCCCGCACCGTCTCCCCCGGCCTGCCCACCCGCGCAGATGCTGGACCAGCTGCTGTTCTACCTGCGCATCGTGCACTCGGTGGACTTCTACAACCACACGGAGTACCCGCACGAGGACGAGATGCCCAACCGCTGCGGCATGGTGCACGTGCGCGGTCCCCAGCCCTGCAAGCTCAACCCCAATGAAGGTGCTCATCCATGATAGCGTCACGGCATCAACATCGGCGGCACGCTCGCACACCTTGTGTGAGGGGGCAGGGGGTGGATAGGCGGGGGGGGGGGCGTCGCTGGGGTTTGTTATCTCGGTTCCGCTTGACTCGCGCACGCCTACACACGGGCGGCACCCGCCATTACCCGCGACTCGCGGAGAGTTGGGAGCAGCACTCCAGTAGGGGGATGCCATGGTGGCCAGATGTTAACTACCTTGCCTGCTATACAGGAAGTTGTGGATTTAATCTCGACCCTGACGCCTGCTGTATATTTGTAGTTTGCGTGTCTCTCCCCGTGGTCGCGTGGATTTTTCTCCGGGTCCTCTGGTTTTTCCCTCCACATTTAAATTAACGTGTATTTAGAGTATTTGCCTGCTATAAATTTCCACATGATAAGCCACTTCATTGAGCTATCATTTGTGGCCAGGTCACTCTGAAAAAGAGCTGTATAGCTCAGTGGGTTTTACGTGGTAAAATAAAAACGGTTGAGTTTTGTAGTTTACGAGCGGGAAGTACCCGGCGTTGCCCGGGCGAAAAATATATTTCAAAACTTATCTTAAAAACATTACATATACATACACAGATACGAAGCTATTGTGAAAGCCCGGTGGACCGTTTGTCCATTTGTCCACCAACAAAATTATAAGAAGCTTGCAGAAGTCCAAAAAGTTATAGAAAGTGGGAGGTAAATTGTTGGTCTAAAAGGTTTCCGAAAATTGTTGACCCCTCCCCTCTAAAAAAATATTTTAACCCCCGCGTAGGTATATATACCTACATACAATAGCGTAAGTTGTATCTATTGACTCTGTAGTTGTATCTACTGACCGTAGTAGTATCTACTGGCCCTACAGTAGAATATACTGACTCTATAGTAGTAACTACTAATTCTATAGTAGTATCTGCTGACTCTATAGTAGTATCCACTGACAATAGTAGTAACTACTAACTCTAGCAGTATTTACTGACTATATTAGTATCCACTGACTATCGTATCCACTGACTCTATAGTATCCACTGACTATAGTAGTATCTACTGACTATAGTAGTAACTACTAACTCTACAGCAGTATCTACTGACTCTTTAGTAGTATCTACTAAATCTATAGTAGTATTTACCAATTCTATAACAGTATTTACTATCACTACAGCAGTGTATACTGACTGTGGTGGTACCTGCTCTCACTACAGCAGTGCATACTGACTGGTGCTACATGCTGACTCTATAGCAGTATATATCGACTCTAAAGCACAAAGTACTCACCTGACAGTGCCGTCGTGAGGCCTAGTCTCGTACAGAGCCCCCGTCCTCGCCTAGATTGCCTAGCCGGCCGAGGTGGCACCTTGGCAGGCTGGGGGCTGGGCCGCTACCCTTGCCCTCCCCCACCATCCCCCGGCCACTCTACAATAATAGTATCTAGGCGCTATAATAGTAGTAAGTGCACACATTGGGGTGGGGGGGGGGGAGAAGAGGACATGACACTTTGAAGAATTTACCTCAGGGTTGTGTTTTTTCATGCATTTTTAACGCGAAAGATACATTTTTCCCCCCCTCCCAACGAAGGCGTGTACGTTGCTGGGGGCAACCCCCGGTCAGCTTTGACGCACGTTTGCAAATGCAAGCAGCGGCATGAGGAAATAAGTAAATAATAAATCGCACTAAATTATTAATTTAACTACTTGAAAGTTGATGGATGGGGAGAATGGAATAGCGCTGGCTCACCACGGGGCTTATGGCACGGTACTTTTTTTACCCGTAAACCCCACGGTTTGCGAGCCAAAACCTCCGCAAGTTGCGTCCACACACAGACACAGAGACAAAAAGTTACGTTTATAGGTAAGATACGCATTGGCAGTCTCTGCTATAGAGAGTAAAAATAAGAGAGCAGAATCTTTGGACACTGCAAGTGATGTGGCCGTCATCTCTCTATCTCCAGTCTCTGCACCTTAGAGTAGCAGTGTTATGTGTACGTTCATTGCCTGTGTGTGCAGTTGTCCAATTTATTTAGTCTACTTTATTTTGTTGTGTTTCGGCCCAGTGAACACTCGCTTGGTCATGTGACCTGTTAGGCTTTTGCCAATCCACTGCTGAATGAAAGCCTTCCCATGCCTTGTCTGTCATCATTACGGGTTGTTTGACCATACTTCACTTTGGTCAGCGTAGGCTGATGAATGGGATTCTTAGTATATTACTCGCCGCTGATTTTAGGCGTGGCCAGAAATGGAAGTCGGGTCGCCGGCTTCATGGCACAGCTGCGCGAACCACCACGCCGCCGCTCCAGCCCGGATAAACAGTCCACATTAATGACATTGTTATTGTCAACCACATCACCGACAACTCTACGATCGTTCAACACAGCGGTGTCTTAACCCCCGACCCCCCCCCCCCCCCCTCTGACGTAATTCCTTTCTCTCCTTGTCCGCGCGTTCCCCAGTGGCGGAATTTGAGCGTCAGTTTGAGACCAAGCTGCGGCCGCTCTTCCTCCAGCGGGACACGCTGGATGACGAGGAAGCCGAGGTCATGGGTCGCAGGGACCCCGAGCAGGAGGTGGAGAAGTTCATCTCGGCCAACTGCCAGGAGCAGGCCAAGGACAAGTGGCATTGTCCCCTGAGCGGGAAGAAGTTCCAGGTGCGTTTGGCGAGCACCACCGGGCTGCCGAGCGGCGGTCGCGTGAATGACGCCGCACCACGCGTGCACGCGGAGAGCGCTTTCCGTGTTGCCCAGAAGTAATGGCCACCACGCACTGCACACTTTTGTCACTCAAGCCTGGTTGCACGCACCCACGCGTGTCGCGCCGCTCGATTGCCTGCAGCTGAATCGCTTGTATGAGGACTTCTCTGCAAGCTGTTCCGAGCAGTTGCGCAACTGGTTGCTTCGATACAGACTTGTTTTTTGTCGATTAGCTCGGCGATTTGTAGCGGACGTATTACATTGCGTGTTGGAAATTTGCGAGCTATTGTTTTTGCAATGCTGAATGCGCCATTGAATTTCCTTGTTGTGCAAAGACTCTCTTAGATGTGGACAAAACTGCAGGCAATGTTAAATGTTGCAAAATTTTTTAGAGCAAATTGGTTGTGCGACTGATTTGCCCCCCAGCTGTGAGCCCGGCTTAGGGGCACTGCGCACAGTGTTGCACCCTCTTTAAGATGATTTGAGGACTCGTCTCTCGCAGTCCCAGGTCACGATTCGATTCCCTCGCGTCGAATCCATACTGGTGATCGCTGTGCACGTATAGAAACCACAGTTGCTGCAAGGAATTAATCGACCTGCAGGGTGTCCACAAACTAATCCGAACGAGATTGAAAACTCATTTCTTTAGAACTACTTTTTGTGTTTAGTCTGTTTTCCTTCCCCCACACCTCCGATTAGCGTGGTTGGCGACATACTGTGCGAAAGGACTTCAACATACATACATACATAATCACATGTGTTCCCTAGGAATGAAAAATGACGAATTCCAGCGCGCATGATGCAACGTGCACATTGTGACCGTCAGAATCTGTTTTAAATGATGGATCGTTATATGTGCCTAATTGTCATCTTTGTAATTGAAAGCACTCGTAATTGGAATGCCATCGCTAGCTGGTTGGTTAACAGGTGGGTGTTTGTGTTCACGTTATGGCCTTTTTACTGCCCTATACGCCTGAGAAACATTGCCATTTAGTATCGCCTCCGTGACCGCCCCTCGGCCGTTGTAGAAGTTTTCTGGAGATGTTAGAGCAGTCTCGCCCCTTGAAACACTTCGACCTCACTGCAGACATTTCTCAAGGATGCTGTCACTAGCCAGTAAAAGTCAAGTGGGGGGGAGTCGTTTGATTTTATTTGTCAAGTGCAATTGAGGTATGTAACCGACCAATGTCGTATAATTGCAAATTACTTCCCCTGTCCTGAACTGGCATCGGCTTATTCATTTACAGATATTACTTGGAAAGTTTGTGCCTTCCTTGGCTCAAACGCCCTCCATCCCGTTCCACTGTCAACTCCTCGAAACGCCACGCTTGTCATTAGACCGGCCCTTACAACAATTGTTTAAGGGTGCTTCATGAATGTCAATTATTATATCAGATGGTGATGATCTCGCGCAGCGCTGTCTAAATAGGCAAAACACCGCCCTCGTGCATCTATCCACTCTGTGACAAATATTTTTTTTTTACACATCCCATCAGCCCACACGGCCCTACCGAGAATGCACAACCTCACCCAAAGCGTAGCCAGGCCTGCACGGACCAACGCTGGCTACCCGTCAGATGCCCGTAGATGGGGAGGCCCCCTCTCCGTGAAGAATGTCTCCTAGTTCGACGCCGCCTTAGACGAGCAAACGACGAGCGTGACGCGTTTAAAGCCGCGGCGAGACGCGCCCGGCCGACGCGCTTGACATGGCGGCGTGGTCCTGCGTGCTGCGCGTCCAGAGCCCCGAGTATGTGCGGAAGCACATCATGAACAAGCATCTGGACAAGGTGGAGGAGGTGCGCAAGGAGGTGGGCTTCTTCAACAACTTCCTCATGGACAAGCGGCGGCCGCACCTCATGGAGCCACGCTTCGCCATGTGCAACATGATGCCCGGTATGTACGATCGTGTGTACGTTGGAACTCCTTTCACACCGTACTTCGCCAACCATGCTGGTCGGAGGTGCGGGGGAAGGACAACAAACCAAACGCAAAAAGCAATCTTCAATCTAGATTCAGAAAGTGCATAGCTCCAGTGGCTTCATAAGATTGGAAGTTACACGCCGAATTCGGTTCGCTCGCTCGCTCCCACTCGCTCGCGCTTCGCCACTTGGATGGATAGGACACCGCACTCCCGGGCTGGTGGCACACGTCTTTGATCCAGCGCTTGGGGAGGCACCGAGGATTGGTGGGTCGCAGCACAAATGCGCGAAACTCCCTTTCCTACCAGTGAGCGTCGCGGTCACCGTTGGCACGGTTGGTTACGCACGGTGCGAAAGAAGTTTGCGCCTACGTACGTACAAGGGGAGAGCAGTGCAGCAAGTCGATTGATTTTTAGTTCAGCACGTAGCCTTTGGTGACCAATATCCATAATAAAGTGGTGCTTTTGAGATTAGATGGCATAAATATGCATTTGTCGATTCTGGCAAATCGCCTGATGAAGCTGGTAATCAGGCAAACGTCGTACTCATTGTCAATGTTGTGGGTTTACTCTCCAACACATCGGTGTGCTGAAGTAACTAATAGGCACGTTTTGTTTACATGACAAAACTTACTAATTGGCTGTTTCGGATGGTGGCGAGTCTAACGACACATCTATAATTGATGTGATTTAACCAAAACAAAACCTTTATTATGAATTGACTTTCATTTGAGTGTTACTCCCCCACCCCTCCCATCCTGGCACACGTGGGTTTCCCTCCGGGAACTCCGGCTTCCACGTATATAAACGCTCGTTAATGGAGTTGGCCAAACATCCCCATGTAATACCCACAAAACTTGGGCAGTCATTGGCACCGCACACAAATCACACGAGGCGCAGCCACACACAACACACACGCGCATGTGTCCACGCACTCTGGTGATTACGATTACGCTCGTTTACCCAAGAGGGCCTCGCTGAGTCTAAAGACTCGCAGGAGGGTCCTACCAAGTGTTCACAGTAGGGGGCGATGTTGCTGTGTGTGTGTGTACGTACATGTTGAACTTCTTTTGCACCGTATGTGGCAAACCGTGGTAATCGGAGGTACGGGGAAGGACGACAAACTAAACACAGAAAGAAGTTCTAAAGAAATTGGATTTCAGTCTAGATTAAAAAGTGGCTTCCTAAAATCCTAATTAAGTAATTGCAATCAAATGTTTCATCATTGCGTGTCTTTTTTATATATACAGTGAGGGGAAAAAAGTATTTGATCCCCTGCTGATTTTGTACGTTTGCCCACTGACAAAGAAATTATCAGTCTGTGATTTTAATGGTAGGTTTATTTGAACAGTGAGAGACAGAATAATAACAAAAAATCCCGAAAAACGCATGTCACAAATGTTATAAATTGGTTTGCATTTTAATGAGGGACATAAGTATTTGACCCCCTCTCAATCAGAAAGATTTCTGGCTCCCAGGTGTCTTTTATACAGATAACGAGCTGAGATTAGGAGCACACTCATAAAGGGAGTGCTCCTAATCTCAGCTTGTGACCTGTATAAAAGACACCTGTCCACAGAAGCAATCAATCAATCAGATTCCAAACTCCCCACCATGGCCAAGACCAAATAGCTCTCCAAGGATGTTAGGGACAAGATTGTAGACCTACACAAGGCTGGAATGGGCTACAAGACCATTGCCAAGCAGTTTGGTGAGAAGGTGACAACAGTTGGTGCGATTATTCGCAAATGGAAGAAACACAAAAGAACTGTCAATCTCCCTCGGCCTGGGGCTCCATGCAAGATCTCACCTCGTGGAGTTGCAATGATGAGAACGGTGAGGAATCAGCCCAGAACTACACGGGAGGATCTTGTCAATGATCTCAAGGCAGCTGGGACCATAGTCACCAAGAAAACAATTGGTAACACACTACGCCATGAAGGACTGAAATCCTGCAGTGCCCGCAAGGTCCCCCTGCTCAAGAAAGCACATATACATGCCCGTCTGAAGTTTGCCAATGCACATCTGAATGATTCAGAGGACAACTGGGTGAAAGTGTTGTGGTCAGATGAGACCAAAATGGAGCTCTTTGGCATCAACTCAACTCGCCGTGTTTGGAGGAGGGCTGCTGCCTATGACCCCAAGAACACCATCCCCATCGTCAAACATGGAGGTGTAAACATTATGCTTTGGGGGTGTTTTTCTGCTAAGGGGACAGGACAACTTCACCGCATCAAAGGGACGATGGATGGGGCCATGTACCGTCAAATCTTGGGTGAGAACCTCCTTCCCTCAGCCAGGGCATTGAAAATGGGTCGTGGATGGGTATTCCAGCATGACAATGACCCAAAACACACGGCCAAGGCAACAAAGGAGTGGCTCAAGAAGAAGCACATTAAGGTCCTGGAGTGGCCTAGCCAGTCTCCAGACCTTCATCCCATAGAAAATCTGTGGAGGGAGCTGAAGGTTCGAGTTGCCAAACGTCAGCCTCGAAACCTTAATGACTTGAAGAAGATCTGCAAAGAGGAGTGGGACAAAATCCCTCCTGAGATGTGTGAAAACCTGGTGGCCAACTACAAGAAACGTCTGACCTCTGTGATTGCCAACAAGGGTTTTGCCACCAAGTACTAAGTCATGTTTTGCAGAGGGATCAAATACTTATTTCTCTCACTAAAATGCAAATCAATTCATAACATTTTTGACATGCGTTTTTCTTGATTTTTTTTGTTGTTATTCTGTCTCACCGTTCAAATAGACCTACCATTAAAATTAGACTGATCATTTCTTTGTCAGTGGGCAAACGTACAAAATCAGCAGGGGATCAAATACTTTTTTCCCCTCACTGTATATACATATAGAATTACAATATATTATGACATAGAAGTTGTCATTCAGTTTACGAACAAAAAAACGATCACGTGTCTGTCTCCCAGGAATCTTCCCGAACCCCCAGGCTCTGATGCCCAGCTACAACTTCCAGCGTCTTCCCATGCCTGCGTACGGAGGTGAGTGTCAACGTCGTCCCAATTATTGCTGACATTTTAATTGTTACGCCCGGTAAATAAGACCATTAACCTGAATTATGCATCGAGCTCATTGTTTGAGCTTCCGCATCCACCAATGCCATCAAGATGAGTTGCACATTTGACACTACAAGCCATCTTACCAACCCATATATGAAGTTCATTACACGGCATGGGGGAGACCTTTCGTGCACCAGTGGACTGACAGAAATGCTTTTCCCTTGTGTAGTGTTCAAGCCAGCGTGGAGATATGGCCTTCTCGCAGTACAATGCTGGCTCTCTCCCTGTTATAACGAGAGTGTGCGTGCACGTGTGTGTCACGCAGGGTCCCCGTACCCACCACCGCAGCAGCAACAGCAGCAGCAGCCGCCTCCACAGTTTCCCCCTCGCGGGGGCTTCGACCCCTACCGGGGCCAGGGTTCCAGCCACTACATCAAGAGCAGGAGGTGCGAGAACCCACCGTGACACACCACAGCCCCCTGTCTTCACACACACACCAGAGAAGGGTGTGCAGGTGTATGTGTGTGTGTGTGGGGAGCAGGCGGCCGGGCATGGTGCTGCCCACCCACCCCCTCGTGTGCCTTGCCGGCCTTCATAGGTGCTACTCCCGAACAGCACTTGCCCCAACAGTCTGTTAAGGCTATACGGGGGATCTTTGTGTGGCGCAGTGGTGTGCATTGTGGTTAGCATTGCACTGCAGCCCGGCGACCAGAGTTCAAATCCTGATCATGGTTAACATAATTTGCGATTTATTTGAACCGGTCTAGGGCCTCAACTCAGCCTTCAATGAATATGGTGTGTTAAACATCGGCGCCTGAAATAAGCATGGAGGAGACAAAGGCGGCCGGGATCGATGCTGGCCACTGCCCACCCCCTCGTGCGTCTTGCCGGCCGTCATAGGTGCTGCTCGCTAACCAGCACCTGCCCCAACCATGTGTTCGATGGCTATGTGGTTGATTGTTGTGTCCTGTGTCTTCCCTGCAGGGATTTCCGCCCAATGATTCAGTACACGGATTTGGATGCCCCCGAAGAAAACGATTTCTTCTAAAGCTCCTGCGCATCACGAACGTAATCGGTTCACTACTACTATTGCTAACTATTAACTAATAGTATGAACTATTACTATAGTAATAGTTTATACTCATAGTATAGCATCAGACTATAACGTAATCTACTCCTATTACTAAATATTAATTATAGTATTAGTACTGTTACTATAGTTTATAGTATAGTCCATTGTCTACCACTATTACTAACTATTAACTATAGTACTAGTGAGTACTATTAACTATAGTACAAGGTAAGTACTATTTCTATAGTCATAGCATCACGGCCATGACGTAATCCGTTCATTCCCCATTGTCCATTACAGCGTCGTCGGCAGCTTGCCCTGTTGTGTTCGCCGTTTCTGCCGGCCACGTTCTATTCCAGTCAACCGTTTGTTGCGTGTGTTGAACATTAAAAAAATAAGCAATGCGTTCCTGGGGAGACCCTTGCCGACTGTAGGCGTTTTTTGTTGCTTCGGTTTTAGTTGACTTGAAGGGAAGAGTGGTTCTTGCTTTGCGGGCACACGGATTGACGTTGTCGAGTGAAGTGGCACACGCGTGTTTTTGTTGTCGTTGCTTGGCCCATCGTAAGATGGAAATGTAATTGTAAAACAATGCGTAGAATACTCAAGGCCGTTATATTTTTTTTTGCAGAGCAACGTAAAAAGTAAACAATTACAACCGCTATTGTTTTCTGTCGAGTTTTAATTGAAAGTTCACGTTTTGGTTGTTCGGGAGAAAGCAAACGTCTGTCGCGGTTTGGATATGAAAGTATTTTGCGGGCTGGGAAATGATGCAGCCCAAAGGAGGGGAAGATGCCCGAGAAGGTGTAGGGATCGGAGATGGAGTGAGGAAATCAGCTCGACTGTGAGATGATCGCCGTTTGGGGAGGCCTTCATCCAGCAGTGGATAGATGATGTGGGACTGGGACGCAGGATTGGTGGATTGCACTGAGATCCCTTGCCATACATCTGCATCGCACGCTTTCAGATGTGCTTCTGCGGCCATCTGGAACGCTCTTCTGATATTAGGAAGCCACTGGAGCTAGAATTTTTTAGTCTAAATTGAAAACTAATTTCTTTTTAACTGCTTTTTGTGTTTAGTTTGACCCTCCCGCACCTCCGATTAGCACGGTTGGCTATGTACGGTGTGAAAGAAGTTCAACATGCATACATCTACCTGCCATGGCAGACAGAGTAGCAAGTAGGTTGCCCTGTATGCGGAGTTGAAATGTTATTCCCTTGTCAACATGAGTTTTCAACAAGCATTCCCAACTTCCACGCAAAAAAAGTTAAAACTTATTATTGTACTTCATCACAGTATAGCTTAGTATTTTGCTGCTTGTAGATTTGTTTAAACGAAGGAAAGCATACAATTTGCATATTTGTCAGCCTCAGCAGCTGGAAAGCATGTGCTCTTGAGAAGAGGATCGGTGCCTGATTGATGCAAGCCACTCGGCACAGATTGACGACCAACTTTCAACTCTCGACTTGTTGAATCTACATTCTCCGTGCCCCCCCCCCCCGCTGCTCTCTTGTTTCCCAGCAGCTCACCCCTCTCCATCGCCAGCCCCACCACCAACCTTTTCCAACCGCAGCGTATCAATCTTTCCAATGAGTCGTTTGCCCCCCCCCCGTCGACCCCCCACACAATTTAATGCGACGATCAAAAGAAGTCCCTGGCTTTCTTTTGGCTGACAAATGGGCGATCCGCCGCCAATTAGCATTCCCTTCGGAAACCTTCGGCAGCTGTGTGGGGTTGCAGCTTCCCCGTGGCAAAGTGTGTGCTCTGTGCATCCTTGCCACCAACCACCACCGATGTAAGGAAACAGCTTTGCTTAACAAATAGCAGTCTGCTGTGCCTCTGGCTCCCAGCTGTTGGCCAGTTAAATGAATAACGGCAATATATTAAAAAATGTGTAATCTAGTGGCGATAGCGTGGGTGTGGGGGTTGGGGGAGCTTCATCCAGCAGTGGTTTGATTCACGGCTGACGATGGTGTCGTCTTACAAAACTGTTCATGGCTCTGTACCGTGCAGTTTTTTTTAATTAACTTTTGCAAAAGGACAATTAGGTGCTTTTGTTTACCCATTTTATCCCAGGAGGTCTTGCAGTAAAGAAATAAAAAAAATGCATTAAAATACTAAAGGCAGATTGTAGATCAATGTGTCATTATTGGAGTTCCAATACCGCATTCGCAAAGCCAGCCACGTGGGATGGGGGCACCATACACACAACGATGCAATGCCTGATCCACAAATATGGAGACATCGCAGCGATGATAGCTCCACTGCTCCTGACGCAATTATCTGGGCTTGGACCCATTGCGAAATTTACGTTGTTGCTTTGCATCTACATCAGCCGCCGTCCGAAAGAAGAAAAATAAGTTGGCAAGGCAGTGGTGAAAGAGCACTCGGGGCATGCACCCACGTTCACCTCTGGCTGCTGAGGTTGAAGGTGGCTGAGAGCCATGGGGACCACACCAGCCATTGAGGTCACAAAAGACCGGCAGGAGGCCCCCTCTGCTGGGACGTCACCGCGTGGTGCCTACCACGTGGCCTGGTGGTGGCTCTCGCTTGGACATGCAGGAAAGTGCTTGCATGACAAATCTCCGCTCCCAGGAGGGCCATGTGACACGCCCGGGCTGGAGTTGGGGGTGGGGGGTCTGGCTTGTGTTTCTCAAGTCATGCTCCGTGGGGGGGTGGGGGGTGAAGGAGGGCAGCGTTTTGTTTTCATTGCAATAAAGCGAATGTGGTGTGCCGCGCGCGTGAATGTGTTTTTGAGTGCTTACACGTTTTTTATTCAGTCTGACCGCGATTGACGCCGGTTTTGTTTGCACCCCCCTCGCCTCCGATCGCTGGGATGTGTGGATCAGGGCTATGGATGCTGGGCAAAGCGTGTGGTAAGTGCGCCAACTATGAAGAAAATTCGTGCACTGAGATGGGAAGAGGAGCGGATGGACTGGGGGACACGGTTACATAACAGACATTGACTTAAACGTCTGCTTGACGTGCGACATAAATAGAGTTGATGGTCAGTGGTGAAGACGGGTGATGGAATTGCAGGCAAAGAAGGGAATGACCACGACAAAAACGGAGCGTTTTGTGTTTCAGGGGTGAGATGGATTGTGGCATCGTAGCGTGTGCCCAGACCAGATCATACTCCACGTGTCGACATCGCCTGCAGTGTCGGTATCGCCTTTTGTAGTTCCAAATTCTGCATGTGGACAACGGTGAAATACGTGATAACCAGGGCGCCACGTGACTAGATGTTCACTCCCTTTCCTGGTATGCAGGAGGGACGTGGGTTCTACCCCGACTGACGCCTGTATACTGTATAAGGAGTTTGCATGTCTCCGTAGTCGCGTAGACTTTTTTTCTGGGTCCGGTTTTCCCCTCCCACATTTAGAATCAACAATCACGTTTCGAGTATATGGTTGCTAACATTCCACGTGATAAGCCACTTTGTTGAGCTATCGTTTGTGATACCCAGGTCGCTTCTGAAAAAAGCTACGTAGCTCAGTGGGCCTTCCCTGCTAAAATAATAATTGTTAGTTTGTGATCGTTTATTTTAAATGAGCGAGTGGGGGTAACGAAGAGTGAACTCGCAGTATCCGTCTAAATATATTGGTACTACCCAAATGAAGATTTGCTTCATTTGGGTGGTACTGATTTTTGCTCCGGCCAATGGACTCCGGCGATAGTCCGGGCAAATCATCCAACAGTGGATAGACCACGGCTTATGACGGTAAGGACATAACCACCTACACAGTTTGTTTTGCATTCGCGAAGAAACTGGAGTGTCTGCAGAAAACCAGCTTCAACACCAACCCTCTGCTGCACAATGATCGACAACACACGAGACTCGCTGCATTGCTCTTGAACAATACCATGTTGCTCTCTGCAGGTGAGTTGGAGCAACTAAACTTTACAATACTAACGGCAATATATTTCAGGTATTTTAATATCACATCACACCCGCCTGTATTCAACATAACATAGAACAGCAGAAGAGTGGCGTTCACAGCGTGAGAAATAAATGAAAATTGTAATTGATCCTGCCAAACTTGTATTAAGACTCGTTGCTTGTGGGGAGTATTCTGAAGAAATTAAAGATACAAACAGGATATTGTTCATCTCTACACACACAAAAAATAGCCTAGCATTGAGACTTTAATCACTTAAAGCAAATAATTTAAATATTTAAAGAAGAAATAAAAAAGTGTCACTTCGTGACCACATGAAGTAACTAATTCCCAGGTGACCCTGGGCTCATTCATACACCTTTGCATTGATACCTGTGCAGCCATTGTGTTGAGTTGTTCCCCCCTGCACCTCCGATTTGCACGGTTGGCTATGTACGGTGCGAAGGAAGTTCAACATACATCATGTGTTGATGGTGGCTGCAGTGAGACAAGATTAACACTACAAATAGAGGTTGAGGAATGAAGAAATAATTTCGGCAGCGCTTATTGTACCGCGTGCACCTCGTATAAGAAGAACTTGGATATCGAATGAAGCTGATATATCACTGACTGCGCAAACCTGTGTGTGAGTTATATCCTGAAATCCAAGCCGCTGGTGGAACCATCAACAGGCCCATGCGCCCTTCTTGATGAATGTAAAATTTAAGACGGCCCACAGTCGTGTGACCATTGCAGTCTGCGCTCATTCAACGAAGGGGGAGCAGCAAAACGACACGAACTCTCTCGCTCTCTCCTCAAGGCCTCTCGTTCGTAGCCACCAGCAAGATCTCGACGTTGGCATTTGGCTCCTGAGCATAGTGCTACCATCATTTCCAACAGAAGAATCGATACGGAAGGGCGCAGGCACCGTCTCAGCTCTCCCAGGGCTTCCCAGAAACACTTCCACCGATGGCCTCAGTGCAAGAAATGTCAACCGGTGAGACCACACCATTTTCAATGGGGTTAGGTGGAGAAAAACAATGTTCTTGTTATCATCCGCAACAACTGCATGGAGGCCTCATGTCTGTCGGGAATTGCTGTTGTTTCACCATACCTCACCAACGCTGGTCAGGGTCGTTTCATAATATCACTGCCCACTCATGTGAGTCACCGCTCCTGCCCTTGGGTTAAGTTAGGATATGGTAATTGATATCATATTGTTGGTATGCATAAACACTTATTCAATGGTTGAAAACATTTCTAATATACAGAGGACTGCAGAGCTTGGGAAATAAAACGTTGGAGCCAGTTGCCGCCTTCCAGCTGTTCCGTGGTTCTTCCGTGATCGTGAGATTCAGTTTGCATGCAGGACAATTAAACTAAACATGATTTGTTTTAACATATGACCATCATTGTTGATTTCATATAATTAAGAACAATGGAGGGGGGGGGTGGTCAAAAACAACATTGCGCTATTGTTTCTACTGGCACGCCGGCGGGAGACTCAATCCAACCGGTGACCTGCGGTGGATTGCAAGTCCAGAGCGCTCGGCAGACCCCGCCACGCCAACAGCCGCCTCCGGCATTGACCGAGAAGGCTGCTCGATTTGATAGTGCGGTGGACAAGTCTGGTTAACGAACGGAGTTGCGGTCATCCTTTTAATCGCGTCGAAATGTTGGAGCGCTAAAATGTTGTGGCCGCAAGCTTTTTTTTGCAGACAGGTTTCGTGGTTTTCTTTTTAGCCGCGTACTCCTCAGGACCCCGTCGACGAGGCTTCTTCTCGTCATTCGCAGATGCGCTCGAGGCTACGAGATGTCAGTTTCTCTCCTCCTCCACTAGCCCGTGTGTGGCCATCACGTTCATCCATACGTCCATTCGTCACGCGCAAGCCGGCGAAGGAGCATCACGCGCCGAACCTCGCCTGGCCTCCTGCGACGGCGTTCCGCACCTACCGCTCCTTGCTGCTCTGCACTGGAGTCTCGAGTGATTTTTGTTTGGTCCCCGGATCACGGGGGAGATGGGGGGCATGGGGGGAGGAGATGGGGGGCATGGGGGGAGATGGGGGGTATGGGGGAGGAGATGGGAGGAATGGGGGGGGGGGAGATGGGGGGGGGGGGACCAGGAAGGCGAGGCCATTCCTTTTGAGGGGGGTCGCAGTCCTCCCTCCGAACTGTCGACTACCAATTGAAGTTGCGCCACGAGGCACTTTACATGGCACCGCGTTCTGCTTCCGTCTTCACGACACGAACGTCCGCAACTGTATCTGTCACGCTACAAAACTCTCAACTGCTGACTGATGAATTGTTTATTATTATAACTCCTCTAATTGTGAAAGTCTCACCACAAATCACCCAGATAGCACCCGTACTTGTCGCGGTGCTCAGAATCTGAGCAGGGCTTTTGAGCCTGGCGAGTACGTGAACGGCAGAACACCGTGCTTAACCCACGTGGTATGATTATAATGATTATAATCATTATAATCATTATAATGATTATAATCATTCAAGGGTGCTGCTACCGCGGGGCAACGTGGTGGGCAGCAGAGGGCAGAGCAGCAATTACCATTGTCGTGACGTTTCTTTCTCACTCACCCACCCACTCACCTAATCACTCACCCACCCACTCACCCAATCACTCACCCAATCACTCACCCACCCACTCACCTAATCACTCACTCATCGCACTGTAGGTCACGCCGCTTCTCTTTCTGCTTCTTCCCTCGCACTGCCGCACCCTCTGGAATCCCCTCCCATCGCCGTCTCTTTTCCCCAGCGCTGCATAATAATAATGGTAACTGGTATCCATTCAAGAAAAGAGTTCACAACTCTCACGGGGGATATGCAAACTTTGATCATCGTGCCGTGTGTTGCTAGCCGCTGGACGTTTTCTGTGCATTTGGCTTAGTGCAGATGATCCCCTGGGGTTTGATGTTCCACGAAGCTCGTGGTCCACCCTGACCCGCACCCACTGCACAAACAGTGGCAGTCGTTGATGCGGACACCTGTGGTGATGCGCAAATGGAAAATTTAAACTTCTCCAGTAGTAGCGGTGTGCGACTGTGGTCATCCAGAATCGACCGTGCTACGACGTGTAACGGCACAGTACCCAGATCCACCAATACGAAGGAGACATCACAGCGGCTGTCCGGCTTGACCACCTGAATGTGGTAGTTTGTGGCTGTGCATCTACATCAGAGCCAAACGAACGAAGAAGAAGATGGCTCTTTGCTCGGCAACTCTATTTAAAAAAAGAACAACAGACCCCCCCCCTCTCTCTCACACACATTCTGCATCACTATGAATATATGCGTGCGGTTCGGGTGGCAATGCCATTCATCCACATCACGACTCGCCCACCCCCGTGGCAACATCTGTGTGCCGAACAACAAGAGGGGGTTCGCCGAATAAATACATACATACATCTCTCTCTCCCCGCCGCCAAAACCAATCCACAACCATTGTCCCTCGTGGCAGGGATGGCCAGGCTTGGTCGCCCGAGCGAAAAACTGCGTGGGTGGACGCGTCTCGATCAGTCTTCATGCGCGTCCACCCCGAACCACGCCGCGTGTCAGCCCACCCCTACCCATCCCCACACCCCTACCCATCCCCACTGCCCCACCTCCCTCTCTCTCGTTCTCTCCTTGCACAACTAATTGAATCCATCCCCGTGCCACGGGAGGGTTGCCGGGCGAGTCGCCCACGCACGGCGCTGACTCTGCCCTCCGCCGCCTTCCCGGCCAGGCCGCCGCGGGTGGGACCCCAAATCTGTCGGTGGCACAGGGGGGAAGGAGCGGTTCACCCTCCCTAGCGCTCCTCAGCCTGGCTCTACGGTCACATCATCTTGATCTAGACTGGAGGAATCCGATGAGCTATGAAGCTCTTTCTTTTCTCTCTCGCGAATGTCCAGTAGGGGCGTGTCGGCAACGTTACTGACTTAATACCGAAGTCTAATGCAGTGGTGCAGTGTCGACCGGTGGCATCTGAATCTCAGCAATGACCCTCAGCCCACTGTGCGTGAGAAGTATGCGGAAAGCTGTCGCTCAAACGCTGATGGTCTTGCTATCCACGAGCGAACTCACAGGAATCAAACGCAACAACCACGTAAGATGACTAAGGATTACTGACTCCCGATGCAAGAGAGGTCGGACCGCATGATGATTATAAAAAAATAAACATTTTTATGAATATTTTTACTATGATTACTTTACAAAAATGATCATTCTCCCATTATTTGTTTACCGTTACTTAACGTGTACCGGTATTTTGTTTTCATTCGAACACGACTCACATTGAAGGAACTCGCTCTCTCACAAGTCTCCCGTAGCCAAACGGTGCGGTGACCTCCAGTGGAGGTTGGCACACTGCACGTTGCCATCGGCCGTGTGGCTCAGCCGATTCTCGCCGGGGCTAAGAGACTTGTGCATTTCCTGCGGTGCCAGGGAGGATCTGCCCCACCGGTACTTACGCTGCCAGCGCCTCAAACCAATGTTCCGCCTTTTGGGGGACATCTTCAGAAAACTGTGGGTGCCCTTCTACAACAGCAGCTTCGTATATGGGGTGGTGCCTTACCTGGCTAACAAGCGCCATGACCTCGCCAACTTCGTCTGTGCTCAGGCGAAGTTGGCGGTGTACAGAAGGAGGAATAAGATGCTGCAAGGCGACACTGAAGGCTGCTCTGTGCTTCCAGTGTTCAGGGGCCTGCTCAAAGCGCGGCTCCGGCTGGAGCACGCCATGTACCACACACGTGTCGGTGATGTCTTCTTCGAACGCTGGGGAGCCGGACAAGCCCTCTGTACCAGCGTGGACGGCACCCCACGTGTTCACCTTCTGATGAAGCGCTCGCTCGTCGCCGTGGCGCGTGCGATGACCACCACCACGTGACTTTTATTTCGTGTTGTGCGCGGTGCATTTAGCGCCACAGCACGTGGATGTACTGTATAGTGTTTATTTGTTTGCTGGTGACTGTTTTTGGTTTCGACTGCATTTTCGTATCGGAATCGCCTCCAGTGCTGTTGCTTTTGGCGGCGATAAAAGTTGTTTCAAAGTCTCTCTCTGGCTCTCTCGCACACACATACTCTCATCGAAACGAGAAACATCTTCATCCGGCCGCACTCCCCCCCCCCCCCCGTGCTCTCTCTCTCGCCCTCTTTACAAACCACGATGCGCAGGACGCCAACTTGTGTGTGCCCCTCCCACCCGCCTTTGTTTTAGTGTTTAAATGTTGCCCAGCATCAGCACGAGTCTGTGGAACAAGAGCCCCGGGTGACTGCATCAATTAGCTCAGCCACGCATGACAATGAAGCCGCCGACTCTCACGTGTGGCTCACCACGCCCCCTCTCTCCCTCCCCTTTGGAGATGTCGACAAAGACCCCCCCCACCAACACCCCCCCCCACCAACACCCCCCCCCCACCAACACCCCCCCCCCACCAACACCCCCCCCCACCAACACCCCCCCCACCAACACCCCCCCCCCCCCCCCCGTGTAGCCTACACCGAGTGTTGGGGCAGCGAGTGCTGTCAGCGAGCGCCTATGAAGGCCGGCACGCAACACGAGTGGTGGGTGTGCCAGCACCACGCTCTCCCCAGCCGCCTTTGTCTCCCTAGTGGCGATGTTTTACGCCACACCGCACCGGCTACTGGGTTTAGGTTAAGACGACGAGCTAGGGGAGGTCCAGGACCGATTAAAATATAAAATCGTCACTGGTGTTGGTGGCCGTGAGCGGGAATCGAACTCGGGTTGCCGCCAGGAGGGCAGGTAAATGCGACCCAAACTCTGGACCCTGAAGTTAGCAACCCGTAGTGTGACTGTCTGTGTGTGTGACTGTGTGTGACTGTCTGTGTGTGTGTGACTGTCTGTGTGTGTGACTGTGTGTGACTGTATGTGTGTGTGACTATGTGTGTGGCTGTATGTGTGTGTGACTGTGTGTGACTGTCTGTGACTGTGTGTGACTGTATGTGTGTGTGACTGTGTGTGACTGTCTGTGTGTGTGACTGTGTGTGTGTGACTGTGCGTGACTGTGTGTGACTGTCTGTGTGACTATGTGTGTGGCTGTATGTGTGACTGTCTGTGTGTGTGACTGTGTGTGTGTGACTGTATGTGTGTGACTATGTGTGTGGCTGTATGTGTGTGTGACTGTCTGTGTGTGTGACTGTGTGTGACTGTCTGTGTGTGTGACTGTCTGTGTGACTGTCTCTGTGTGTGTGACTGTCTGTGTGTGTGAATGTCTGTCTGTGTGACTGTCTGTGTGACTGTGTGTCTGTGTGTGTGACTGTTGTGACTGTGTGTCTGTGTGCGTGACTGTCTGCGTGACTGTGTGCGTGACTGTCTGTGTGTGACTGTGTGTGACTGTCTGTGTGACTGTGTGTCTGTGTGTGACTGTGTTGTGACTGTGTGTCTGTGTGTGTGACTGTCTGTGTGTGTGTGTGACTGTGTGTGTGACTGTGTGTGACTGTCTGTGTGACTGTGTGTCTGTGTGTGTGACTGTGTTGTGACTGTGTGTCTGCGTGCGTGACTGTCTGTGTGTGACTGTGTGTGTGACTGTGTGTGACTGTCTGTGTGACTGTGTGTCTGTGTGTGTGACTGTGTTGTGACTGTGTGTCTGTGTGTGTGACTGTCTGTGTGTGACTGTGTGTGAATGTCTGTCTGTGTGACTGTCTGTGTGTGACTGACTGTGTGTGACTGTCTGTCTTTGTGACTGTGTGTGTCTGTGTGCGTGACTGACTGTGTGTGTGACTATGTGTGACTGTGTTGGCGAGCGGTGGTGTCGCGGTTCGGGCGCTGCGCTACGAAACCCGGCGACCCGAGTTCGATTCGCGCTCACGGCCAGACTCAAATGAGTACCTGGCACTATGTTGAACATCGCCACTGGGGAGACAAAGGCACCCGGGCATAGTTGTAGGCCGCCCACCCCATCATGTGCCGTGTCTTTTTCTGCAATATTTTGCTGTCTTTTCTTGGATTTTCTGTTTGCACAGTCACATAATCACTTTAAGATTATTTCTTGTTCATGTTTTTGTTTGTTGCGGTTGCACCCGATTCAAGAGCCGAATGGCTCACAGGGCTATCTATACCAAATAGATGAAACTGAACAACTGAAACTGTGTCGGGCTTCAGAGGTGCTGCTCGCTAACAGCACTTGCCCCCAACAGTCCATTAAGGCTATACGGGAAATCTCTGTCTTTGTGCGTGAACAAAAGTTAACTTGTCCATAACCACATCGCCCCATCTTGTTTGACCTCAGAAGCTAAGCGAGACTTGAACCTGGTTAGTACTTGGATGGGCAGGGGGATTGTAGGATTGGGCCGCAGTTTTTCAGATCAGCAGTGGACAAATTCTCTTCTTGAAGCAAAACCTCTCATTTGTCGCCAACATTCAAACCGGCCGGCGTTGCTTTACTCCGCGTCGCGATGATTCGTGACGTGCGACAGTGGTGGTGGTGGTGGTGGAGCCACGGCGTTGATGACGGGGAGGGGTACCAGGACGAGGAGGCAGGGCGGCGTGGAGGTTTAATCTCACCGAGGTGACGGAACGGGCCGCGGGGGAGCTAGGGTCCTCGCTTTGTGCGGCCTAAGCCCTGGGCCCTCGGCGTCACAGCGGGGCCGGTGTGGGGCCGCCCCGGCCTCACGCCGGGCGCGAATTGTGCTGCGCCTGCGTGGGTACCCCCTGGGCAGGGTAGGAGCGTCATTGAGGCGCCGCGTGCGAGGTGGAGGGAGATATTCCGCGCACGTGCACACGCAGTGGTACACACCCAGGGGTGACTCCTCGTGTGTACCCCTGCGTGCGTACCCAGGCGTGCGCACGTGTGTGGAATCTACCTCCCCCCACTCCCGCGTCTCGCCTCAATAATGGCTCCTCCCTGCCGAGATGCAAATTGGACCTTTGTGGAAACAACAGCGACGACGGACGGACAAATCCCTTCCTGCCTTTGGTGGCGCATTTCCCGGTAACGTGCAGCGCGGCTGAATGCCACTTGAGATGGCGATCCCCCGGCTCCTTACGCTCCCGCCCGAGCCATCTGGCGAGAGGCATCTTCCTTTTAGAGGCAACGGGACGTACTCAATACTTGTGTTGCCTGCGCGAGTGTCCGTGCGCCAAGGGGATGCCGAGGGATCGTGTGCTCTTGCCGAGGCTCTTGGCACTTTCGTCGAGCGATTCAAAAACGCAAATGAGGCCCATGACATCGGCAGAGAGGATCGGGAGTCCACATCGCCGACTCAAATTCCCATCGTCGCCGACTCAAATTCCCATCATCGCCAGCACAAATTCCCATCACCGACTCAAATTCCCATCGTCGCCGACTCAAATTCCCATCATCGCCAGCACAAATTCCCATCACCGACTCAAATTCCCATCGCCGGCAACAATTGTCCGGAGCACCGCACACGCGCGCGTCTCCATCGTCGTTTAAACTCTCGATCGATGTGCTGCCGCTCGCAATAACACGACCACGTGCCTCTGCACCCGTCAACTCTCACCACCACCCCCCCACCCCCCAGATCTCCTTCTGCGAGATGGACAGGGTGCTGCGGCTCTCTCACCTGCCTGTACACGAAGGCTCAATGGGACGCTCCGAGTCGCTTCCGCCGTCAATGTTTGTGTTTTTATTGCCGCCGACTCGCCCTGTGGCCGGGCCACCCTCGAGGGCGCCGTTTAACGAGGAGGGGGGGGGGCGCGGGGGGGGGGGGGTGCCAGCGTTGTTGAGACCCCTCCCGGATGCAGCTCGTTTATAAATTGAGCCACCCCCAATGAACCCCCCCAAATTAAACGCTGCGCGAGAATTGGGGAAAGGTGGGGGGAGGTGAGGGGGCGGGCGGGCGGGTACCCCCCCCCCCTCGCTCTTGCGCGCGGTAAACACGCAAATGCCCCCCTCCGCCTCTTCCACCGCAGCGGGGCCTCGCGCAGATTCCCTTCCTCTCGCACTTGATCCTCTCGCGTCCACGTCGCTCGTTCCTTTTAGTAGTCCAGCTTCCTCCTGCCCCGGGGGCCCCCTAAGCCGCAACAACAACAACAACAAAAACCTCACACCCGTGCCCCCTTACCCATCCCGCGCTTTGTCTAATGGTGGTGGTGTTGTGTCGAGGGTTTTAATTCGAGAAGAGGGGCCAGCATTAGCCGTCGTGTCGTCCGGCTCATTTGATTTGAGGATTTTATTTTTCTTCCGTCTGCTCCCCCTCCCCCACCGCAGTCAGCTGTTTGGAGTCCGAAGGCGAGATGCGGGTGTATCGCCACCCTGGGTGCATCGCCAGCCTCGGTGTGTTACCACCCTGGGTGTATCGCCAGCCTCGGTGTATCACCACCCTGGGTGTGTCACCACCCTCGGTGTGTTACCACCCTGGGTGTATCGCCAACCTCGGTGTGTCACCACCCTGGGTGTGTCACCACCCTCGGTGTGTTACCAACCTGGGTGTATCGCCAGCCTAGGGGTATTGCTCAGCGTAGGTGTATTGTAAGCCTAGTGTATTCGCCAGCCCAGGTTTATTGTCCGCAGACGCGTTGGTGAATTCGCAGTGATTATCTGCGTGTTCGCATGTGTGTGTGTCTACCAGTCTAGTAGTGTGTGTGTCTACCAGTCTGATAGTGTGTGTGTCTACCAGTCTGATAGTGTGTGTCTACCAGTCTGATAGTGTGTGTTTACCAGTCTGATGGTGTGTGTGTGTCTATCAGTCTGATGGTGTGTGTGTGTCTACCAGTCTGATGGTGTGTGTGTCTACCAGTCTGATGGTGTGTGTCTATCAGTCTGATAGTGTGTGTGTCTACCAGTCTGATGGTGTGTCTATCAGTCTGATAGTGTGTGTGTCTACCAGTCTGATGGTGTGTGTGTCTACCAGTCTGATGGTGTGTGTGTGTCTACCAGTCTGATGGTGTGTGTACCCCCCACGCACCCTTGTCGTCACAATCCGGCGTCATCATTTTATTCAATAACTGATTATTCTCACTCATCCCATTGGGCTTTGCCATCTTGTGTGTAATATCTATCGTTTATTCCGTCTCGTTGGTACAGTTCTGTCCAGAAAAAAACACAATTGAATGTAATGTCCTGCACATGAGCAGCACTGCGCCAGTGGTGGAAATGTTCCACGTTCCTATGGCAGGGAAAGTCCTCTCCACAGTACTTTGTCCATTTGGTGAGTGTAAAAGTTGAGCATATCATCATCCGCATCATCATCAGCCATTGGCTACCCCACAGCTGGATGAAGGTCTCACCACGATGAAGGCCTCCCCATTATGAGGGCCTCACCACGATGAGGGCCTCCCCATGATGAGGGCCTCCGATTGATGAGGGCCTCCCATTGATGAAGGCCTCCCCATGATGAGGGCCTCACGATGAAGGCCTCCCCATGGTGAGGGCCTCACCATGATGAGGGCCTTCCATTGATGAGGGTCTCCTATTGATGAAGGCCTCCCCAAGATGAGGGCCTCACCACGATGAAGGCCTCCCCGCGATGAGGGCCTCCGATTGATGAGGGCCTCCCATTGATTAAGGCGACCCCATGATGAGGGCCTCACCACGATAACGGCCTCACCACGATGAGGGCCTCACCATGTGATCCCCATTCCTCATCGCCAGTGGCTGCGCAAGGACCGATCCCATTGGTGCATCTCCACGGTGGGCCATCATCGGGCATATCGAGCATGCACCATCTGAAAATGTCAAATATAGTAACAACAACAAAAATAATAATAATACTAATGTCATAATCCTTTATAACCAGGTGAGATCCCATTGGGTGTGCAAGTCAATATTTCAAGGGAGACCTGGGATAGACGTAAGTACAATGATATATTTCGGCTCTGATGACAAAGCACAGCCAATCAATTAGCAAGTCATATTTAGATGCACGCGATGACGCTTCGCAGCCAGACAGAAAACACAAATCACAAGAACATTTTACAATCACCGAGCGATGGGATATTGTATTCATTGTTGCAATTCAACTCACGCCACCAGAGAGACGCAGACAAAGAGAATCTGGACGCAAAGTATGCGCTTGTCAAACAATATAATTACACGGGGTATATACAGAGTTTATCGCGCGTAAACTCATCGCACCAGAAAATCCATGTTTTGGCTGGGTCAAAGTAGACAAGACCCAGAGCAACTTAAGATTCACGGATCGCCGCCGGCGTTGTTTACACGGCCAGGAATCTAACCCGGGTGTGGCTGCGATTGCGGCCTCGCAGCGAGCCGTCGTTAGCAGTCACGGGGCTTACCCCGCGGCGCCTGGCCTGTGTGTGTGCGTGGCTCCGCGTAGAGCGAGCGGCTCGCGAGCGGAATGGTTGCGAGTTCGAATCCTCGTTTGGCGGTTGGTTGACTCGGCCCATCATCATCGTCATCATTAGCGTCGTCGTCATTCCTTCGGTGGGTCAATACAATTCGTGCCACTTTGTTTTGAAAGTCAGCAGCGGTTGTCCTACGGAGAGACTCGCTCACCGCCGCCATAGGAATGTGGAATTTTCCACCACTGGCTCTGCAGGGATATGAGCAAAGATGCATCGATGCCCATTTTGAGCGAGTAAATGGCTCTGGATTACGTTTTTCTTTATTCTTCTGAACTCTGCGAAGGGGCGCCGCTTCCGATGGAATAGGGCTCGTCAAGCAAAGACGTCCAGCAACGTTGGGGGACGTCGCCCGCGTCGACGGAGGTGGCGAGCCGCAGCTCGGCCAGCGTGCGTTCGCGTCGCCCCTCACAATGCCCCACCTCTCAGTGTATTTCATTCCTTTGTGCTCCGCGCAGTGTTTGGCTGCTCGCTTTGTGGGTGTTTGTGAGCACCCGTCAGGCCGTCTGTCAAGTAGCCGGGGCTGGGGTCCTCGGAGCGGTTTCCTGTCCAGCTGTTTTGCGGGCTGTTGTCCAGCTTTTGTATTTGGTCACGGCTGCCCGTTTGCTGCCTTTGTGAAAGAAATGAGGGTAATTGGGATCGTTAGGTTTTACGGCACACTTTTTTTTATTGTCACAATTATCTTAAACTTTGCTTCATCGTTAACCCCCCCTCCCCACCCTCTCCCCTCCCCTCCACCTCTTCAGTTGGAGTATAACTGGGGCTGCTGTCACCAATTGAGTTAAAATTTGTTTCCAATTTGCGTTGTACTTTTTTTTCTCTCTTCGGATTCTTTTAACCGAAAATGTAATTAGATTGGGGTTTTTTTTCTTCTCAAAACCATTTATTTGGCGTAATTCACCGACCATCACCATCATCGTCGTCGTGATCATCGTGGAGTGGAGAAATTGTAACAGCAGCAGCCGCCACGCGGTGATAAATCACAACCAATGGCATCGTCAACCCAGCGACTACCCAACATCGACACGCAATCTCACAGTCTCCATAGCAACATCTGGTCATCCTCATATTATTACTATTAATGTATTGATGGACACTGGCTTTCTTCATTATCATCATGCCTTTTATTTATACTTACATGGTGTGTGTGTGTGTGTATAGACAGTGAGCAGATCCACGGTGATTTTAATTCAACATCGTCAGCCTCGCGAAGTGCGGCCTTTTATTATCACAGCTCCATCACCTCCTCGTCCCTCCGCTACAGCTTCTATCTCTCACAGAGCCACTCTCGCACTGCCCCCCTTCATATCAGGGGTCAGGAATCTGCGCCTCCAGAGCTGCACGTGGCTCTTCACGGACTGCTGCTTCGTGACGCGTTATTTATTAAGGACCCACACCATCTCGTATTAGCCGCACGGTGCATTGCGACTCTAGGAATATTGACGGGTTTTCTTTTTACCTAATTCTTGTTGTTAGTTTGGTTGCCAACCCCTGCCCTAGATCCTCTCCGTCTCTCTCTCTTGCCGCTACTACCATCGCTGGAACCGCTCTCGTCGGTCCGCTCGCCGCCACTGGCGCGGTCGTTGACTGCCAGGAGGCTCTCCGTGTTCGGTCCAATTGGCACGGAACAAACGCGCCAATGCCTTGCCGCTTCAGCACCACCCCTGCGTTGGAGAGCAATCCGCACACGTTCGAGACTTTCGTCCGGACATTTCCGTGTCTTAGCCCGAGCAAAGTTATTAGTGGGCCCCCAGTAGGAATGGGTTGGAAGTTCCATCACTGCTCACCATCAGTACCAAAGACAAAGATCCACCGTACAGCCTTAACAAACTGTTGGGGCAAGTGCTGTTAGCGAGTAGCAGCTATAAAGGTCTGCACGGCACACGACTACCACCATATCCATCACCACCACCACCAGCACGTACACGCTGCGTGTCTTCTTGATGTCCCTATCTGGGTTTGGACGAACACACCACAAGCTCATTAAGGGGTCATCTCGTCTGAACTCTGACCCCGGCCCGTGAGTGAGTGTGTGACTGAGTGTCTGTGTGTGTGTGTCTTTGTGCGCGTGTGCGCTACACGGGGTTCGAGCGTGGTGTCGGGCTCTTGAAAGCCTCCGACCTGCTCAAGAGCGCTTTTTGTTTGGCGGTCCTCGCTGCCCTTGAACAACAAATAAAGGGGCCACGTTGTCCCCCCCTCCCTTTCCCCCGGAATCTCCCTATCTTCCGCTTTAAAATAAAAGGGCAGTGTTTATGATGGGCCGCGTCTGCCGCACAATGAACTGATTGTTCATCTCGCTGTGGACTCTCCCACTGCTGTAAATAACGGCTCAATCCTCACCCCCCCCTGCCCCACCACTTCCACCCCCACCCCCCTATTTTTTACGTCTCTTTTTTGTGTTTTTCATGAGCAAGTAAAATGTAATATCGTTAATGCGTTTCCAACGGGGGGCGTATACGGACTGTATCGTCGTTATAACCGGAGTCATTCACTGCCAACTCTGCCCATCCACTGCGACATGAAGGACCGCCCGTGCTGTCTCGGGTTGATTGACCACACTGCACCACGCCGGTGTGGTCAAGCGTGGCTTGGATGGAAGCCTGGTGGGGTGGGGGTGTGGTTTAGATATCGCTCGCCACTGATGTTAGCCTCGGCTTAAAACCAAACCCAGATCGCTTGCTTCATGATACAGGGTGCTTCAAAAATGTTAACACTTATTTTATTAAACTTGGTTCGAAGCTTTCGTGACTGCAGGAACTAATCTTTGTTTTTTTCGGTAAAGTCACGTATAAATAAGAAATAATAAAATAACATAATAGCGCACGACGTTTCGGTTGCAACACAAGCAGCCATCATCAGGCACAGAAGAGCTAAATTTAAGAGAGAGGGGAAACACATAACCCCAGATGTATACACAGACACCCAAGTAGGGGGAACCAACATCTGTGTCCCCTGTTGTGTCGGTGTTGGTTCCCCCTACTTGGGTGTCTGTGTATACATCTGGGGTTATGTGTTTCCCCTCTCTTAAATTTAGCTCTTCTGTGCCTGATGATGGCTGCTTGTGTTGCAACCGAAACGTCGTGCGCTATTATGTTATTTTATTATTTCTTATGTATACGTGACTTTACCGAAAAAAAACAAAGACTTATTTTATTTTCTATTTTCGTGACTTTACCGAAAGAACCAAGAATATGAATTCCTGCAGTCACGAAAGTTTTAAGTCAAAACTTAAATGGGACCATCGTTTTTAATGGGAAAAGAACGGATAATACACGGTGACGTGATAACAAATGTCATGTTAAGAGCTTCAAAAAGTCAAAGTGTCTCCAATTGTTCGCCATCATTGTCAACGCGAGCCTGGAACCTACTCCAGGTGGTCTCCAGAGCCCGGAGGCAGCACATTTCTCGTGGTATCCTTGCAAATTCTCAGAAATTCTGAAAAACAATGTTGAAGCACAAAGTAGTGTGGCGTGGATACCAGCAGCGCGCCACCCAAATCCACCCATGGTATGACGCTCGCGCGTGTCGTGTGTCTCGGTCCCAGCGCGTCGAGACTCGTTCTCGCGTCGCCTCGGACTCCCTAGACCCAGACACCTCTCTTCTCAGGGGATCCTCGCCTCGTTTAACTTCGTGTAATCCCTCGGTCGGTGTCCTCCGATCTTAACCTGGAAGCCCATACCATGAAGCAATAAATATGCTGATTCAAAGGCACCTGCCCCGTGCGTTGCATTCGCTGCAATGCGACTGTGCCCCCCCTCTCACCCCCCTCTCTCCTCCTCCCCCCTCCTCCTCTACCCCCCTCTCCCCCCCCTCCCCTCCTCTCCGTGGTGGGCTGTAATCGCGCAACGGGCCGTGAAATTGACGGCGGCCCCCGAGGAAACGACTCGCGCCATTGTGTGGGCAGAAGCCTTGTCTTGGTGGAGGTGGTGGTGGTAGTGGTGGTGGTTGTGGTGACGGTGGTGGTGGTGGTGGTGCTGACGGTGACGGTGGTGGTAGTGGTGGTGGTGACGGTGGTGACGGTGGTGGTGGTGACAGTGGTAGTGGTGGTGGTTGTGGTGACGGTGGTGGTGGTGATGGTGGTAGTGGTGGTGGTTGTGGTGACGGTGGTGGTGGTGGTGACGGTGGTGGTGGTGACAGTGGTAGTGGTGGTGGTTGTGGTGACGGTGGTGGTTGTGGTGACGGTGGTGGTGGTGACAGTGGTGGTGGTGGTTGTGGTGACGGTGGTGGTGGTGACAGTGGTAGTGGTTGTGGTGACGGTGGTGGTTGTGGTGGTCGTGACGGTGGTGGTGGTGGTGACGATGGTAGTGGTGACGGTGGTGGCGACGATGGTGGTGGTGACGCTGGAGGTGGTGACGGTATGAGGAGCGATAGTGTAGCAGTTAGTGCGCTGCGCTACGAACCTGTGTAAACATCGCCACTGGGGAGACAAAGGCGGCCGGGCGTGGTGTTGGCCACTCACCCCCTCGTGTGCTCGCTAACAGCACTTGCCCCTCACAGTCCGTTAAAGCTAATCGGGGGATCTTTGTCTTTGTTAGTGGTGGTGGTGGTGGTGTTAATGGGAGTGGCAGTCGTCGTTGTGGTGGTGGTGGTGGCGATGGCTGTTCGAGTTGAGTTAGGCGCATTGACGGCGTAGTTGGTGGTTGTGATTATCACCACGGGCGCAATAACCGCGACGATGCCATGCGCCGTCCGCTTCAGTTGGCCGTTGTGTGACAGCGTCAGGATCCACATTTGCCAAATGCTAAAGTTGCACCGCAGATGACTGCAGCAGCAGGAGCAGGAGCAGCAATCATCGCCACCAGACTGGTAGCAGCCTCGTGCTCCCCACGGTCACTATTGCAAACGAGGCTCATCCTGGTGTCTGGAGTTCCCGCCTGGTTCAACAACAATCAACTTGAAACTTGATACACGTGAATGTAATGTAGGCATCTTGAACTTCTTTCGCACCGTCCACGGCCACGTGGACTGCTCCCGGCCATAGCAATGTGCAATTTTCACCCGTTGCCAAGGGCCACCACCAATTGAGATGAGCACTGCCCCGATGCTCTTTGGAGCCAGGAGCCGACTTTGCGCTGATTGGCGGTAACAGGGCCAGCCATAGCGACCAGCCATAGCGACCGCAACAACAACATCATCATCAACATCAAACAGCAGCTACAACAAGGACGACACGGACTCCACAGAGAGAGAGATATGAGCTGCTCGGGGGAGGGATGAGTGGGAGGAGATGGATGAGTGTGGGAGACGGGGGGGGGGCAGGTGGACAATGGTGCGCACAGAGAGAGGTGGACAAAAGGGTAAGCAAAGGAGTGGGATGCACAGAAGCGTTCAACCACCGTCACTCGACGTTTGTCACCATTGGTCAGAGGCAAAGGGGTTGATTGGCCGTGGGGATTAATTCTTTTTTGCTATTTATTTACGAAACACCTCCAATTAGCACGGTTGGCTACATAGGGTGCGAAAGAAGTTAAATATACATACATAGACTCAATGCGGCAGTTTTATTCTTTGAGCTGTTACAAACAAAAATGTATCGCGCCTAATGCTCGGATGTAGCTGATTTTGTCGAGCAGATATCATCACCATGATTGTTGTCGTCAATCAGTGCCATCATCATCGTTGTTAGATCGCACTTTTGTTAGGTGCCACTGTTGTTGGGTCCCAATGTTATAGGGTCAGACTGTTATTAGGCCCCACTGTTATAGGGTCAGACTGTTGTTGGGTCCCACTGTTATAGGGTCAGACTGTTGTTGGGTCCCACTGTTATAGGGTCCCACTGTTGTTGGGTCCCACTGTTATAGAATCCCACTGTTGTTGGGTTCCACTCTTATAGGGTCCCACTGTTGTTGGCTCACCACTGTTATAGGGTCCCACTGCTGTTGGTTCCCACTGTTATAGGGTCAGACTGTTTTTGGGTCCTACTGTTATAGGGTCAGACTGTTGTTGGGGCCCACTGTTATAGGGTCCCACTGTTGTTGGGTCCCACTGTTATAGGGTCAGACTGTTGTTGGGTCCCACTGTTATAGGGTCCCACTGTTGTTGGGTCCCACTGTTATAGGGTCCCACTGTTGCTGGGTCCCACTGTTGTGTAGATCCCACTGTTGTGTAGATCCCACTGTTGTTGGATCCACTGTTGTAGGGTCCTACTGTTATAGGATCCCATTGTTATAGGGTCCCACTTTTGTTTCGTCCCAGGAGAACATGAGAGAGTCACGAGGGGGTGGGGGTAGTCATCCGATGTGAGTGGGGGACACGTGCAGAGTCCCGCGACACGGAGACCTGGAGGGGAGAGAAAACTCCCACCCAAGAAAAAAATGTTTTGCTCAACTCCACCGCCACACCCCACCATGGGAACCTGGAGATTTCAAACCATCGGAACGATTGTTAAAATCATAGTTGAATGAAAGAATTGTCCAGTATTGCTATTCTTTACCCCCCCCCCTCTCTCTCTCGTTTTCGCACGCATACTCTCCCTCCCTCTCGTCTCTCTCGCTGCCTTTGTGTTCTAAAAATAACACAACACAGCGCACGTTGACGCTGCTGCCCCTGCAGCTGTGGATTTGGAGCTTGCTTGAGACTAATGACCTGCGGCAGCTGCTTGTGTCTGTCTACACGTAAGGCAGGTAGCAGATACAACGCGCGTGCGCGTGTGTGTGTGTCTCAGCTCTCACTTGATGGATCTACGCCGCTGGTGGTGGTGGTGGATATTCCGTATCCTTATAGCAGGAAACCAGTCCATCCGGAATGCAACCTACGGATGGACTCAATAGGTGGTACGCATTTTACCGAACATCAACAGAATTAAGGTGGTTTGGGTTCGTGATCATGATGATGATCATGATGGACTCGGTGGTGATGAAGTTCGTCGTGTTGACGATATCAGCGGTCGAGGTGGTAATAGTGATGATAATGGTAGTGGTGGAGGTGATGGCGATGGTGGTGGTGATAAGAGTGGTCACGATGATGGGGGGACTTCGTTGACACTGACCATGATAATTACTCTCTACACGTTGCCTAAATGAATGTCTACTCAAGTCATACATGATGAGGTCTGAAGTTGATAAGGGCGTGTGGTCATTTGCGTTACATTCCTCACAAGAAATCCCCTCTCTAAGATCGGACCCATTTACATATCAGTAACTCAATCGGCTCAATACTCCTGTGAATCACGTGACTTTCTGCGTGGCCACCCCCACTCTGAACCCCGCCCCTTTCCCCGCCCACTGTGAGAACAGACTCCGTTCCGTGCAACGGTAGCAGCGTTGAGGCCCTGATGCCGCCTCCCTTCCTCCCCATCGTCATCTCTCCTGGCCCTTGGCTCCCATTTCTCCGCTCCTTCTCCATCCGTTTCCTCTAAATCCCAATTCTCTCTCTCCTCTCTTGCCTCTCGTATTCCTTTCTCGTTTTCCTTTAACATTACATCCTTGACTCTGCTTCCTCTCAGCCACGAGTGAAACAACAAACAAACAAAAAGTTTCGAGTTGCAAACGAATGGGAGCGTGTCACTCGAGATGTCGCATTCGAGCGACCGCCGACGTTTGTCGAGAGAAACAACGTGAACACAACTCTGGGCCCTCAATACTCCCGGGTGAGCGCTTCCCCACTCAATCCGTCACCCCCCCCCCTCACCGTCACGGAACGGCCGTGCCACGCGGGCTTGGCAAGCCGCAGCAAACTGAGCCTCAAATTCAAGCGACGCGACCTCGAGACGATGTGAGAAATACTTGCCCGCTTTTTGTTTGTTTGTTTGGCTGATCGGGCCACGTGTATTCATCCTCCTCCTCCTCCTGCTGCTGCTGCTGGTCCTGGCAAGTGTGAGCCGAGAGGCCCCGGCTTGTCGTGAGTGACTGCGGCCGGTCTCAATTAGCGCAGCACTTTTCCCACGGCGTGGCCCATGAGAAACAAGGGCGGCCCAGCTGAACGACTCCCGTGTCTCGCCGCGGTGAAATTGAATCCTCCACCCCCCACCCACCCACCCCACTCCCCGTTCCCCCATCACAACCGACGGTGAAACGCGACTCACAACCGCACTCGATACGCGCCTTGCGGTTCTGCGCGCCTGCGTGTGTGTGTGCGTCTGTGTGTGTGCGCGTGTGCGTGCGTGTGTGTGTGCGTGCGTGCGTGTGTGTATGTGTGTGCGTGTGTGTGTGCGTGTGTGTGTTTACGTGCGTGTGTGTGCGTGTGTATGCATGCATGTGTGCGTGTGTGTGCGTATGTATGTGTGTGTGTGCGTGCGTGTGTGTGCGTGTGTGCGCGTGTAAGTGTGTGTGTGTACGTGCGTGTGTGCGTGTGTGTGTTTGTGCTTTGTAGTCTGTAGGCGTCCACTCTCACATCCCGCTGCAGCCCATACAATAAGGACAATTCTTTAGTGTTGAAGAGCCTTGCGACCCCGCCATAGGAATGTGGAATGTCTCCCCACGGATCGGCTCGTGGTTGTCAGAAGAGACGATCGCTGCCCCACCCTTGTTTGAGTGGAGAGACTTTTTTGTTACGTTTTCAATGACCTTTGATGTTCTGTTCTTGCGTGCGATGGCAACTTGTTCAGGAGCTAGACCCCGATGTTGGGGTCTGCTGGCCACGAGGAGACGGAGATGATATCTCCCGCATTGTTTCTGTTCCCCCTCCGTTGAAGGGGCACAGATTACTACAAAGGTTCGCTATATATTGTTTTCTCTTACTATCTTTTTTTAGTTAACGAGGTAAAGACCCACTGAGCTGTTTAGCTCTTTTTTTCAGAAGCGACCTGGATATCTGAAAATGATAGCTCAACGAAGTCTCTTATCACCTGGAAATGTATAGCAGCCAAATACTATGAACGGGTGTTTCACGATGTGGAGGGGAAAAAAATCGGAGGATCCGGAGAAAAAATCCATGCGACCACGGGGGGAGAACTCGCAAGGGTCGGGATCGAACCCACGACCTGGAAAGCAGCCACGAGCTGTGCGGTCCTGGTGTTGGAGGCCAATTAGTGAGTGAGTTGACACGCGGGGAGGAAACCAGAGCATCGTGAGAACCTCCGCGCTTGCGAGCGAGCGAGCGAGGGGGTGCGAACTTCGCGTGCTCCGTCCCCCAGAGAGACGGAGCAGGCGCAGTCCGTGGTTGTTGTTTTGTCGCTGCACCGCCTCCTCGTGTCGAGCCAGGGGTATGGCACATCCTGGACGCCCACGGGAGGGGGAGTTTCACAACACCATCAGTGTGTGATCCACCAACCCACGCTTCTGCTGCTGCTGCTGCCTCCATCAGTGCTGGATGACAGGACACTTGTACCCATGTACGTTGAACATCTTTCGCACCGTACATAGCCAGGACAACAAACTAAACACAAAAAGCAGCTCTAAAGAAATGAGTTTTAAATCTAGATTTGCGGTAGAGCCACCGCCACCCAGCTAAGTCGATGCCGTTGCCATCACTGCTGCTGATGTTGCTTCTGTTGGTGATGACGAAGAAGAAGAAGATGATGATGATGATGCAGAAGAGGTAACGTTCCCAGGAAAGCTTGGCCGAGAACGATGCCTGGGATATGAGATGTGTTTTTGTTTACACGTGGGATGTAACCTGGGCAAACGGAGAAAAGCCCATGGCCGAGATGGAATAACCGGCACAGCTGCCCACAAATAGTACTGCTCATCTATCAGTTGCTGTGATTCGTAAGTACTGCAGTTCGTTTGTAGGTCAGATCGTGTCGGTATAATCCCCTCCGCCACCCGACGGAGCCGATCTAATGAAGCCTGCACGCGGGAAAATACGCCACGTGATTTGGTTTCTCAGCAATACGGGAGGAATGCTGAAAGTCAACGACTCCAAAAGTAACGAATTGTCAATCATATTATTGGTGGCGAGAAGCTGCGTGTAATATCTATATATCTATCTATTGCAGTGTTATCTTCTGGCCTCCTCATGTCAACCATTGCCTCGTGTGCCATAGTCTCTATAGGTGCTACTCAATAACAGAACTTGGTCCAACATTATGTTCAGGCTATAGGGGGATCTTTGTATTTCTAAGTTTCGAGATAAATGTTGTTTATTCACACTCGTGTACACGTGTATGTAAATAAATTGTATGGTATTGTATGCACATGCGGTGTTACAGGCATGCATGGGAAAAGGTATACCGTATGTAGACATGTGTGTGTGCGTGTGGAGCGATGGAATCAGCTGGTGTGCAGGTGCCGCGTGGATTGATGCCATCGCACCGTCGTGAGAGGTTGCGCCATCGGGACGCCTTCATCCAGCAGTGGATTGACCATGGCTGAATGTGATGATGGTGATCTAGTTGAGTGGTGGCGCGGTGATTAGCGCACTGCATGCTACGATCTCGATGACTGGAGTTGGATTCCTGCTCACGACTAACAAAAGTGGCGAAAATAATCTTAACCCGTGCTGAGCCTCCCCTAGATCGACTCAGCCTTAAAATTAGTACCTGGTACGGTGTGTAACAAAAAACTATGGAAAGACGAAGGCTGCGGGGCCGTGGTGCTGCCCATCCCCTCGTGTGTCGTTGCCGGCTTTTATAGCTGCCGCTACTCGCTAACAGCACTTGCCCCAACAGTTTGTTGAGGCTATACGGGAGACCGCTGTCTGTGTGTGTACCAGCCTCGTGTGTGTAGCCGCCTCGTGTGTAGTAGCCCCGTGCTATTCCTCTTTTGACTTCTCCCGTTCTTCATCCCCTCTGCTACCCACGCGTGCGCTCAATCACCCATTCTCACGGGGGGGGGGGGGTGACACGGGGGGGGGGAGTGAGGGAGTTTGGGGGTCACAGGGGTTGGTGGGACACGGGGCCCTCATTTGACACCGGAGATCTCCGCGACTGCCTTGACCCCGGCGGCACAGCTGAACCCCATCACTTTATTATTCATTATTTATTTATTTCCTCGTTTTGTTCTCGAGCCCCCCTTGTTGGTCAGCAGTCGGCAGCAGCATCATCATCATCCCCGTGACGTTGCGGGGTTGTTGGGTGGCGAAGAAGAAGAATGGGGAGGAGGCGAGGCGTGCGTGGCTCCCTCCCTCCCTCCCGAGCGAGGTTTCGTAATCCCCGAGTTTGTTCCGGATCACTCCCCGCTTTCTGCCGCTTCTACGACGCTCGAGGAGACCCTCGGGCCCCGGGTGGAGGGGGCCTCGGCCCCCCTGGCTCCCCGTGACCTCCCAGATTAAGACTTCAACTTCTGAACTGCGACGGGATGTGTCTTCCATTCAAACTGGAATGGGACAAACCTCTCGAGAGACCGCGGTCGGCTCTTTGTGTGCAACGCACAAGTCGAGCACAAATGGAGATACAATCCGTAATAGATTTGGGGTTTTTTTTTTAATTGTGTGTTTGGGGTTAGACCACGTACTGATCTCGCTCAATGTATGCCGTAAACCCCCTCCACCACTCGACATTGCAAAGCAACTGACAGCGTTGTTTAACGCGATAATTTTTATAATTGATTTAGTTCAGCGGTAAGCCGAAGAACACTTCTCACAATTAATTTGCGTTTCTAGAGCACCTACAGCGTGCAGATGGAGCGATCATTTCAGCTCGCCTGCAGATGCTGGACCCGTTACATCAACCAGGAGGCGGCGGTGGCGGTGACTTTCATCCAGCAGTGGACTGAACATGGCTGATGATTATGATTATTATTAACTTTGCAAGAAACTTCCAAAGTCAACTTAAAACTGTGCACGTGCCAAGTTGACTAATTTATCCCAGGACATTCGCTTGTCAAGACAAAGATCCCGAGTATAGCATTAACCGAGTGTTGAGGCAAGTGCTGTTAGCGAGCACCTATGAAGGCTATAACGGCACACGAGGGGGTGGGTGGCCAGCGCCACGCCCGGTCGCCTTTGTCTCCCCAGTGGCGATGTTTACACACTGCATCAGGTACTCATTTGAGGCTGAGTCGACCGAGGGAAAGCCCAGGACCGGTTCAGATAATCGTCACTGGTGTTTGCCGTGAGCGGGCATCGAACTCGGGTTGCCAGGTTCGTAGCGCAGCGTAGCGCTAACCGCTACACTACCGCTTACACACACACAGTCACACACACACACAGCGACACACACACAAACAGTGACACACATACACACACATACATACACACAGTAACACACACACAAACAGTGACACACACACATACATACACACACATAGTCACACACACAGTGACATACACACAAACAGTGACACACACAGTGACACACACACAGTAACACACACACAAACAGTGACACATACACACACACATATACGCAAACAATAAAGTTCATGCTGTCACAAAAATGGTAAAACACTTGCATCAGCCGTCTGGCGAGGAGGCGCGTTCTTACCGGCCTTGTCAATATTATAATTATTATCATGAAATTTTACTTACGACGGTGACAGATGACGTTCAGACAATAATAATAACAGTAATTATTTGCGCCTTGAGACATTTCACGCTCATGTCTCAAGGCGCCGAGCGTGACGAGGCCGGAGATAGATAAAAAAATAGGGTGGCAGAGTGAGAAGCGGAGAGGAACAAAGCCGATTCGAAAACAAAATTCAGTTTTTAAACAGATCGGTGTCGGGACTTGAAGATATCAACATCGTCCCAGAGCCTCACCTTGAACGGAGGGGAGTTACACACTGGGGGGCACCAGTAGCGAGTTCCACATTGGGGGACACCAGTAGCGAGTTCCACATTGGGGGGCACCAGTAGGGAGTTCCACATTGGGGGGCACCAGCAGGGAGTTCTACACCTGGGGGGCACCAGTAGGGAGTTCTACACTGGGGGGCACCAGTAGGGAGTTCCACACCTGGGGGGCACCAGTAGCGAGTTCCACACCTGGGGGGCACCAGTAGGGAGTTCCACACTGGGGGGCACCAGTAGGGAGTTCCACACTGGGGGGCACCAGTAGCGAGTTACACACTGGGGGGCACCAGTAGGGAGTTCTACATTGGGGGGCACCAGTCGGGAGTTCCACACCTGGGGGACACCAGTAGGGAGTTCCACACTGGGGGGCACCAGTAGGGAGTTCTACATTGGGGGGCACCAGTAGGGAGTTCCACATTGGGGGACACCAGTAGGGAGTTCTACACTGGGGGACACCAGTAGCGAGTTCCACACTGGGGGGCACCAGTAGGGAGTTCCACACTGGGGGGCACCAGTAGGGAGTTCCACACCTGGGGGGCACCAATAGGGAGTTCCACACTGGGGGAGCCGGCTCTGGTGATTTCGTTTCGCCACCCGTGTTGGCCTTGACCTGAAAGCAGCAGTCGCGGCAGCGGTCACCTTAACACGCGCGCGGCATTCCTTCACGAGGGCGCGCTATTAACACTCCGCCTCTCGTAACAATTGTTAGGGCCGCCAGTAAGCAGCGACGTAAACACAGGCGTGCCGCTCTCCGCGCGCACCTGAAGCCCGAGGTGTTGGAGGCTTTTTTTTAATGAGTGAGGCCGGACAATGAGAGACGAGGACAACGCGGCATTCATTGACAGCCATCGGTCTTTACTGAGCGGTGATTGTCACGCACACACAGACTAAGATCTCCGGTACATCCTTAACAAATTCACCCCCAAAATAATCGCAACAACAATACAAATGAGGAACTTTTATAAAATAATTACCAAAAAATTATCAACGTTCTCATGTTCATGGTGATGTTACAAACATTAATATTGCCAGAAATGGTAAAAGCTATTCTTATTTTTTTTATTTTCATACTGGCAATATTGTCCCATTGTATTATTAAATTCACCGGTTTATTTAATGAATTAATGAATGGGACACGAGGCGGCGATTGACACTGCCAGGTCTGGTTTAAGCCACCGAATGAATAGCGCGGGGTCATGAAAGACGAATGTTTCCTTGCGAAGGATCTTATTTATTTTTTTAGCCGAGCCTCTTTCTGCAGGGATTTGCCCCGAGGCTGAGAAACCCAATTTTGGCTGCCACCTGCAGAGACACTGACCCCAGACCTAACACAAACCCTCGCCCCAACAGCTACGCTACCCTAGATCCCTCGCATGAATACTGACTTGGAATGAAAAAAATAATCAGAATCTTTATTTATACTGCAGAAGGAATCCGATTAACTATAAAGCTTTTTTCAGAGATGGCCAGTATGAGTAGGGCATGTGTGAAATAATCACAAATCAGGACATCTGTTTTCACATATATATAAAACACGCGACATTTCGGACAATTGCAACACACAGACCGTGTAGATATTACCAGTTTCGATATATTTGTTTTATTTACTTTGGTGACCTGTATAATTTCCCACGAACCTATCCAAATGGAGCCGTGTCTTGCCAAAATCAGCCCGGCAGTGGTCTGTGTGTGTGGGTTTTTTTTTTCAAGACAAGCGTAATCCATTTAGATTTTGAACGGGAAGCCGGGTTCAAGAAAAAAAAAAACAGCAACCATTGGGTTGAATCAAATCTATCGGGGAAATACTCTTTGGTTCTATTGGGTAAAGTCACGTAGGTAAAAAATAAAATAACAAAAATCACGACGTTTCGGCCACAACACAAGCGACCTTCATCAGGTGAAGGGACGAGACTGTCTGGAGGACAGCGCTGGAGTGAAAAAAGCCACGCTCAGATCACGACCTTTAAGCTGTGTGAGAAGAAACAAAGCGCCTTGACAAAGGAATTAGCATATAATTTAGCATTGAAATGGCTGAGTGATTAGCTTGTGACTGGTCACAGAAATGGCTATGTTAAAGTTAAAGCATACACATCCGCAAAGGCACCCCTTGACAAAGGAATTAGCATAGAATTTTTGTTATTTTATTATTTACCTACGTGACTTTACCCAATAGAACCAAAGAGTATGGATCCTTGCAGTCACGAAAGCTTTAAATCTAGAACTATCGGGGAAATTCGGAGGTGATTTCCCGTGATTCTGCTGCCAAACGACCACGCTGCGTGGAAAATCAAAGCCAAGGATATCTTCTGGAGGAAGGTCACCAACATCATCATCACGATCCGTGGGCAGATGGCCCCGTAGGTGTGCCCACTGCACAGTTCGTCATTTGTTTCCACTTTCCTGTCTCGTGCCAATGTGCTCAGAGTAGTGGCCGCATCTTGCTGGCTCCGATCCCTTTTGTTGTCGTCGTTGTCAAGCCATCCTCAGTTCGGTATTCCTCTCTTTGCGGTCCCTTCCATTTTTTTCCGAACAACAACACACTTTTTTAAAAAAAATTCCTGTTGAAGTTGGCAGCACGAACTACTTCTGAAGACGCCGCGGTGGCGAGATGTTATCTCCCTCGCCTGGTATACAGGAGGTCGTGGGTTTAATCACGACCCTGACGCCTGCTGTATATTTGGAGTGTACGTGTCTCTCCCCGTGGTCGCGGGGATTTTTCTCCACGTTCTCCAGTTTCTCCCTCCACATTTATAATCAACATCACGCGTTTAGAGTATTTGGCTGCTATAAATGTCCAGGTGATAAGCCACTTCGTTGAGCTATCATTTGTGGCCAGGTCGCTTCTGCACAAGCTATATAGCTCAATGAGCGTTACCTGGTAAGATCAAAATAGCTTAGTTATTAGTTTTAAAAACGCTCCTGACAAGGAGTCTTAAGACTTGGTGAGGCTTTCTCGTGTTAACAAGCGCAGTAGCAACAAGCAGTGATAACAGTGACAATACAATAACAATACAATAACGATGACAATGCAATAGCGATGACAATACAATAGCGATGACAATACAATGGCGATAACTTCAGCAGAAGTATATCGGCACCAACAAACGGATCTTGCGCGCCTGGTCGCCTCTACGCGGATGAACCAAGAGAGCGGAGCTGCTGTGGCCACGCGCGGTCGCTCATCGCGCGTCGATGACATTCGCTGTGGATGTCCACAGCTGGCATCGGTGAAGCGGGTGGAGGAGGAGGAATAGGAGGAGGAATAGGAGGAGGAATAGGAGGAGGAGGAGGAGGGAGGAGGAGGAGGGAGGAGGAGGAGGGAGGAGGATGGAGAAGGAGGGAGGAGGAGGGAGGAGGAGGGGGGAGGAGGAGGGAGGAGGAGGGAGGAGGGAGGAGGGGGGAGGAGGGAGGAGAAGGAGACTGTCGCGACCTCCTGGCTGCGTCAGATCGACCATGAAGACTGTCGACTCTCGGGGGTAGAAAGGGGGCTCACTTGGGGGAGGGGGGAGGGAGGGTTCTGCCAGGAAGGGACCCCTTAGAAGGGGGCTCACTGGAGGGACCCCTCGCGTGAGCGTGTGTGTGGTCCTGGGCCTCCCCCTAGGTCGACTCAGCCTTAAATTAGCACCTGGAACGGTGTGTAAACATCGCCACTGGGGAGCCAAGGGCGGCCCGGCGTGGTGCTGACCCACAAACTCCGTCGTGTTCCTTGCCGGCCTTCATTGGTGCTGGCTAACATAACTCGTTAAAGGCTTAATGGGTGATCTCTTTCGTTGTTGTATCGTGCGAGGCTCATGGTATGCGGCGGAGCGGTGGCGCAGCTGTTAGCGGACAGCATTATGAATCCGACCACCTGAGTTCGATTCCCGGCCACGGACATTACCGGTGGTGAGCTATATCCGAATCGGTCCTGGGCTGCTCCTCGCATCCCTTAAACCAACCTGCACTGACCAGCATGGTGAAGCAAGCTTATAACAACACGCTTAGCTACGTACGGTGCGTAAGAAGTTCAACATACATGCAAGCATTGGGACGGCCTCCATCCAGCACTCAATTGCCAAAGAGGCTGTAAGATGATGGTCATGATGATGATGATTGTTGTTGTTGTTATGGTTACCACTCCTCGCGGGTGTTGATTGCCGTGGTAGTGAACAGGAAGTATACCTGTAGATGCAGGTGCAGTGACCTTGGACAGATAAAGGTCATTCCACGAGCTGCAGTAGAAATTATTACTGCTAGTAAATAGTCCGCACGTCGGGGGACACAAATGTTACTGCGGATGTCTAAAACACCGCGCAAATGCTTTTACGCAACGGGGAATACAATTCTGGAGTTGTAAACATTTGTTGCGTGGGAAGTCCTTCGCCGGTTTATTGTAATCATTGATCTGTTGTTTTGATGAACGTGGGCGATGGATGGAAGGATGTACGTGACCGGAGATGAGCAGCTGAAATGTCACACGAAAGTAACATCTGTTTTATTTATATATATACAGATGTAACATAAATACATCCGCAAAAGAGTGAACGCGTCGCAGGGAAGGGGACGTTAACGGTGGAGATGGAAAGATGGAATGCTGGCGAGTGCGCTGGAGCTCGATCGGTTCGTTGCATCACGAGACCGTGAGTCGTCGATAGTTGTTTTTTTTAAGAGGGGGGGGGGGTTCTTAAACCAGCAGTGGATAGACCACAGCAGCTGCTGCTGATGATGATGAAGAAGTCACCAATGGCATCGATGATGCGAGCACGCCGTTGACCAGCTGACTCTGCTGACGAGAGTCCTGAGGAGGAGAAAGTGGCGAGTCGAAACTGCGATGCGAATATCAGCGGAGAAAAGTCGCTCTCGGTGTCCCGGAGGTCGATCTCGTCTCGCCCCCCCCCCCTCGCTGGATCGGTTCAGATACTCGTCACTGCTGCTGGCGTGAGAGGGAATCGAACCTGGGTCGCCAGGGTCGTAGTGAAGCGCGCTAACCGCTACACCACCGCTCCACCAACACACTCACAGACACACAACCGCCATTCGCCACTAAGTGGCGGTGACGTCACCACGACGCTTGTGCCAGGCCATGTGCACCTTGAGGCCACGTGAAGTGTCAAACGTCCGCTGGCAGGAGGTCACGGGGCTGACCCAGGTGCCACGGGTCGACTGACTAAGATGACTGGCTGATGCACCACCTGTGCCCCTTACTGTGCCATCCTGCTGTGCTTTAGCCACTCGGCGCTCCGCTCGTTGTTGTGGGCGTCGCTCCTCCGCCCTCCGTTGTTGTTGGAGGGCGACTGCCTCCAACTGCCCAGAAGCATCCTTCACGAGCCTCCTCCACAGAGGCCGATCTTGACACCGCTGGTACCAGTCATCGGAAAGTCCACTCAGCTCCACGTCCTCCTGTACCACATCATTTCATCTCTTCTCTAGCTCGTGCCGCGCCCGTTTAGCCCCCTCGATCCGGCCGAACAAAAGCTGTTTCGGCATGCGGTGGCTGGGCATGCGGGCTACATGACCCAGCCAACGCAGCCTTGCCTGCCGGAGGAGCTCACTGATGGGACCTTGCCCAGATCGTTCAGACTGTTGTTATGATGTCATATAGGGCAGTCTGTGCACAAATGCCACCCTCCCTCAGCATTTCGCTTAGGAGATCATCTCTGCCCGGTGCCTTTCCTGGTCTCAGACTCCGGATCGCCTTCAGTACTTCCTCAACAGATGGCACCTCAGCCAGCCACTCACAGGGGGGGACTTCCTCCAATATTTGAGGCACCGCAGCCTCAGCAGGGTCATCCCCACTTTGTGCCACGATGTTTTCCTGGCTGAGGGATTTCCCCTCCCCCAGAACCTCACAGAAATGCTCAGAAAATCTGCAAACCTGTTCCTGGGGGTCGGAGATTGGATCGCCGTTTTTCCCCTAATGATGGTAATAGGTGTGGCGCTGCAGGTTACTTTTTTGATGGAGTTAAATATAGATTTGTGATCGCGGGCCACTGAGGCAGACTCTATCTCCTCAGCAACCCGCGACCACCACCCATCCTTGCAGCGCCTCACGGCTCTCCGAACCTCCGAGCGAAGGCTGCGGTGAGCCTCCTCATTCTCTGACGTGGGATTCTGTAGCCGATGACAGTAGGCCTGTCGCTTCTTCTCAACTATCCTGAACACTTCCTTTGTCAGCCAGGGTCTCTGGGGAGGTCTGGACCGCGTACCCAAAGCAGCCATTGCAGTTGCATAAGTCACAGTCCTAAACTTCGCCCATTTACCCTCGACATCAGAAGGAGTGGGGGACGATGACAACCCCAGCCACAAGTGATGATGAAATTCTCGCTTGCAACTTTCATCAGATAACTGAAACCAGGCCACTTTAGGTTGGAATGGGGTCCTGGGTGTACACCCACCACCGGAGTGGAAGAATGGCAGGCGCATCTTACAGATGACTAGTCGATGGTCAGAGGGAAGATCAGCTCCACGGTAGCTCCTGGTGTCAAGGACACGGGCTCGCATCCGCTGGTCCGTCACTATGTAGTACAGCAGATGTTCTTGCTTGGACCCGGCATGCATCCATGATGTTGTGTGGATGCGCCGATGCCGGAACAGCGTGTTGCCAATTACAAGCCCATGGGCTGCACAAAAATCTAGCAGCCTCCTACCGTTGTTATTGAGCTGATCTGGCCCATGCCCTCCAATCACTCCAGACCAGGTGCCAGCATCATGACCAACTCGGGCATTGAAGTCACCAAACAGGATGACTCTATCCCGAGGGGCCACGTTAGCCAGCACCTGTGACAGGAGGTCATAGAAGGCATCTGAATCATCGGCTTTGCCTGCATCCCTCCACGAATGTTCGTCTTCGGTGGGGGCATAAGTAACCACGACCCCCACTCCTCGCCTCCGGTTGATGGGAAGGCGAGCCGAAAGTAGCCTGGGGCTTACAGCTTCCCACACCTCACCGCCACGCTCCCACGCCCCCTTCATTATTTTGTTCAAAAGAAGAGCCACACCTTGTTGTTTGGCTGTCTGCTGCCCCGAGTAGAGGAGTGTCCACCCCTCATGGTGGCAGGAGCCAGAACCGGTCCACCGGACCTCCTAAATGCCACAGGGATCCAGGCGGTACCGGTCCAGCTCCCGGCAAAACAACCCCCTACCTCCTCGCGGTGCCGGACGGGCAACTCTGTCGTGGACATTGCTGTGGGGGGAGGGCCAATTCCGATTGGCTCCTCCCCTCATGGCGTCTGTGACCACCACAGGGGCTAAACGGGGGCTCTGGACGGGTGCGAGGGGCTAGTAACCCATCCACCTTCAAAAATGTACCACTAAACCACGTCTAAAATATCTAACTAATAAGCTTGTGCCGGAGGCCCTGGGGGCAAGCGTCTATGACGTCTCCTGGCCAAACCCCAATTGGCGGAGCCAGGAGATTGAATCTCTACCCTCGGGGCTCCCCATAAACAACGAAAAGTCACTTCGTGTGGCCACGTGGAATGTTCGAGACACACACACACAGACCCACACACACAGACACATACACACGCAAGGGACAACATTTCTCCCACAAAGCCCCGGCCAAGCTGAAATATCAAGATTGTACTTCCTACCTAGCAACAGGGGCGGTGGTGGTGGTTGGTGGTGGGGGGGCAGTGAAGACAAAAACACGGTTTTAGTTGTTGTTGCTAAATCTAACACACGAGCACACACGCACGAATACACGTGCGCACACACACACGCACACGCTCGCTCGTGCGCACAAAGCCCAACAGCCACCCCAACGCGTGCAAACACACGCAGAGGGCAAGGCATCAGCGGGGCACACAGGCGCACAACGGAGGCCACGGAAGAAGCGAGAGAGAGAGCCCCCTCCCCGCGCGCACCGCTCCCCAATGCAGGGCAGGTAAACACGCGCCTCATTTAAGTGACACTTGGGTAAACCGGCGCACAATAGGATGGGAATCCTTTTCTGTCTGTCTGTCTGAAATAAAATAAATAAAGCACAACCGGCCTCCATCTCACCCCATCCTGGCAGCATCAAACCCAACACGGCTCAAGAAAGAGAAGGGGATGGGTGGGTGGATGGGTGGAGAGCGGCGGGATAAAGGGGACAAATCCCCCTGGCATGATCTTTTTCGCCGATTGAGGTTTGCGTCTGGATTTGGAGAGAATGGGAAGGGGCGGAGCCGCGCGCGGGGCGGATGAGAGAGCGAGAGAACGCGCGCGCGAGAGAGAGAGAGAGAAGGGGGATCGAAGAGAATATTTGCATGAATGATGGGTGTCATGGCAAAGCTCACACAACACGCCCCAGAAACGCCCGCGTGCCAACCGCAGTCTTTTATCGACCTCGCGCGAAGAAAAAAAGAGCGCAGCGAGAGAGAGAGAGACATCGTTAAGAGCGCCAAAACTCTCCCTGCCACAATGGACGTGGGATTGAGGGAAATGAATGAGAGTCAAGATGTGTTTGCCCGCTTGTCTGACTTCTTATAAAAGTTTTTTTTCTTGGGAGGGGGGGGGGAGCCCCCCGGTTTTTGTGTTTATTTATTTAATAATTTAAACAGCCTCTGTTGAGTGGTGAATGCGCGTTGTGGCCCTCTCCCCCTCGCCTCCTCTCCCTCCTCTTCTCCGCCGCCGCGTTTCCGCCTTTCTTGCGACGTCTGTCCGCTGTCAAATTACCGCACGTTCACTCGGGGGGGCGGGAGGAGGGGTAGAATAAATGGGGGTCCCCTACCCCCCCTTTTGGAAGTGAGAGAATAATCCATGTCATAGCCATTGTGGCCCGCGCTCACGATTCACTTTGGAGAACTTTAGGATGGTTGCAGAGGAGTTTTGGGAGGTTTTCTTGGTTGAGTAACATTGCAGTCCGCTGTCTCGCATGTATACGTATGTTAAGAGTGAAACAGGAGGATTTCTCCACAATTCTGGCTGTCGCTTGATGATTCTGGTTACTAGTAACGAATTGCCATGTTCTGTTTACGTGACAAACCTTACTAATTGGCTGTGGCGGATTTTAGCGACAATTACATTTACGCGATCTAACCCTCCAAAAACATGTATTGTGGACATGTATGTTGAACTTCGTTCGCGCCGTACGTAGCCAGCCGTGCTGTTCCCAATGATCGCGATTCGGATTATTTAGCAATGTTGCACCGGAAGTGTCATCCTGCAAGTTTACTTTGGAGGGGTGTCCCCTCGCCTGCACGATCACCATCGGCAGTTTGCCAGCGTTGATTCGAGCGAGCCTGACGCTGCTGTTCATGAGACGCTGAAACGTCAAAAGCGGTCCAGGGTTTTGCTCGTCTTGAATCGATACTGCTGAAACAATCTACGGTGTCGGTTGAAGGGTTGTGTGATAAATACAGGGTGCTTCACAATAATGTTAACACTTCGGAGAATCTGCTACGACACCATGAGAAACGTGCTGTTGCCTCCGGGCTCTGGAGACCACCTGGAGAATATTCCAGGCCACGTGTTGACAATGATGGCGAACAAGTGGTGAGACTCTTTGACTTTTTAAAGCTATTAATGTTCCAGTGTATTATCCGTTATATTTCCATTAAAACGATAGTCCCATGTACGTTCTCAATATGTTTTTTTTTAAGCACCCTGTACTTTTATATATATTGTTGAACCAGGTAAAACCTCACTGAGCTGTGTAGCTGTTTTTCTGAAGCGACCTGGCCACAAATGATAGCTCAACAAAGTGGCTTGTCATCGTGTGGAAATTTACAGCAGCTAAACTCTCGAAACACACGTTTCTTAATATGGAGGGGGAAAAACCGGAGGACCCGGAGGAAAATCCACTCGACCATGGGGAGAGAGACACTCAATAATTATTTTCATCTACAGGCGAGGGAGATAACATCTCATAGCCACCGCGTGTTGTGTCATTTATGTCACAGTATTATATTATGTTGTGTTATTTATAGTCTCCACAACGACGATAACGATTATGTTGAGTTTTTTCCAGGGTTGTTACTATCGCTGTGCTTGTTCTAATTTCCCGTCTTTCTCGCACATGAATGTGCATATATTCACAGGACTTGGATGTGCTCTGAAGAAGGCCCATTTCCCGAAACGTCGCCAATTAAATGTGTTTATTTTGATGCCACACAGTGATGTTGACGAGTGCGTTCAGTGTTTTGCTGAAATGGGTGCGTTTTCCTTAAAGTCATCCTTTCTCTCCGAATAAATAGAGACGAATGTCTAATTGAGGGCAGTGAATGATAGAAACACACACGCGCATGCCTGGCACAAAGACAACGATCCCCATATAGCCTTAACAGACTGTAGGGGCAAGTGCTGTTAGCGAGCACCTATAAAGGCCGGCACGGCACACGAGGGGGTTGGTGGCCAACACCACGCCCGGCCGCCTTTGTTACCCTAGTAGCGATGTTTATACATCGCACCAGGTACTCATTTGAGGCTGGGTCGACCTAGGGGAGGCCCAGGACCGGTTCAGATAATCGTCACCGGTGTTTGCCGTGAGCGGGAATCGAACCCGGGTCGAACAGGTTTGGAGCGCGGCGTAGCGCTAACCACTACACTACCGCTCCCCACATGCCTGGCACACAGACACACGTGCAACACACTTCATACACATTCTAATTTTCACATTTATAAACAACCTGGTATGAGTGTTAAGATTTCACTGCCTTTGCACGCGCGTGGAGGAGGAGCCGTGCCCTGGCTGTCCCGCACGAGGTGGCACAGGGAAATGCAGACTAATATCATGTCCCTTCTGTGTTGAAGATAGAGCAGTGGTTCTTCACCTTTGGTTCTCAATCTTAAAAAAAATGTTTTATCATACTCTTTGGTTCTTTCGGTAAAGTCACGTAGGTATAAAATAAAATAAATCAATTATTACGTTAATATACAAAGTAATTGTACTTACGTGCCCGTGCTAAATTTGTGTTTTCGATTATTTACCTTCGAACCAAAAAAAAGTGGCATGTCTCGCACCTCCAGAAAGGGCATCTCACGCATCCAGTAGGGTGCGAGATGCACCCCAGGTCAAGAACCACTGCGATAGAGTGGTCACCGCTCGCACGCGCGGGGTTCCGCCCACATGCATAAGCAACTCATTCATTGTCTGACAACATCTTAATATATAGAGGACCGCAGAACTTTGGGCCTCGCCAATGCTGCCTTCTTAACTGTCTGATCCGTCGGCGAATGAGATGCATTTTGCAGGAACCACAGCGCCATACAAGAAAGTAAACATTCATCATTCTATTGCTATTCAGTGTTGAATAACAACAACCACCATTCATCACTAAATGACGGCGAGGTCACAAACGGCGCTTGTGCCAAGCTACGTGCACTTTAAGGCCACGTTACGTCTCGAACGCCTGCTGACAGGTCACACGACAGACCGATAGGTCGACTGACTTAGATGACTGGCCAATACTCCACCTGTGCCCCATACTGTGCCAACTTGCTGTGTTTTAGCCGCCCGGCGATCCACTCGTTGTTGTGAGCGTCGCTCCTCTCTCCTCCGTTGTTGGTGGAGGGCGACTGCCTCCAACTACCCAGTAGCGTCCTTCACGAGCCTCCTCCACCGTAGAGACACAAAGACAAATATCCCCCATATAGCCTTTAAGAGATTGTTGGGGCAAGTGCCGGCACGGCACACGAGGGGGTGGGTGGCCAGCACCACGCCCGGCCGCCTTTGTCTCTCCAGTGGCGATGTTGATACACCGCACCGGGTACTCATTTGAGGCTGAGTCGACCTAGGGGGAGGCCTAGAACCAGTTCAGATAATCGTCACCGGTGCTAGCCTCGAGCGGAACTCGGAACATGTTCGTAAAGCAGCGCGGTAGCTGCTACACTACCGCTCCCCACTCACGAGCCGCCTCCAACGTGGACACACAGACAACAACAACAACCGCCATTCGCCACTAAGTGGCGGTGACGTCACCACGGCGCTTGTGCCAGGCTATGTGCACCCTGAGGCCACGTGAAGTGTCGAACGCCCGCTGGCAGGAGGTCACGGGGCAGACCCAAGTGCCACGGGTCGACTGACTGAGATGACTGGCTGATGCACCACCTGTGCCCCCTACTGTGGCAATCTGCTGTGCTTTAGCCACCCGGCGCTCCGCTCGTTGTTGTGAGCGTCGCTCCTCCGCCCTCCGTTGTTGTTGGAGGGCGACTGCCTCCAACTGCCCAGTAGCGTCCTTCACGAGCCTCCTCCACAGAGGCCGATCTTGACACCGCTGGTACCAGTCATCGTCAAGTCCACTCAGCTCCACGTCCTCCTGTACCACATCACTCCATCTCTTCTCTAGCCCGTGCCGCGCTCGCTTAGCCCCCTCAATCCGGCCGAACAAAAGCTGTTTCGGCATGCGGTGGCTGGGCATGCGGGCTACATGACCTAGCCATCGCAGCCTACCCCGCCGGAGGAGTTCACCGATGGGACCTTGCCCAGATCTTTCAATGATTTGTGAGCTCCTCACACAATCCAGTCTGGTTAAACCCAGGATGGATCGTAGGCAGGCCAGCCTAAATGTTTCTAACCGGCGAAGATGTTCCATTAGGGGGGTCCACATTTCGCAAGCGTAGAGAAGGGAGAGAATGACCGTGGCCGAGAAGACCTGAAGCTTAGTGCGGAGCGACAGACCAGGTAGCTTCCACACAGCGTTACGCAACCGATTAAAATATATTGCCGCTCGATTGATTCGGAGTGAGACCTCTGCTGTTAAACTGGAGCCAGTCATAAGCACACTGCCCAGGTATGGGAAACTCTCCACTCTCTCCACAACTGCCCCATCACCGATTGGGAGTTGTGGGGGTGGAGTGTCCGATGGTACAAAATACCCAGGCAGGTGCTTAGTTTTGGTGGGGCTGATGGTAAGGCACACACAGACACACAGACACACACAAACACACACACACAGACACACAGACAAACACACCGACCGATCGACCGACACACGGACACACTCAAAGCCCACTCATTCTTGGCAAGTTTCAACTTCTGTGTTAGCCGACTGTTGCTCACCCGGGGTATTTATTTATTTCGCTCGTCAAAACCTCATTCCTCACGACGACACTTTGAGAGGCTTGTGGGTAATTGAGGGCTGGGCGCATTGTCGCATTAATGAGATTAGGGGGGGCGGGGGGGGCATTGTCGAGGTATTAACTCACTCGAGTGAGGACGCAGAAAGGACCGCGACGCTCTCGGACTCTTCTGTGAAACCCGCAGCCGCCTGAACTCTGGGGGGGGGAGGGGGGGAATCTAATCTCATTGTGCCTCTAATCGCATTAGATCACTGGCAGTGAAAATCAAGAGGGAGGTGATGCATACAGGATCCCAAAATGTGATCGGGGTGCGGGGGGGAGGATGAGTGTGGGGGGAGGGGTTAACGGGGGAGGGGACGGGGGGGGGGGGGCAGGAGGCGAACAAGTAAGTAAAATAATAAATAAATCCCCCAATAAAGTGGGTTGGTTAAATTGTATTAAATGCCTGCCTCGTTAAACGCAATTGCTACCAATTTGGCCAATTTGTCGGCGAGCTGTTAGGCGAATTGGCTTTGCCGCGGAGGTGGAATTGGTGGGCGTGATGATCGCTCTTCAGAAATGGAAGAAAGGGAGACGAATCGCCGCAGACGAATCATTAACGCACGACCACTGCGCCCTGTCCCCCGGTGCTGAGAGGAGTTGTTCATTGATTAGCGAATCCACGCCTTGCGCTGTGAAGAGTGTAGTTTTACCACAGAAACAAAGATCTCTCCCCCCTCCACCTTATAGCATTTGTAACGGATGGTTTGGGACAAGTGCCGTTAGCGGGCACTTGTCTGTTGAAGGCCGGAATGGCACACGAGAGGGTGGGTGGGCAGTACCACCGCGGGTGCCGGCCGCCTTTGTCTCACCTCCGCTAAAGGTTACACACCGCAGCAGGACAGGCACATATATATTCATTCATGGCTGAGTCAACCTCGGGGAGGCACAGATATCCGTCGCCTAATGTTGGCCATGAGCGGGAATGGGACTCGGGTGGCAACGCTTTCGCCCCCACACAAAGTGTCGCTTGCTCCGCAGACAACGTTCATCCGTATCGCCTTCACAGACTGTCGAGGAAAGGGCTGTTACCGTGCACACGAAGGGGTGGTGGGGGTGGCCAGAACCGAGCGTGCCCGGCCGCCTTTATTTTCCCGGAAAGTCGTCTATCACACACACACGCGGGCGTGTACATGTATATTAAGCATAGCTACAGACTCTTATTCTTGGTTCTTTCGGTAAAAACACGTAGAAGGGAAACAATAACATTGTATTCTTTTATAAAATTGTATTATTTTATTGTTTCCCTTCTACGTGACTTTACCGAAAGAACCAAGAATATGAATCCCTGCAGTCACGAAAGCTTTAAATCAAAATATAGCTACAGACATTGTAGCTCTGTCGTCCCGACAGATTTGTTCCTTTCACCTGAAGAAGGCCACTTGTGTTGTGGCCGAAACGTCGGGAGAATTTTATTGTTTATTTTATTATTTTATTCTCATTCCACGTGACTTTACCGAAAGAACCAAAGAAGATAGCTACAGACTGTTGGGGAAAGTGCTGTTAGCGAGTAGCACCTCTGAAGGCTGGGACGACACACGAAGGAGTGGGTGGCCAGCACCACGCCGGGCCACCTCAATCTCCCCAGTGACGATGTTTACACACCGCACCAGGTACTCGTTTGAGGCTGAGTCGACCTAGGGGAGGCACAGGACCGGTTAAAATAATCGTCACTGGTGTTGGCCGTGAGAATCGGGAATAGAACTTGGGTTGTCAGGTTCGTAGCGCAGCGCGCTAACCGCTGGACATTAAACACAAACACACGTACGCACACACACACGCGAACACGCACACACACACGCGAACACGCACACACACGCGAACACGCACACACACACACGCGTACGCACACACACACACGCGTACGCACGCACGCACACACACACGCGTACGCGTGGACGCGCAGACAGGTAAACAAAGCGCGGTGGTCATGGAGACCGAGCCCAGCGTGTCCATCCCCACCTCTCCAAAAATGCCCCCGCGGGCTTAGCGCGGCGCGCGGCTGCGTTGGAGGAGACGCCGCGGGACTCGTGGTCACTGTGGCCCTGCGCGAGACGTCGCCGTTTGCGTGACGCTGCCCTCCCGGTTCACTCCGTGGCCTTCGCAAGCGACGCAGCACAACAATTCGCACGGCCGGACTATTATCAACAAGGGCGTTTGCACAATGCTGCTGTTGCTGCTGTTGGCCTGGCAATGCGAATAACAAGATGATTGCTCAACGCACGTTTTAAAGCAGGGATGTCCAAACTTTTTTTTCCCGAGGGCCACATACAGAAAAATATACGAAGGACTGGGCCACTCACTAGACGTGAGGTATACTGCCTCACTTCTCATGCACTAATATTGTCAAAATCAATCAAATGCAGGTAAATTACGTTTGATAATTGAACATGTTTGAAGAATGAAAGCCTCCATCATAGCACTCTATTAGTAGATTTTCATTTAATTTTTTTACAAAAAGGTTGGCAGGTCATTCTCTCAGTGACAGCCTCAGATTGGTTCTTAGGGTGCTGATCCCCCTTCATTGTCCTGTATGAAGGGAGAGACAAGAAGAGAAATAGGGGATGTGGATATTTCAAGCTTATTGCACAAATAAATGATTGGGTTTGTTAACACATCAACTAACGTTTGTTAAAAAATTGTCATCAACTTAATTGACTGAATTTATTAAGTTATTGGGCTTATTAACAAATGAAAACTGTGAGTATATGTTTTACTTACCTGTAATGGGAAGAATGTTGCGCTCAGTGGGAGCAGTGATGCTGCGCTTTGATCTGAAAGATAGCTGGCAGGTCAGGAGTAAGTTTGGTGGTTGAGATGCGAAGGACGTCACGGAGATCGCTGTCGGTCGTTCTGGTTCTCAGTCTGCTTTTGTTCAGCGTTAACAGAGAGAATGTCTGCTCACAGATGTATGTTGAGCCGAACAGACTCATCATTCGTTTTGCGTGGCGTCTCATCAGAGGAAACTTGGCCTTTTCCAAGCTCCGGTAGAAGTCAGGTAGGAAGAGAAGCTGATGCTGATTCTTCAGAGAATCATCACACTGAATTTAGATCAGTTCTAATTGCAGACTCTCCTCCACTTCTTTTGCATCCATTGAAAACTGAGCCGCAAAGAGTGTGATTTCCTTCTCAATGACAGAAAAATCTTTGAAGCGCTGACTGAATTCTATCATGAGAGATGTAATCACAGACACATATTCTCCCATTTTTGCAGAGAGCTTGGCATTTGGAAATGCGCATTTGATTTGGGTCAGCGTGGGGAAGTGCGCTACATTGAAGTTGCGCAGTTGTGACTCGAAGAGACGGAGCTTCGCACGGAATGCTTTCATGTTCACATACAGCTGTGGTACCAGCTGCTCTTTGCCTTGTAGTCTCTTGTTCAGGGTGTTGAGATGATCAGTGAGATCAACTAAAAAAGCCAGGTCTGCCAACCATAGAGGGTCACTGATCTCATGGAGAGGTCTGCCCTTTTCTTTCAAAAACTTGTTGATATTTGATCTCAGGGAATAAAACTGCTGCAGCACGGAGCCGCGACTGAGCCAGCGCACTTCAGAATGGTAGAGTAGGTCCCCGTAATCAGCATCGACATCAGAGAGGAACGCTTGAAATTCTCTGTGGTAAAGCCCTCGTGCCCGAATTATGTTGACAGTTTTCACAACTGTGTTCATCACATCGCCAAGGTGGATTATCTTGGCACAGAGGGCTTCTTGGTGGTTGATACAGTGCATTTTGACAGCCTCACCTCCGCTCTCCCGCACCTTGGCACTCACCATAGAGGCCGTTCCTTTGCGCCCGCCTGTCATTGCTGGAGCCCCATCCGTTGTAATTCCACACAGCTTGTCCCATTTAAGTCCAGCTTGGTCAATTGCATCTGACACAGCTTCAAACATGCCCTTCCCAGTTGCTGTCCCCTTTAGACTCCGAAGATCGAGCAGTTCCTCCGTAATGCAAAAATTATTATCAACTCCCCGCAAAAAAATGAACAGCTGTGCAGTGTCCGTGGCTCTCATCACATGCAATCGAGTAAAAATCGAAAGCACAAGCTTTATCTGACACTTGCTGTTTTAAGTTAGCCGACAAGTCTTCAATTCGCGCACAACCGTGTTTCTGGACATACTAACATAGTTGAAATCCTGCATTTTCTCCGGGCACATTATTCCCACGACTTTAGTGAGGCACTGTTTGATGAAGTCACCGTCTGGGAAAGGTTTCCCGTGTAGGGCAATGAGCCGAGCTACTTCATAACTGGCTATTGTTGCATTTTCTTGAGCTTTGTTAGCACGGAAAACAGCCTGCTGCTGCGTTAGCAGGCTAGCTGCCATTTGCTTTACCTTCTCCTTCCGCTCGGCGCCAGTATAGGACGTGAAGGTCTGATGTTTCGTTTCATAATGCCGTCGTACATTGTACTCTTTAATCACGGCAACGCTCTCATTACAAATCAAACTAACACACTTCCCCTTGGTTTCTATGAAAAAATATTCATTTTTCCACCGAGTCTGAAATTTTCTGCACTCGCTTGCAATTTTGCGTCTCTGCGGTGCAATACAGTGGGCCATAGTCCATGATATTTTTAGACTTTGATACGGGCCAATTAAAAATGGATGGCGGGCCGCAGTTGGCCCGCGGGCCGTAGTTTGGACAGCCCTGTTTTAAAGCAACGTGCTGAAGGGGTCTTCCAGGCCTCAGGAACAAATCGTGACGTTCTACCGTGCACCAGGGATCTCCGCAGTGCGTTCTAATTGCTATGATGAAGGTCATTGCCTGAAACGTCGCCTATTAAATGTCTTTTTTATCCAGGCGAGCCACGCCACTTTACATTGGGTTTTTATCTCAGTATTTTTTCGGGCAATTTAAGATGAGTCTTGGTGTATTATTGCACGGGTGTCAGAAAACCGCGCAACTTGGAGAAGACCCACACGCGCAAGGGAACAACGCTATATCCCTGCACAGATAGAAACAGATGACGATGAGTCCACCTGCTGTATCGCCTTCTCCTGGCGAGCCAGGGTATGGCACCTCCTCGACGCCGACGGGAAAGGGAGTTTCACAACGCCATCTGTGCGGTGATCTACCAACCCTCGCCTCCACAGTGCTGCTGGGTTACAGGAGTGCACCACCAATGGCCGCCTTTATGGAGGGGTCGTTGCCTGAGATGACGGAAAATATTAAGAGCGGATAACAGGAGGGGGAAACACGCAATAGAGACTTCAGTGTAATTCACTTTTTGCTGGCACGGAAACTGGCTTGAGTTTTGGTTTATTTACCAAAGTGGCCCATGCAGTCATAATCTACGGGGCTCACTCCACGATTCATTCTCCCTGCTCGATCTCCAACTTGACGAGAGGCGGGGGGGCGGGGGGTGTCTAAACTAGCAATTCACATTAATTTTATTTTACCAGATAAGGCCCACTGAGTTACGTAGCTCTTTTTCAGAAGCGACCTGGCCACAAACGAGAGCTCAACGAAGTGGCTTATCAGGTGGAAAATTATAGCCGCCAACTACTCTAAACGCGTGTTTCTAAATGTGGAGGGGTAAACAGGAAGACCCGGAGAAAAATCCACTCGACCACAGCAAGAGAGACACGCAAACTCCAAATATAAAGCAGCAGGCGTCAGTCGGGATTGAACCTATCACCTCCTGTATATCAGGCGAGGTAGTTAACATCTCCTAACCACCGCGGCTCCCACTCGCAGTCCAGATACAACGCGTCAGACTCGGAAGTCACGTGCCTACTTGCTGTACTGCACTGCCTACTGTTGTTGTTGTTATTAAGCTGTTACGTTTGTTTACAAATAGTTGGGCGATGCTGCTGCGTTGGCAGCGGCGCACAAGAGGGTGTCTGGCTTGACCCCCTCAATGTGACCTGCTCATTGATGCTCTGCAGCGACATCGTCGTGAGGCCGTGACACACGTGGCGACTTATCCAGCCCGATCCAGGTTCCGCATCGCGCCGACTCGAATCGGCGTGTCGACTGGCCCTGGCTCCCAGGCTAACTCGAGCTCACTCAGGTGATGTTCGTGGCGGGGTAAAGTGTGGGTACGCACACCGTCTCCGAGAGGGGCTCTCGAGCGCTCGCTCGGTCGAGCGGACGCTCCTCTGCCAGCGGTGTGAGGGGGTGATCAAGGAATGTCAAGGCCGCACCTTTCACCGTCATTACCTTTACCACTTCTCACGCTGTGAGTGAGCCCTTCTGTCCTCATTAAATCTTGACGTAAAACTTTCGTGACTGCAGGAATTAATATTCTTGGTTCTTTCGGTAAAGTCACGTAGATAGAAAATATAAATAATAATATAAAAAAAAAATATTAAAAAATAAATTGAAGATAATAGCAAAAAAACACAATAAAAAAGCTTTTTATTATTTTTATATTTAACCTCATTAAATGTCCTTGCCACGACCGCCTCCGCTCTCCATCATCAACCCTAGCCTCCCCCCCTCTCGGTCGGTCCCAGCGCGTCCCGAGATGCGACTCAATCTGAGCCGCTCGCGAAGTCCGCCCTCGTGCTGCGTGCCGAGTGGCGCGGCGCGGGCGGTTGGCCAAGCCATCGTCGCCTGCCCAACGCCGAGTGTCGCCAGTGAATGGAAAGCGAGACGCGGCGACTGCATTGAGCCGGGCGGTACTGGTGGTCACGCTGCGCGCGGAGTGTGATCCAGGGGATGAGGGGTTTTGGATCACCGCACGGATGTTGCCAAATATCCCCTTCCCGTGGGCCTCGAGGAGGCGCCCACGCCCTGACTCGCCAGGAGAAAGGCGGTACGGCAAAGTGAGGACTCGTCGCCATCTGTTTCCATCTGTGCGGGGATAGAGCGTTGCCCCCTCGCGCAAGGCGTGGGGTTTCTCCGGGTGCTCCGGTTTCTTCGCGAGCTGTATAATAATAATAATAAACACGACTCATCATGATGTGGCTGAAATACATCTTAAATATAGAAACCCAGCGTAGTGGAAGCTCCAGGACCCTTATGAAAAACCAAAAACTTGTTCTGTATTATTTTACCAGCTAACACCCACTGAGCTACGTAGCTCTTTTTCAGAAGCGACCTGGCCACAAATGATATTTCAACGAAGTGGCTTATCATGTCGAACTTTATAGCATCCAAATACTCTATACGCGTGTTTATAAATGTGGAGGGAAAACCCGGAGGACGCGGAGAAAAATCCACGCGACCACCACGCAGAGAGAGAGAGACACGCAAACTCCAAATATACAGCAGCAGGCGTCGTCAGAGTCGGGAACAAACCCACGACCTCCTGCGTACCGGGCGAGGTGGTTAACATCTCGCGGCGATTCGCCAAACTCGCGGCGAACGTCGCCACAATTACGGGGGGGAGGGGGGGGCAGGGCACGACCACTGTTCTGTAGTAGCGCCGACGTCAGCGTGGAGACAAAACGAAGGGGGTCACCATCGTGGTTGCGCTTCTCGACAGCTCATGTGGAGGGAGCGCGTCGTCGTGGGCAGCGCTGCGCTACGAACCCCGGGCGACGAAAGTTCCATTCTCGCTCACGGCCAACACCGGTGACGATTATCTGAAGCGGTCCCGGGACACCCCTCTAGGTCGACTCAGCCTCAAACGAGTACCCGTGCGGTGTGCAATGAGCATCAGCACTGAGGAGACAATTGCGTGGTGCTGGCCATCCACCCCCTCGTGTGCCGTGCCGGCCTTCAGAGGTGCTCGCTAGCAGCACTTGCCCCAACAGTCTCTTGAGGGCTTTACGGGATCGGTGGCAAAGTGGTTAGGGCAAGAGCTGTTGGAGAGCATCCGTGTACGCCTGGCACGGCATCACAAAGGCGAGTGGGTGGCCAACACCACGCCCGGTCGCCTTTGTCTCCCCAGTGATTATGTTTTACACAGCCCCACCTCCCCATTAAGGTCTGAGAGTCGAATGTACAGCAGTCAAATACTCTGAACGCACGGAGAAAAAACAACACGGCGAGAGAGACACGCAAACTCAAACATACAGGCGTCGTCAGGGTCGGGGATCAAACCCATACGCTCCTCCATACCAGGCACCATTAACAGCGACATGGATACCTCAATCACTGAACCCCAACCTGTCACTCGTGCTCCCACCACTTCGACACCCTCCCTCTCTCCCCCACCCCTCTCCCCCCCCTCTCAAAGGAGCTGCGCCTGAAGCTGGAGGCACCGGGGGATGGTGGCGGCCCTCCACCCCCCTCCTCCTCTTTCCCGAAGTTGTGCTTCTCCTGCGCGCACCCCCCGGCCACAGCGACTCCGGCAAGCTACTGAAGCTCCGAGGCTGCAGGAACGTGCCCCTGAAGAGCGCCCCAGAAGAGCGCCCCAAACACAGCGCTCTACACGTGGCTGTGTCAAGGCGCTGCATTCCCGAGACCTGGCTGACCTACCGGACACAAAATGGAGAGACCATTTCTCTCCCCTCATTGCGACCGCCCCTCAGTGGAAACAAATGTACAAGTCTCCCGTAGCCAAACGCTGCGGTGACCTCCAGTGGAGGTTGGCACACTGCACGTTGCCATAGGCCGTGTGGCTCAGCCGAATCTCGCCAGGGGTAAAAGGCTTGGTGCATTTCCTGCGGTGCCAGGGAGGATCTGCCCCACCAGTACTTACACTGCCAGCGGCTCAAATCAATGTTCCGCCTTTGGAAACTAGGGGTGCCCTTCTACAACAGCAGCTTCGTATATGGGGTGGTGCCTTACCTGGCTAACAAACGCCATGACCTCGCCAACTTCGCCTGTGCTCAGGCGAAGACGGCGGTGTACAGAACGAGACAAAAGACGCTGCAAGGTGACACTGACGGCTGCTCTGTGCTGCTTCCAGTGTTCAGGGGCCTGCTCAAGGCGCGGCTCCGGCTGGAGCACGCGTGCCACACACGTGTCGTCTTCGCTGGGGAGCCGGACAAGCCCCTCTCTGTACCAGCGTGGACGGCACCCCCCACGTGTTCACCTTCTGAAGCGCTCGCTCGTCGCCGTGGCGTGCGCGAATGACCACCACAACCACGTGACTTTTCTTTCATGTTGTGCGCGGTGCTTTTTAGCGCCACAGCGCGTGGATTTGTAGCGTTTATTTTCATTTGTTTGCTGGTGACTGTGTATTTCATATCGAAATCGCCTCCAGTTCTTTTGCTGCTGGCAGCAATAAAAGTTGTTTAAAAAGTCAAAGTCTCCCCCCCTCTCCCCGCCAGATACCTGTTCCCCACAAGTGTCACAAGTCCCCTTCTCCCTGTCCCCCAGCTCCTCCGTTATAGGCGTCCACTCCCAACGACGCCTTACTCCCTCCTCTCCCAGGATTCTCGCCCTCCCTCCTCGACTCTCTCCTCCCTCCTCCCCCGCTGCTGCTGCCCCCCCCCTTGCCCCCCTATCTATCCTCACACTCCCACGCATCTCCCCCTCTCCTGCTTCATCGCCATCTCCATCCTCCCTCCCTGCTCACTTCACGTCTAAGCTGTCCCCGTGTATCCCCGCCTCGTCTCGTCCTTCCCGCCTCCCCCCCGCAACACAGAGACAAAGATCTCCCGTATCGCCTGCGCAGACTTTAGGGGCAAGTGCTGTTAGTGAGCACCTCTGAAGGCCGGTACAGCACACGAGGGGGTGGGTAGCCAACACCACGTCCGGCCGCTTTTGTCTCCCCAGTGGCGATGTTGACACGCCTCTCCAGGTACTCATATGAGGCAGAGTCGATCTAGGGGAGGCCCATGACCGGTTCAGATAATCGCCACTGGTCTTGGTCGTGAGCGGGAATCGAACGTGGGCAGCCGGGTTCGTAGCGCAGCTTGCGAACTTCTACACCACCGCTCTTCCCAGTAACACTCTCATAGGTATCCTCATCCCTCATCATCATCATCATCGCCGTGGTCATCACCATCACCATCGCTAGTATCCCTCTCGCCTCTCCATACTCACTTGCCAAGTTCTCAGATAATAATTAGCCTCCTTCCCACTCACTCTCTCTCCCGTCACTGTTCCCCATCTCCCCTCACTCTCCCCTATCTCCCATCACTCTCCCCTATCTCCCATCACTCTCCCTCATCTCCCATCACTCTCCCCTATCTCCCATGACTCTCCCCCATCTGCCATCACTCTCCCCCATCTTACATCACTCTCCCCTATCTCCCATCACTCTCCCCCATCTCACATCACTCTCCCCTATCTCCCATCACTCTCCCTCATCTCCCACCACTCTCGCCCATCTCCCACCACTCTCCCCCATCTCCCATCACTCTCCCCCATCTCCCGTAACTCTCCCCCATCTTACACTACTCTCCCCCATCACCCATCACTCTCCCCCATCTCCCACCCCTCTCCCCCATCTCCCATCACTCTCCCCCATCTCCCATCACTCTCCCCTATCTCCCATCACTCTCCCCCATCTCCCATCACTCTCCCCCATCACCCATCACTCTCCCCCATCTCGCACCACTCTTCCCCATCTCCCATCACTCTCCCCCATCACTCTCACCTATCTCCCATCACTCTCCCCCATCTCCCATCCCTCTCCTCCATCTCCCATCACTCTTCCCCATCTCCCATCACTTCCCCATCTCTCATCACTCTCCCCCATCTCCCATCACTCTCCCCCATCTCCCATCCCTCTCCTCCATCTCCCATCACTCTCCCCCATCTCCCATCACTCTCCCCCATCTCCCATCCCTCTCCCCCATCTCCCATCACTCTCCCCCATCTCTAATCACTCTCCCCCATCTCCCATCACTCTCCCCCATCTCCCATCACTCTCTCCCATCTCCCATCCCTCTCCCCCATCTCCCACCACTCTCCCCCATCTCACATCACTCTCCCCAATCTCCCATCACTCTCTCCCATCTCCCATCACTCTCCCCCATCTCCCATCACTCTCCCTCATCTCCCATCACTCTCTCCCATCTCCCATCCCGCTCCCCCATCTCCCAACACTCTCCCCCATCTCCCATCACTCTCCCCATCTCCCATCACTCTCTCCCATCTCCCATCACTCTCGTCCATCACCCATCACTCTCCCCAATCTCCCATCCCTCTCCTCCATCTCCCATCACTCTCTCCCATCTCACATCACTCTCCACTATCTCCCATCACTCTCCCCCATCTCCCATCACTCTCCCCATCTCCCATCACTCTCCCCATCTCCCATCACTCTCTCCCATCTCCCATCACTTTCTCCCATCTCCCATCACTCTTCCCCATCTCCCATCACTTCCCCCATCTCACATCACTCTCCCCCATCTCCCACCACTCTCCTTCATCCCCCATCACTCTCCCCCATCTCCCATCCCTCTCCTCCATCTCCCATCACTCTGCCCATTTGCCATTACTCTTCCCCATCTCCCATCACTCTCCCCCATCTCCCATCACTTTCCCCCATCTCCCATCACTCTCCCCTATCTTTCACTACTCTCCCCCATAACCCATCACTCTCCGCCATCTCCCACCACTCTCCGCCATCTCCCATCACTCTCCCCCATCTCCCATCCCTCTCCTCCATCTCCCATCACTCTCCCCCATCTCCCATCACTCTCCCTCATCGCCCACCACTTTCCCCCATCTCCCATCCTTTTCCTCCATCTCCCATCACTCCCCCCATCTCCCATCACTCTCCCTCATCTCCCATTACTCCCCCCATCTCCCATCACTCTCCCTCATCTCCCATTACTCCCCCCATCTCCCATCCCTCTCCTCCATCTCCCATCACTCCCCCCATCTCCCATCACTCTCCTCCATCTCCCATTACTCCCCCCATCTCCCATCCCTCTCCTCCATCTCCCATCACTCCCCCCATCTCCCATAACTCTCCCTCATCTCCCATCACTCTCCCCCAACTCCCATCCTTCTCCTCCATCTATCATCACTCTCCCCCATCCCCCATCACTCTCTCACATCTCCCATCACTCTCCCCATCTCCCATCACTCTTCCCCATCTCCCATCACTCACTCCCATCTCCCATCACTTTCTCCCATCTCCCATCACTCTTCCCCATCTTCCATCACTCTCTCCCATCTCTCACCACTCTCCCCCATTTCCCATAACTCTCCTCCATCTTCCACTACTCTCCCCCATCACCCATCCCTCTCCTCCATCTCCCATCACTCTTCCCCATCTCCCATCACTCTCCCCCATCTCCCATCACTCTCCCCCATCTCCCATCCCTCTCCTCCATCTCCCATCCCTCTCCCCCATCTCCCACCACTCTCCCCCATCTCACATAACTCTCCCCCATCTCCCATCACTCTCCCCCATCTCCCATCACTCTCCCCCATCTCCCATCACTCTTCCCCATCTCCCATCACTCTCCCCCATCTCCCATCACTCTCCCCCATCTCCCATCCCTCTCCTCCATCTCCCATCCCTCTCCCCCATCTCCCACCACTCTCCCCCATCTCACATAACTCTCCCCCATCTGCCATCACTCTCCCCCATCTTACATCACTCTCCCCTATCTCCCATCACTCTCCCCCATCTCACATCACTCTCCCCTATCTCCCACCACTCTCGCCCATCTCCCACCACTCTCCCCCATCTTCCATCACTCTCCCCCATCTCCCGTAACTCTCCCCCATCTTACACTACTCTCCCCCATCACCCATCACTCTCCCCCATCTCCCACCCCTCTCCCCCATCTCCCATCACTCTCCCCCATCTCCCATCACTCTCCCCTATCTCCCATCACTCTCCCCCATCTCCCATCACTCTCCCCCATCACCCATCACTCTCCCCCATCTCGCACCACTCTTCCCCATCTCCCATCACTCTCCCCCATCACTCTCACCTATCTCCCATCACTCTCCCCCATCTCCCATCCCTCTCCTCCATCTCCCATCACTCTTCCCCATCTCCCATCACTTCCCCATCTCTCATCACTCTCCCCCATCTCCCATCACTCTCCCCCATCTCCCATCCCTCTCCTCCATCTCCCATCACTCTCCCCCATCTCCCATCACTCTCCCCCATCTCCCATCCCTCTCCCCCATCTCCCATCACTCTCCCCCATCTCCAATCACTCTCCCCCATCTCCCATCACTCTCCCCCATCTCCCATCACTCTCTCCCATCCCTCTCCCCCATCTCCCACCACTCTCCCCCATCTCACATCACTCTCCCCAATCTCCCATCACTCTCTCCCATCTCCCATCACTCTCCCCCATCTCCCATCACTCTCCCTCATCTCCCATCACTCTCTCCCATCTCCCATCCCTCTCCCCCATCTCCCAACACTCTCCCCCATCTCCCATCACTCTCCCCATCTCCCATCACTCTCTCCCATCTCCCATCACTCTCGTCCATCACCCATCACTCTCCCCAATCTCCCATCCCTCTCCTCCATCTCCCATCACTCTCTCCCATCTCACATCACTCTCCACTATCTCCCATCACTCTCCCCCATCTCCCATCACTCTCCCCATCTCCCATCACTCTCCCCATCTCCCATCACTCTCTCCCATCTCCCATCACTTTCTCCCATCTCCCATCACTCTTCCCCATCTCCCATCACTTCCCCCATCTCACATCACTCTCCCCCATCTCCCACCACTCTCCTTCATCCCCCATCACTCTCCCCCATCTCCCATCCCTCTCCTCCATCTCCCATCACTCTGCCCATTTCCCATTACTCTTCCCCATCTCCCATCACTCTCCCCCATCTCCCATCACTTTCCCCCATCTCCCATCACTCTCCCCTATCTTTCACTACTCTCCCCCATAACCCATCACTCTCCGCCATCTCCCACCACTCTCCGCCATCTCCCATCACTCTCCCCCATCTCCCATCCCTCTCCTCCATCTCCCATCACTCTCCCCCATCTCCCATCACTCTCCCTCATCGCCCACCACTTTCCCCCATCTCCCATCCTTTTCCTCCATCTCCCATCACTCCCCCCATCTCCCATCACTCTCCCTCATCTCCCATTACTCCCCCTATCTCCCATCACTCTCCCTCATCTCCCATTACTCCCCCCATCTCCCATCCCTCTCCTCCATCTCCCATCACTCCCCCCATCTCCCATCACTCTCCTCCATCTCCCATTACTCCCCCCATCTCCCATCCCTCTCCTCCATCTCCCATCACTCCCCCCATCTCCCATAACTCTCCCTCATCTCCCATCACTCTCCCCCAACTCCCATCCTTCTCCTCCATCTATCATCACTCTCCCCCATCCCCCATCACTCTCTCACATCTCCCATCACTCTCCCCATCTCCCATCACTCTTCCCCATCTCCCATCACTCACTCCCATCTCCCATCACTTTCTCCCATCTCCCATCACTCTTCCCCATCTTCCATCACTCTCTCCCATCTCTCACCACTCTCCCCCATTTCCCATAACTCTCCTCCATCTTCCACTACTCTCCCCCATCACCCATCCCTCTCCTCCATCTCCCATCACTCTTCCCATCTCCCATCACTCTCCCCCATCTCCCATCACTCTCCCCCATCTCCCATCCCTCTCCTCCATCTCCCATCCCTCTCCCCCATCTCCCACCACTCTCCCCCATCTCACATAACTCTCCCCCATCTCCCATCACTCTCCCCCATCTCCCATCACTCTCCCCCATCTCCCATCACTCTCCCCATCTCCCATCACTCTCCCCCATCTCCCATCACTCTCCCTCATCTCCCATCCCTCTCCTCCATCTCCCATCTCTCTCCCCCATCTCCCATCACTTCCCCCATCTCACATCACTCTCCCCCATCTCCCACCACTCTCCCCCATCTCCCATCACTCTCCCACATCTCCCATCCCTCTCCTCCATCTCCCATCACTCTGCCCATTTCCCATTACTCTCCCCCATCTCCCATCACTCTCCCCCATCTCCCATTACTTTCCCCCATCTCCCATCACTCTCCCCTATCTTTCACTACTCTCCCCCATCACCCATCACTCTTCCCCATTTCCCATCATTTTTCCCCATCTCTCATCACTCTCCCCCATCTCCCATCACTTCGCCCATCACTCTCCCTCATCTCCCACCACTCTCCCCATCTCCCATCACTCTCCCCATCTCCCATCACTTTCTCCCATCTCCCATCACTCTTCCCCATCTTCCATCACTCCCCCCATCTCCCACTACTCTCTCCCATCTCCCATCACTCTCCCTCATCTCCCACCACTTTCCCCCATCTCCCATCCTTTTCCTCCATCTCCCATCACTCCCCCCATCTCCCATCACTCTCCCTCATCTCCCATCACTCTCCCCCAACTCCCATCCTTCTCCTCCATCTATCATCACTCTCCCCTAACTCCCATCCCTCTCCCCCAACTCCCCTGTCCCTCTCTCCCATCTCCCATCACTCTCTCCCATCTCCCATCACTCTCCCCCATCTTCCATCACTCTCTCCCAACTCCCATCACTCTCTCCCAACTCCCCTATCCCCCTACACCCTCTTAATGAACACCCCTCCCCGCCCACCTCGACCCCCCTCCCCACTAAACAGCCCCCCCCCTCTCCCCCACTGCCCCCCTCCCTCTCCCCTTTCCACCACCACCCACCCTCCCACCCCGGCCCCTCCGTAAGCAACCAATCGCGCACGTTCCCGCCAAAACTCAGCGGTGTTGAGTCACAAAGCGCACGGACAAAGAGGGAGAGGGCAGCGAGGGCAGGGGGTTGGGTGGGGGGGGGGCAGGGGGGGACCCGGTCGACATCTGTCGTCCCCCAGCACGGCCGGGTAGGGGTTTGGGGGAGTAAGGGGGGGGGGGAATGACCCCTGATTAATGCAGCAATGAGTGAAAGGCAAACCCGTCCCGCCAAAATCATGGCATTCGGCAATCACAGTACAATACTGATGATGATCACACTGCTACTACTACTGCTACGAGACAAAGACGATCATGTCGGTGCATGGCGAGATGTGATGCATGCGGGGTTTTGCCGTGTATGGTTGTGCCCTACATTACATACGGGGTGGCACCGTTAGAACTCGAATCCGTCATCATTCTGTGGAACTTCCACCACTGCCTGGTGGCTGTCTTCAGATTAGAACCGTACAATGCCTACCACGCGAGTTTAACAAAAATTAGGTTGTGTAAGAAATAAAATTTGTTTTAACATGAAGATATGCTGTGGTTGATACACGATGCCACTTTAAGTGTTGTTTTGTACCTCTGTGTTCTATGTTAGGAGACATAGAGGGGTGATCCATTTTTAGTTACCCCACTCATCTATGATGCCCCTCTTGACTATCTTCTCGACAGATGATTGGCCATTGTGACAGTTACGGCGAAATATAGCTGGAGAAGTTTATCAAATGTTCTGTTTCGCTGCAATTTCACTCTCATTCTTTGAGTAAGGTGTCGATAAATCGATCACCCAGTGCATTAATCTGGCCATAGGAATGTGGAATTTAAATTATTTGCCACAAACGGAGATACAAAGAAATTGAATGATCAATGTTTGTTCGAAACAATTGAACTCGACTAATGAGAAAGTATTATAATACATTATTTTTATTCTTGGTTCTTTCGGTAAAGTCACGTAGGAGGGAAACAGTAAAATAATAAAAATATAAAACAATAGTTTTACTTTTATTATTTTGTCGTTTCCCTTCTACGTGACTTTACCGAAGAACCAAGAATATGAATCCCTGCAGTCACGAAAGCTTTAAATCTAAATTTATATATTATTGATTCATAATAACGCTTGGATATCCAGGAAAACATCACCGAAGCTCGTGGGGTTTTTTGTGATTTGCGCTTCTGAGCATCACTCCTGCGAATGAATTCACTGTGGTAGTTTAAACAAAAAAATTATCAAGCACATATATTTAAACAAGACGTGTGTGTTTCGAGTTGCTTTGGAAGTCATGAAAGACGATGATGGCTGAGAGGTTGCATTGTCTGAAGGCCATCACAATTGTTTAATCTCGGGCCAATTAATTTAAAATAAATTATTATGCAATTGAGAAACCTGTGAGGAAAGAGAAAAATTTCGTCTCTGCTCTTCGTTACGCGGCCGTGTTTTATTAAGAGCCAGATGGATCGGAGTATATATCCATGCTAATGCGTTTCCTTTCATGTATTTTTGGAGGGAAAACGCAGATTGTGAGGACGGGCGTGCAATCCCCCCCCCCCTCCCTCGGCTGACCTATCACTCACACACACATTAACACACACACACAAACTAACACACACACATTAACATACACACACTAACACACACACATTAACATACACACACTAACACACATTAACAAAAGATCCCCCGTATAGCCTTAACAGACTGTAGGGACAAGTGCTGTTAGCGAGCACCTATGAAGGTCGGTAACGGTACACGAGGGGGTGGGTGGCCAGCACCACGCCCGACCGCCTTTGTCTCGCTAGTGGCAATGTTTACACACCGCACCAGGTACTCATTTGAGGCTGAGTCGACCTAGGGGAGGCCCAGGACCGGTTCAGATAATCGTCACTGGTGTTGGCCGTGAGCGGGATTCGAACCCGGGTCGCCAGATTAATAGCGCAGCACGCTAACCGCTACACTACCGCTCCCCACACACACACTAACACACACTGTAACACACACACTAACACACACTGTAACACACACACTAACACACACATTAACATACACACACTAACACACACTATAACACAAACATTCCCACATTAACATAGACACACTAACACACATTAACATACACACACTAACACACACATTAACATACACACACACTAACACACACTAACACACACACGCTAACACACACATTAGCATACACATTCTAACACATACACTAACACACTGTAACACACACACTAACACACACATTAACATACACATACTAACACATACACTAACGCAGACATTAACATACACACACTAACATACACATTACCAAACACACACTAACACACACATTAACATACACACATTAACACACATTAACAGCAACCGCCATTCGCCACTAAGTGGCGGTGACGTCAGCACGACGACGCTTGTGCCAGGCCATGTGCACCTTGAGGCCACGTGAAGTGTCGAACGCCCGCTGGCAGGAGGTCACGGGGCAGACCCAGGTGCCACGGGTCGACTGACTGAGATGACTGGCTGGTGCACCACCTGTGCCCCCTACTGTGCCAACCTGCTGTGCTTTAGCCACCCGGCGCTCCGCTCGTTGTTGTGAGCGTCGCTCCTCCGCCCTCCGTTGTTGTTGGAGGGCGACTGCCTCCAACTGCCCAATAGCGTCCTTCACGAGCCTCTTCCACAGAGGCCGATCTTGACACCGCTGGTACCAGTCATCGGCAAGTCCACTCAGCTCCACGTCCTCCTGTACCACATCACTCCATCGCTTCTCTAGCCTGTGCCTCACCCGTTTAGCCCCCTCGATCCGGCCGAACAAAAGCTGTTTCGGCATGCGGTGGCTGGGCATGCGGGCTACATGACCCAGCCAACGCAGCCTTGCCTGCCGGAGGAGCTCACCGATGGGACCTTGCCCAGTCACTTTAAGATGTTTTTCTTGTTCGTGTTTTTTGTTTCTTGTGGTTGCACCCGATTCAAGAGCCGAATGGCTCACAGGGCTATACCAAATAAACTGAACTGAAAAATAAACTGAACTGAAGATCTTTCAAGGATTTGTAAGCTCCTCACACAATCCAGCCTGGTTAAACCCAGGATGGATCGTAGGCAAGCCAGCCTAAATGTTTCCAACCGGCGAAGATGCTCCATTAAGGGGGTCCACGTTTCGCAAGCGTAGAGAAGGGAGGGAATGACCGTGGCCGAGAAGACCTGAAGCTTAGTGCGGAGCGACAGACCAGGTAGCTTCCACACAGCCTTACGCAACCGATGAAAAGATATTGCCGCTCGACTGATTCGGAGTGAGACCTCTGCTGTTAAACTGGAGCCGGTCATAAGCACACTGCCCAGGTATGGGAAACTCTCCACTCTCTCCACAACTGCCCCATCACCGATTGGGATAATCGGTGATGCATACACACACATACACACACTCACACGAATACACACACGCATACACACACGCATACGGTATACACTTAGAATAATAGGAGTTACACCGACATAAAGGTCCCCCGTGTAGACTTTTAACAGACTGTTGGGGCAAGTGCGGTTAGCGAGCACCTATGGAGGCAGGGACGGCGCATGAGAGGACAGCACGACGCCCGGCCGCCTTTGTCTCCCCAGTGGAGATTTTTACACATCGCACCAGGTACTAATTTGAGGCTGAGTCGACCTAGAGAACGCCCAGGACCGGTTCAAATAATACTCACTTGTATTGGCCGTGAGCGGGAATCGAACTCGGGCAGCCGGGTTCCGAGCTTAGTTCACATCCACGCACACAAAGATTCAGCTTACAGGCATCTACGCACACACGCGCACTAGCACACACATTAAACACACGAGCATTATTGACAAACGCATTAACAACCACACCCAAATACGCATTAGTTTTACACACACACACGCACGAGAAAAAAAAACCCATCACACACGCTCACACACCCACAAAGACAAAGATCTCCCTATAGCCTTCACAGACTGTTCAGGTAAGTGCTGTTAGTGAGCACCTATGAAGGCCGGCACGACACACTAATCACTGGGTGGTCAACACCACGCCCGGCCACCCTTGTCTCCAGGTACTCATTTGAGGCCGAGTGGACCTAGGGGAGGCCCAGGACCAGTCCAGATAATCGTTACTGGTGAGAATTGGACTCGGGGCGCCGGGTTCGTAGCGCAACGCGCTAACGACTACAATACCGCTCCCCCATCATACATACACACATTCACATTAACACTCCATCCCGCCTGCTGCTATGCACGCATATTCATTCACAAGGACGCACAAAGATCATTACAGTTCAAAGCGAGGAGGAATTCCACCCAATGGCCATCGCTTCCCCACCCTCTCAGACGCTCGCGCGGTATTGTTGAAGGCATGAGCTCATCACCATCGGAGGACCGAGGCATCTTTAGATTACTTTGTATGTATCAACGTGCATTCCGCGAGCCCCGAACATTCGAAAGTATAAAGGGGGCCCTTGTGTTCAACACCACTCTGTTTGCTGCTGCGTTCCCACGATCACTTAGAAGCAGGTCGGGTCGGGCCGGGCCGGACTGATCCGGTACTCGAGACCAGGTCCTTTCAACTGAGTCATTTCAACTGGTCTCCCTGTCCACTGATTAGATTACACGATTACATGATGCAAAAAAGACTCAACAAATTCGTCAGTATAACTGTGGTCTTAAAATAGATATATAATGGCCGACGTTTCGGCCATTGGCCCTTCTTTGTGAGAAGGGTTTTTGCCCAAAACGTCTCATGTAGTTTCAATGTCGAATGAGTATTTTTTTCTCTCCTTAATATTTGCTCGCTAACAGCACTTTGCCCGACAGTCTAGCAGCCCATACGCGTGATCTTTGTGTGTGTGTGTACGTTTATATACTCTTTGGTTCTATTCAGTAAAGTCACGTAAAAGTATAAAACAACAAAATAAAAAAATACAAAAACCACGACGTTTATATACTTTGCTCCGGGCCTTAACACCACGGCTCGCTCGGGTAAAGTTTACCCACGCTGCCCCCTGGAGAGGTTGACACCTCCACACCTGGCGACACGCACAGGCTAATGTGTAACACCATCATCGAGCCATGCATGCCATGGCTATTAAGAGTCATCATCGTCATGAGCCACTATCAATCCATTGCTGAATGAAGATCCACGAACGGCTCTCATGGTCGGGTATGATTCGTGGGTAGCGCAGCTCGCTGTGAACTCGACGACCTGAGGTCGATCTCAGGCCACGGATAACATCAGTGGCGAGTGATGTCTCAACAGCCCCTGAGCCACCACACTGAGCAGCGTGGTGAAGTATGGCCAGGCACACCGATTTAGGCATGCGAAGACCTTCATCCAGAAAAAAAGGTTGTATATTAGTAGCATGTGAAGTGTAACTCGACTTCCCATTCTCGATTCAATGCAAAGGCGCGTGTAGGCAATGCATTAATCGATGTTTTATCATATTGGTGAATGTAGTGACCTCTAGCTGGCTGCAAGGCGTTACAGGAACGTATCTGCATACACTCTATCATACTTACACCCTCCGGATGTTACGATGTCATGTTCCACTGATGTTAATGAGCCGTGGCCGGGAATCGAACTCAGGTAGCCGGGTTCATAACGCAGTGCGCTCACTATCCACTAAACCATACCCGACAGATCTTCACACAATAGTGTGATGATTGTGGGATATGGCGATGTCATGACTATAATAACGACCGTACGCTCAAAGCTGATGCGGCTCGAATCGTGTGTGGCCATGTGTTTAAGTGTTCAGATCCCCAGCGCGCTAATCACTGCGCCACCGTTTCCCACCCCCGTTCACGATGCTGTTGCTGCTGTGTGACGGGCCATTTAATTGTTGGTTGTGTTTGAGGCCAGAAGGCAGCAGGCGCCTCCTGTAGGTGTTGAGTGCGTGTGTTTGTGTGTTGGGGATTGAGTTTGTGTGCCTGGGGAATGGAGTTTGTGTGTTTGGGCAGTGCTAAGTGAAATTGTCCAGAGAGGTATCCCCAACGCGGCCGTGTTTACACAAAAACCATTGCTGGCCCCACATCTCAATCACCGCACGACCCCCCCAACTCCACCCCCCCCCCCCCCGACTCAGGCATGAGCATCGCGGGTTGCACCCACCCACATATGCCGGGAGGTGGACACTATAAGCCAGCGGTGCCAATTCCACGTTCCTATGACAAGGGACTGTGATTTCGCTGCGTTGCGTATGCTGCCACATCAAACAGGCAGAGATGATGAAGAATAAAAGACACCGGAGGAGATGGGGAGCCGTGATGTGTGGAGGTGCTCGATTGACGATAGCCAGTGACCAAAATAGCACGGAAATTCTTCCGAACTCGTCAGACTTCGGAAACTGAGCAGGATTTTTGAGGCTGGATAACGCGTGGATGGACAACAGCCATGCACAGGCCGAGTTGGGAGACCACCGTTAATAACAGGCGCTATCGGCTACCTGCTGCCGAGGGGCTACGTTGCGAGTAGAAAAATCCACTATTGTACCGTTCTTCTATGCTCCCACGTCTAGGTTTCCCCTGCCTTCACCAGCCCGCATCGACCAGCGTGGTGAAGTATGGTCACGTGGCTCCCCGCCCCTCCCCCGTGACCCGCGTGGATAACGAAGGCCATGGTCCAGCAAGTGACGCCCCAACCGTGTACTGCACGTGTGCAGGTCGTTGTTTTAGCCACACAATGGTAATCGATTTATAGACCCCCCCCGTAAGGATGATGATGATTATTACAAAGCCAAGTCAAAGAGGCTCGAGTGAACCCATCATGTCTCCTTTTCTCCACGGCCGATAAAGAAACGAGCACCAACCGGTGATGAGCAGCAGGTCGTTTAATTGTACGTATTTGTCCTCGTCCCAGGTAATGTGGAATCATCTACTACTTGCAATAGGAACGCGCTCTGCCGAGTCGCCACGTTTGAGCCACTGGGACACTTCCCCCCTTGACACCGGTGTCATGCGGCGACTTGGGGAGTTCGCGACACGCATCAGATTGGAGAGGTATCGGTGTGAGGCCAGTGGCTCGAGGAGGAGGCGGTGCAGGGGGAAGAGGGGAAGGGTGCGAGTGAATTGGAAGAAAATAAGAGCGACACGCCGTTATAGATATATAAAATGTGTTCTTTTTTATTAACTCCCCATCACCGTGTCGAGATGATGATGGTGTCATATAGCAGCAGAGGCTCTTTTTTGGTAAAAAAAAATCACCGCCCTACGAGGGCGAATATCGGCACGCGTTGACGACACGCGCTCGCTGCCGTCAGCTGGGGTGCCCGCAGAGACACGTGGCGCGCACCCCACTCCGGCGCGCACAACGCACAATGATGTACATCTTTGCGCATACGACATATATTAGGCATAATTTAAAAACAACAACAAGAGTGAAACGTATTCGCAGCGACCACGCTCTGTACAAAAACCGCGTTAAAAGGCCCGCGCGCGGCTCTCTTTCACCAAACGAATCGCGTTGGGGCTTCGAACGTCGAAGACGCCGACGAGGAGTATTGCGAAGAAGGCACAGTTCGCGTTGCGTTCACAGGGAGACGCGTGTGGCAGTGATAAGTTTGAGGCGAGGCCCGCAGTGCGTGTGGACACCCCGGGGGCCGGAGAGGCACGGCGTGGTTTGATTTTCATTGCAAACGTCTGGAAGAAGAATTGAACAAAAAAACCCGTGGCCCAAGCAGCGATCGATCATTTGAGGGCCTCACGTGGGCACAAACTCTGGCTTGTTGTGACCCACGTGGCATAGATTTTGTCTCCACGAGTTTCATCTCTGGCCCCATGAGAGGATGGGTGTTGGGGAGGGTGGGGGGGTTGGGACCATCTATCACCAGGGCCTCCACACGGCTGCGGAGGCCCTGTGCACCGGCTGGAGGGGCTGGCCGTGCCGCGCCTGTCCTCGCACGAGTGGGCTTATGGAGGTGGAACCCAGAAGGGGGGGCGAGCCCGGCTTGACGGGGGGGCTGCTGGGTGGCGAATGCTGCTGCTGCTGCTGTCCCTCGACACCGCCCGCAAAAAGCGGCACCATCACGGGCCCCTGCTGCTGGGGGAACCCGGCGCCGCACTGCGCGCCCTTGGCCATGATGAAGGCGAAGGGCCCCTCCGCCGTGTGGATGACCTGCACGCCAGCGGCCCCGTACGCGGCCAGGCGAGCGCCCAAACTCAAGGCGCCGCCGGAGGAGTTCGTGGCGGCGGACACCGAGGAGTTGGTGGAGGAGGAGGATGAGGATGAGACGGGCAGCGCGGCTCCGTGGAGGGCGAGGGGCGACAGCGCCACGGCCGCTGGGGGGTTCCCCGACGCGGCGAGGGGGGAAGGGGAGACCCCCCCACCGGCCCCGGAGGGGATGCCCGCCATGGAGTCGGCGAGGTGCGCCAGGAGGCGCGTCCGCACCGCCGCGTGGACGCCCTCGCTCGTGGACAGGAACCGCGTCACCTCGTTCACGCACTCGCTGTAGCCCGCGCGGTAGCGGCCCAGCACGCCCGGGTCTGCTGCGCACAGGGCGGCTGTTGGGTGGTCGGGGACGGGGGTCAGGGAGGAGGGAGAGACGGGGAGAGGAGATTGAGTGTCACGCTGCTTGAATTGCTACGCGGGAGTCACGCGCGCGATTCTGTTTTTTTTAAGTCTACTTCGTGCACCACAACTTTAGAAACTTAAGATGATTTTTTGGCGTAACTACAACATGCGCGCTACAAGATATCGGCCGGAGGATATATATATACAATAGTAGTAGTAAAATAACAATGTATCGTTCTGTAGAATGAATATGCCCCAAGCGGAGTGTGTGTTTGTGTGTGGCATGAGTGGTCGCGGTTGCGCAGCACATGCATGTTACATGCATGTTACATGACTCACCACTCATTTGGAGTCTCTGCAAACTTCTCAAATGTTTCACCGTCATCTCGAGGATGTCCGCTTTCTCCAGCTTCGAGTGTCGGGAGCTCTGTTGGAGAGGAGGCAAATCGTTAAGTGAGACGCGCGCTCGGCAGAACGTTGTGAGCGAGTTTAAATAAAGTTATTGTTTTGTTGGACAATCCCGGCGCTGTGCGGAACTCACGTCTTTCTTGAGAGCTTCCAGGATGAGGGCTTTGAGCTGATTGAGGCTGTCGTTAATTCGAGCCCTCCTCCTCTTCTCCATCACCGGCTTGGTCGACTGCAATGGCAGAGAGTTGGCGAAAGCAGTCGTTAAAGCAGCAGTCAGCGGCAATGAAAGCGAAGTCAAGGCGCGTGTTAAATGCGGAACAGTTGCGTCTGAAGTCTGTATATCCTCACCGCAAATATGAGTGCACAATTAACCAAGCCATTCCCTATCATCGTAATTATCATTATGACAATATTCGCACCAAACCATCCTCGATCCACTGCTAATTGCCCTTCGGTAATGAATGAAAGCAAAAGCTCATCTGCTGATTTAATTGAACGCCCTATAAGCCGCTAGCTCGTAATGTTTTTTTAAACCCAAATCGCACACTTAGCAACTCAGGTCGGCTCGCGTGAACGTAACGTGAACGTGACGCCACACGGCAGCCTGGCGCTATCATCCGTCCCGTCGCTGGTCATCACCTTGCGATGCTCGCTCGCCGACTTGGGTTTGTCTGGGGGCGCCGCTGCGTTGCAAGCGGTCGACGCGGCCACGGGAGACGAGGCATTTTTGTCGAGAGTGTCCACGGGCATGGTGAGGCTGCTGCTGCTGACGGGGCTGCACGCTGAGACGGTGGCCAGAGACAGGCAGCTCCGCGAGCAGCGCGCGGCCGGTGTGGTGATGGGAGCCCTGCGCGTGTTGTGGATCACAACAGCCTCGTGGCTCGCCTTTTATAGGGGGCGAGACGCGTGTGGCTGGATAGGGGGGTGGCTGGGGGGGAGGGTGAAAGAGGAGGAGGGTGGGTGGGTCGGTGGTTTGTGGAGTGGGGGGAGGAAGGTTTATGATTCTTGGCCGAGTTTGCTGATGGTGGCGGTGGGGAGGAGGGAGGTGGTAAGGTGGAGAGGGGGGTAGGGATGCCCGTAGCAGTGGTGGTGATGATGATGATGGCTGTGGTGGCGGGGCGGCTCGGGGCTAGGCGTGTGGGCGACCGTGCGCTGCGCGCGCGTGTGTAGGGAGGAAAGGGGTGCGCGCGCGTGTGTGTGTAGGGAGGGGTGCGCGCGCGCGTGTAGGGAGGAAGGGGGTGCGCGCGTGCTTGGGAAGAGAGGGAGGGCGCGCGTGCGCGTGTGTGTGTAGGGAGGGGCGCGCGCGCGCGTGTGTGTGTGGAAGGAGGGGGCGCGCGTGTGTGCGGGGTGTGGGGGGTAGGGGAGGGAGCGGGCTTTACATTCCTGGGCCGTCTGTGAAACTCCGCGCGACTGCTTTCCCACACTCGGGTCGGCCAATGGGCGCGCGTGCCACGGATGAGTCACCCCTGCAGGCACGCGCGGCCGACGTTTGGGAAAGGAGGGAGATGAGGGGGGTAGGGGGTGATTGGGGGGTCGCGGGGTGGGGGATGTTTGAGGGCGCGTGATGATGATGATGGGAGTTGGTGTGGAGAGATATCGCGGGTGGCTTTTGGGTTAAAACCTGGGGACGTGGATGGATGGAGATAGGGGTTCGCTGCTACTGGTGTGGTTTGTGATGATGGCGCTACTGCTGATGATGATGGTGGTGGCGGTGATGGTGGAGGGATGGTGTAATGGTTCTGCTAACGCTGGTCTTTGTGGTGGACGCGATGGGAACAATGCCGTTGATGATAACTGCTGTTGATTACGGTAGTAATGTGAATTATAATGACGATGATGACTCATTAACAACACTGGCAATGGCGATCGTGGCGATGACGATAACATTTGTGCAGCTGATGTGGCAGCGGTGGTAGCTTGGTGGGAAAAGTTGTGGGGATTTTTTTTTGTTATTTAAAACCAATCAGCATCACCACGCGCGCCTCCACACGCACATCTCAAAGTACGCGCATTATTAGCTGCCCTCATCACTTCAACGAATGCCTCCGCCACATTATTACCGCATGCCCGAGGCAATTAGTACGAAGCAGACCTCAATGCAATTCCCTCTGGGCAAAACCTCCGCAGCCGCTAACTTAAGACCTTTTTTATATATATAAGACACCGCGAGCAGGAAGGATCCTGCGGGGTACCTGCTTAGATACAACCATCACTCGCCACCGATTCCAAAGCCGTTGCCAGGAATTGAACTCGGGTCTGCAGGTTCACAGCGCCAAGTGCCACCGCTCCACCCCCCACCCCCCACCCCCCTCCGTGTGTCGATCACGGCGCGTGGGAAGAGACCTCGTCTCGTGTCTCTGCCGAGGGTCTCGGGGCAGCTGTGGCCCAGGAGTGGTCACACGACTCGTGCGGTGCCGGGCTGGGGGCTTGGGAGGAGAACTAAACTTAAACTATGAAGCGCTTTTTTTTTTCAGAAGCGACCTGGCCGCAACGTGATAGCTCAACGAAGTGGCTTATCACGTTGGAAATGTAGAGCGACTAAAATACTCCAAACGCGTGTTTCTAAATGTGGAGGGGAAAACCGGAGGACCCGGAGGAAAATCCACACTATTACGGGGAGAGAGACGCGCGCACTCCAAATAAACAGCAGCAGGCGTCAGGGTCGGGATCGGATCCCCGACCTCCTGTATACCAGGCGAGGTAGTTAACATCTCCTAGCCACCGCGGCTCCCACTCGCAGTCCAGATACAACGCGTCAGACTCGGAAGTCACGTGCCTACTTGCTGTACTGCACTGCCTACTGTTGTTGATATTAAGCTGTTACGTTTGTTTACAAGTGGTTGGGCGATGCTGCTGCTGCTGCGTTGGCAGCGGCGCCCAAGAGGGTGTCTGACTTGACCCCCTCAGTGTGACCTGCTCGGTGATGCTCTGCAGCTACATAAGTCGCCGTACGAAGGAAGAAGTTGACAACCGACAACTCAAATAACGCGTGTGTGGCCAGAAGAGGACATGTAAATGTAATATGACGTTTCGGTAAATGGTCCTTCTTGGTTTATTTTATTACTACTGTACTATAAGTTTTCACAGTCACCGCCGGTCATTCTTAATCCAAGGTTGAATGGCCACGCTCATAGGCATCACGGTAGACTTTTCATGCTTGAATTTGATGACAAAAACACATAAAATAAATACATTTAGTCGTGGGAAGTGTGAAGCCATCGGTGAGGAAGAGGAGCTGAATGGCTCGGAGTGTGGAGAGCGCAGTGGCACGTTGATAGTGATGTCCTTTCTAAACGTGACGCTGCAGTTGGATGGTGGAGGGTTATTGGAATGGACTGGTTGAGAGGGGGAGTGAGAGATGGTGGGCGAGATGGAGTGAGAGAGGGAGTGAGAGAGGGAGTGAAGGGTGGGGTGAGTGAGAGAGGGAGTGAGAGAGGGAGTGAAGGGTGGGGTGAGTGAGATATGGAGTGAGAGATGGAGTGAGAGAGGGAGTGAAGGGTGGAGTGAGTCAGAATTGGAGTGAGAGATGGAGTGAGAGAGGAAGTGAAGGCTGAGTGAGTGAGTGAGAGATGGAGTGAGAGGGAGTAAAGGGTGGGGAGAGTGAGAGATGGAGTGAGAGATGGAGTGATGGGGTGGGGAGAGTGAGTGAGAGAGGGAGTGATGGGGTGGGGAGAGTTAGTGAGAGAGGGAGTGAGAGAGGGAGTGAAGGGTGGAGTGAATGAGTGAGAGAAGGAGTGAGAGATGGAGTGATGGGGTGGGGTGAGTGAGTGAGAGAGGGAGTGAAAGTGGGAGTGAAGGGTGGGGTGAGTGAGAGATGGAGTGAGAGATGGAGTGATGGGATGGGGAGAGTGAGTGAGAGAGGGAGTGAGAGATGGAGTGAGAGAGGGAGTGAAGGGTGGAGTGAGTGAGAGATGGAGTGAGAGAGGGAGTGAGAGAGGGAGTGAAGGGTGGAGTGAGTGAGCGAGGAGTGAGAGAGGGAGTGAGAGAGAGTGAAGGGTGGAGTGAATGAGTGAGAGATGCAGTGAGAGGGGAGGGAGTGTGGGAGTGCGTGTCTGATCGGGGTAATTTGAGGGGGTGGTGGGGGTGGGGGTCGTGGGGGTTGCGTGGGGCGGGGCTCGCGACTTGGCGCGCTGCGCGGCGCGGGGCGCTGCGCGTGCTGGGCGCGCGCGACGCGGGAAAAGGGGGAGAGGGAGGAGAGTGTGGCGCGTGTGTGTGTCTAGTGTGTGTTTGTGTGTGTCACTTGTGTGTGTGTGTGTCTAGTGTGTGTGTCACTTGTGCGTGTGTGTCTAGTGTGTGTGTGTCTAGTGTGTGTGTGTCACTTGTGTGTGTGTGTCTAGTATGTGTGTGTCTAGTGTGTGTGTGTCACTAGTGTGTGTGTGTGTCTAGTGTGTGTTTGTGTGTGTCACTTGTGTGTGTGTGTGTCTAGTGTGTGTGTCACTTGTGCGTGTGTGTCTAGTGTGTGTGTGTCTAGTGTGTGTGTGTCACTTGTGTGTGTGTGTCTAGTATGTGTGTGTCTAGTGTGTGTGTGTCACTAGTGTGTGTGTGTGTCTAGTGTGTGTTTGTGTGTGTCACGTGTGTGTGTGTGTGTGTCTAGTGTGTGTGTGTGTCACTTGTGTGTGTGTGTCTAGTGTGTGTGTGTGTCACTTGTGTGTGTGTGTCTAGTGTGTGTGTGTCACTTGTGTGTGTGTCTAGTGTGTGTGTGTCACTTGTGTGTGTGTGTCTAGTGTGTGTGTCTAGTGTGTGTCTAGTGTGTGTCACTTGTGTGTGTGTGTCACTTGTGTGTGTGTCTAGTGTGTGTGTGTCACTTGTGTGTGTGTGTGTCACTTGTGTGTGTCTAGTGTGTGTGTGTCTAGTGTGTGTGTGTGTCACTTGTGTGTGTGTGTCTAGTGTGTGTCTAGTGTGTGTCACTTGTGTGTGTGTCTAGTGTGTGTGTCTAGTGTATGTGTGTCACTTGTGTGTGTGTGTCACTTGTGTGTGTATGTGTCACTTGTTGTGTGTGTGTCTAGTGTGTGTCTAGTGTGCGTGTCACTTGTGTGTGTGTCACTAGTGTGTGTGTGTGTCACTAGTGTGTGTATGTGTTACTTGTGTGTGTGTGTCTAGTGTGTGTGTCTAGTGTGTGTGTCTAGTGTGTGTGTCACTTGTGTGTGTGTCACTTGTGTGTGTGTGTCACTTGTGTGTGTGCGTGTCACTAGTGTGTGTATGTGTTACTTGTGTGTGTCTAGTGTGTGTGTCTAGTGTGTGTGTCACTAGTGTGTGTGTCACTTGTGTGTGTGTCACTTGTGTGTGTGTGTCACTTGTGTGTGTGTCTAGTGTGTGTGTGTCACTTGTGTGTGTGTCACTTGTGTGTGTGTCACTTGTGTGTGTGTCTAGTGTGTGTGTGTGTGTCACTTGTGTGTGTGTGGTGTGTCTAGTGTGTGTGTCACTTGTGTGTGTGTCTAGTGTGTGTGTCTAGTGTGTGTGTCACTAGTGTGTGTGTCACTTGTGTGTGTGTGTCACTTGTGTGTGTGTCTAGTGTGTGTCTAGTGTGTGTGTGTCACTTGTGTGTGTGTGTAGTGTGTGTGTCTAGTGTGCGTGTCACTTGTGTGTGTGTCACTTGTGTGTGTGTGTCACTAGTGTGTGTATGTGTCACTTGTGTGTGTGTGTGTGTCTAGTGTGTGTGTGTGTGTAGTGTGTGTGTCACTTGTGTGTGTGTCTAGTGTGTGTGTCTAGTGTCTGTGTCACTTGTGTGTGTGTCACTTGTGTGTGTGTCTAGTGTGTGTGTCTAGTGTCTGTGTCACTTGTGTGTGTCACTTGTGTGTGTGTGTCACTAGTGTGTGTATGTGTCACTTGTGTGTGTGTCTAGTGTGTGTGTGTGTGTCTAGTGTGTGTGTCTAGTGTGTGTGTGTCACTTGTGTGTGTGTCTAGTGTGTGTGTCTAGTGTGTGTGTGTCACTTGTGTGTGTGTGTCACTAGTGTGTGCGTGTGTCACTTGTGTGTGTGTCTAGTGTGTCTAGTGTGTGTGTGTCACTTGTGTGTGTCACTAGTGTGTGTGTGTGTGTCACTTGTGTGTGTCACTAGTGTGTGTGTGTGTGTCACTAGTGTGTGTGTGTCACTTGTGTGTGTGTCTAGTCTGTGTGTGTCTAGTGTGTGTGTGTCACTTGTGTGTGTGTCTAGTGTGTGTGTCACTTGTGTGTGTCACTTGTGTGTGTGTCACTAGTGTGTGTATGTGTCACTTGTGTGTGTGTGTCTAGTGTGTGTGTGTCTAGTGTGTGTCTAGTGTGTGTGTGTCACTAGTGTGTGTGTCACTTGTGTGTGTGTCTAGTGTGTGTGTGTCTAGTGTGTGTCTAGTGTGTGTGTGTCACTGGTGTGTGTGTCTAGTGTGTATCTAGTGAGTGTGTGTAGTGATTGTGTACGTGTCGAGTGAGTGTACTTAGTGTGTGTGTCACTATAATACGATATCAAGAGTGTGTGCGTGTCTGTGTGTGTGTATGTTTTGTAGGTGTGTGTGTGTTTGTACGTGTGTGGGTGTGTATGTTTTGTACGTGTGTGTGTATGTTTGTACGTGTGTGTGTGTTTTGTAGGTGTGTGTGTTTTGTAGGTGTGTGTGTTTGTACGTGTGTGTGTGTGTTTGTACGTGTGTGTGTGTTTGTACGTGTGTGTGTGTTTTGTAGGTGTGCGTGTATGTTTTGTAGGTGTGTGTGTGTTTGTACGTGTGTGTGTGTTTGTACGTGTGTGTGTGTGTTTGTAGGTGTGTGTGTTTGTACGTGTGTGTGTGTGTTTGTACGTGTGTGTATATGTTTTGTATGTGTGTGTGTATGTTTTGTAGGTGTGTGTGTGTGTGTTTGTACGTTTGTGTGTATGTTTGTACGTGTGTGTGTGTGTGCGCGTGTGTTTTGTAGGTGTGTGTGTATGTTTTGTAGGTGTGTGTATGTTTTGTAGGTGTGTGTGTGTTTGTACGTGTGTGTATGTTTTGTACGTGTGTGTATGTTTTGTACGTGTGTGTGTGTGTGTTTGTACGTGTGTGTATGTTTTGTAGGTGTGTGTATGTTTTGTAGGTGTGTGTGTTTTGTAGGTGTGTGTGTTTGTACGTGTGTGTGTGTGTTTGTACGTGTGTGTATGTTTTGTAGGTGTGTGTGTATGTTTTGTAGGTGTGTGTGTATGTTTTGTAGGTGTGTGTGTGTGTTTTGTAGGTGTGTGTGTGTGTTTGTACGTGTGTGTGTGTGTTTGTACGTGTGTGTGTGTGCGCCTTACGAACCCAGCGACCCGGATTTCGCTTCCCGCCCGCGGCTAACACGCGCGGCGAATCTCTGAACCCGCGCTGGGCGTCTCCTAGGTCGACTCAGTCTGTAAGTCCGTAGTCCGTACGCCGGGGGCTCTCTGTCATGCGGCACGTGGTCGTCACGTGGCTCGACTCCGAATGTGACTTTGCATGCGGGGCTTCTCGAATCGCGTTCGTGGGGGTGCTCGCATGCGCTCAAACTCACCCGGCGAGCCGAGTTCTATTCCCCGCTTCCGGCCAACACCACTGACGGATTATCTGTGCCGGTCCCGGGACTCCCCTAGGTCGACTTGGCATCAAATTAGTGGCTGGTGCGGTCTGTAAACATCGGTACTGGGGAGACAAAGGCGGCCGGGCGTGGTTGCTGGCCACACACCCCCTCGTGTGCCGCTCCGGCCTTCATAGGTGCTGCTCGCTAACAGCGCTTGCCTCAGCAGTCTGTTTAGGCTACACAGGGGATCTTTGTCGTTTGCATATGTGAATGTATATTGCACACGCGCTTGCAAGTATCTGCATGTGTATGTGCTTGTGTATCTGCATGTGTATGTGCTTGTGTATCTGCATGTGTATGTGCTTGTGTATCTGCAGGGAGTGATGGTAGTGTAGCAGTTAACACGCTGCGCTACGAACCCGGCGATCCCCAGTTCGATTCCCGTTCACGGCTAACATCAGTGACGATTACGTAAAGTCAACTCGGCCTCAAATGAGTACGTGGTGTGGTGTGTAATCATCGCCGCTCGGGAGATGAGTACGTGGTGTGGTGTGTAATCATTGCCGCTCGGGAGACAAAGGCGGTCGGGCGTGCTGATGGCCACACAACCCCTCAAGTGCCGTTCCTTCCTGCATAGATGCTCGCTAACAGCACTTGCCCGAACAGCCTGTTAAGGCTATACGGGGGATCTTTGTATTGGCTTTTGTAAGCCACCCAACCCCCCACTTCACTCACCCCTCCCCCCATCCCACACTTCCCTTCCCCTCCCCACATTACCCCCCCCCCCCACCAAGTCCCCCCCTCCCCACATTACCCCCCCCCCACCAAGTCCCCCCCTCCCCACATTACCCCCCACGAAGCGTCACCACCAACACCCCAGCAAGCTTCGTGTGTAAGAGTGCAAATTATTGTAAACAATGTTGACCGACACACACACATACGTACTGATTTTATTCGGTACAAAACGTAAACTCTTCGAGTCTATTTCTGAGCAAAGCAACAAACCCATTACGGTGGTTTTAATCTGTATTGGTGGCCACGAGCCATCGGTGGGAATTCCACATTCCTATGGCGGGGGCCTGTCCTTAACTAGGTCGCCTATGTGGTGTGTAGTTGGGGTGTAGGTCTATTGGTAGAGCTCCTGAAGGTTGAGTCCGTGAGTTAGATTCCTGGTCAGGGTCTAATCAACCCTATCGGCATCGTGATTGCTGCGATCATCGTCACCCCGTACTCACCGCGGCTATGGCGGGGAAGGCATTGCCACGTTAGTTAAACTCCACGGGAGGCGAATTGCTTGGCTTGCTGACGACGGGGATAATGAGGCGGTAGCGTGGTCGCAGTGGGTGGCCACGACTCGTGCCTCGCGGCAAGAAACAGCCACGGTTCGACTCCTGACTCGGGCGCCCTTCCCTGCGGAGTTCGTCTATTCCTGCTCTCTCCCCTGCACGAGTTGTCTTCGCGTTCTCCCGTTTCCGTCCATAGCTAAACAGCTAAACGTAGAAAGTAACCGGTGTTGGCCTGAAATGTACTCAAAAGGGATCACAAAGAGCAGCAGCGAACATCGCCCCCTAATGTGAAGCGACCTGGCAGGACCATTCCTGAAAAGTAATGCACTTAGTAAGGCTTTCCTGGGAAAAAAAAACAAGCGTAATCATAATCATGGACGTTCTGAAAAAGTTTTTGCGTATGTATGTTGAGTTTCGATTTAAAGCTTTCGTGACTGCAATGATTAATCTTCTTTGGTTCTTTCGGTAAAGTCACGTAGAATGATAATAAAATAATAAATTGATAAAAATAAAATAACACAATAATAATAATTGTGTTATTTTATTTTATCAATTTATTATTTTATTGACACAATAATAATAATTGTGTTATTTTATTTTATCAATTTATTATTTTATTATCATTCTACGTGACTTTACCGAAAGAACCAAAGAAGAAAAAAATATGTATGTTGAGCTTGTTTCGAACCGTACGCCAACCGTGCTAATCGTACGTGGGTTTAGCTCCAGGCTTAGAGCGATGTGGAACTTCAGCCCGACGCTGCCCTATGAGTGAGGCCAATCAACATCCATCCGCGCTATGAATATTAGAGGGCCCAAACAGAATACAAACATTGATTTTCATCGCTAACATCCATCGGGTCGATTGTATACCAAATTCCAATACAATTAAGAAAATATAACCTTAACACATTCATCAACAACACTATGGCCTTAAAAGAAAAACAATATGTAATAGGTGACGTTTTGGGCAATGACCCTTATCCATGATATATTATTATTTTAAGGCCGCAGTGTTATTGACAAGTACATTTTTACGGGTTGTTTTGTTAAGAGTAGGATGCAGAGCGATAGCAGATGGATGGTCCGACTGTGAGATAACTGTGTATGCATAGATTATTCGTGGGCAGTGGTAGTAGTATAGCGGTTAGCGCACTGCATTACGAACCCGGCCACTCGAGTTCGATTCCCGCTCACGGCCAACACCAGTGAGGATTATCTGAACCGGTCCTGGATCGACTCAATGAGTAGCTGGCGCGGTGTGTAAACACCGCCATTAGGGATACAAAGGCGGCCGGGCGTGGTTGCTGGCCACCCACCCTCTCATGCACCCCCTCGTGTGCCGCTCCGGCCTTCAAAGGTACTTGCTAACAGTCTGTTAAGGCTATACGGAAGATCTTTGTCGTTTGTCTTTGTATATATATTGGAAGTGTTAGGAACTCTTGCGAAATTAACATTTCAAACTAAGGTTCAGCTTTGCTTGACCTGGTGTCTCCGTCACGGTGAATCTATTGAACGCGATTTTAAATCCCCGGTTGCGTGACTGGTAATTCAATGTCACCGCTAGGCGACGCTATGCCAGGATGAAGTCTCATTTGCAAGGGTGACCTGGGGCATTCGACTGCCAGGAGGGAGCGATGATTTATATGCGGAGTCCAAATCGCATTATTCACGGTGACATTTTCAAAATTGGCTCATTTGGTGACGCAGATGATGTTGGTGTTTGTGAAATCAATACGCAAAAATATGTTTTCATCATGAACTTTGCCAGACGATAATGTAACGTGTCCTGTTACATCTGAGAACCCAGCAGTATCGTGTTTTCTCTGCTATGAAGAAGGGCCATTGCCCGAAACGTCGCAAATTCTTAATTTTATTTGAAGCGGAATGTTACAGACGAATGTATCGAGTTTTTTTTTTTTGCCTGACCATAATTCACCACACTGATCCGGTGACCCTACAGCCACTTCAGACTCCCCTTGAGCCCTCGGCGTCAGACATAGCCAGGAAGCTCCACCGCTTCACCAATCCACAGCCTCGTCCATTCAATTGCCGGGCGGTGGCGGTGGTAGTGGCGGTGGCAGTCGTAGTGGCGGTGGCGGTGGCTACGTTGCTGCTGCGCGTGGCTGCCTGTAATTCAGCACCGTGGAAGAGGCAGCAGCAGCGAGCGTTGGTAGATCACCTCGCACACAAACGTTCTGAAACTCCCTTCCCGTGGGCGTTGAGGATGAGCCAAACCCTGGCTCGCCAGGAGAAGGCGGTTCAAAAAAGTGTGGACTAATCGCCATCTGTTTCCATCTGTACGGTGACAGAGCGCTGCCCTGTCGTGCAAGGCGCGGGGTTTCTCCGCGTGCTCTGCTTTGCTCCCACGTGAATAATAATAAACACAACTCATCCTTCGATGGCTGAAAACATCTTAAAATAAAACGCCAATGTAGCAGCAGCAGTAGGACCCTCCTGGAGAAAAAGTCCTACGACTCAGCGTGGCGTTCCAGAATAAAAAAGTAAATAATTAAAACATTATTATTGTCATAATAATATACGAAGATACGTTTAAATAAAGCACAATAGAACAGCGTCAACAGAAAAACACACACCCACGATAACAACTCGACTGGGTTGTGTTTTTGTTTCTCTCCATATGTATTGACACTTAAAACACCGAGACACACAAAGTCTCGTCGTGGCCTCGCGACCTCCGACCTCACGCAGAGTGACCAACGGGAGAACTCAACACGCACGCCAGTAGCACCACGGCCTCGACACACACAAAAATGAAAGATACATATCGCGATATGCAACGTTTCGGGCAATCGACCTTCTTCGTAGACACATAAATGAGCTCCGGTTTTGCGACATCAATTTCGATTTAAGGGCTGTGAAGGAGGGCCGTTGCCCGAAACGTCACCAATTAGAATTGTCTCTTCCCGTTGCTTGATTGCTAATCGTGCTCGTGTACCACTGTGGCAATACACACCACACACATTGCCTGTACACATATATGTTGTGTATATGTATATATTGGGTTTTAATAACCAATGGGAACTGCTGCCGTTGCTGTCAGCTCCAAGGCAGACCTGGGGCAGGTGATGAGTTGACGTTTAATGCGCATGAGTGAGTGAGTGCGTGGGGAGCGGTGGCGCAGCGGTTAGCGCGCTGCTCTGTCTGTCGGGTTCTAATCGAACCCGAGTTCGATTTCCATGAGCGGGAACGAAACAAACACCGGTGACAATTACCTGAACCGGTCCGGTCCTGGGCCTCCCCTAAATCGGTGCGCAAACATCGCCACGAGGGAGACAAAGGCGGCCGGGCGTGGTTGCTGGCCACCCCATCCTTTCGTGTGTTGTGCAGGCCTTCATTGATGCTCAACAGCACTTGCGCAAGAGAGTCTGTTGAGGCTATACTGGGGATCTTTGTCTTTGGTGGGAGGTGACGGAGAGGCTGGGGGGGGGGAGGAGGAGGGGTGGTTGCGTGGGAGGGGTGTTGCTATTTTTTCCCCCCAACCCTCGTCTCTTATCAGTGTGAGAAATCAGCTCAGTCTCGCTTACCTGCCCGCGCGCGTGTGTGCTCGTAACCACACCTCGCTCCCTCCCCCACTCTGTGTACACACAAAGACAAAGATCCCCCGTATAACCTTCACAGACTGTTGGGGCAAGTGCTATCAGTGAGTAGCGCCTATTAACGCCGGCACGGTACACGAAGGGGTGGGTGGCCAGAACCACGCCCGGCCGCCTTTGTATCCCCAATAATGATGTTTACACGTCGCACCGAGGAACTCATTTAAGGCTGAATCGACCTCAGGGAGGGCCAGGTCCGGTTACAATGTCCGCCACTGTTTCTTCGTCGTGAGCGGTAATCGAACTCGGATCGCCGGGTTCTGAGCGCAGCGCGCTCACCACTGCTCCCACTCAGTGACGGTGACGTCACCGAGGCGCTTGTGGCAGGATAGGTGCACTTTAAGGCCACGCGAAATGTCGAAGGCCCGCTGGCAGGAGGTCACGGGACAGGCCCAGGTGCCATGGGTCGACTGACTGAGATGACTGGCAGATGCACCACCACCATCCCCACTACCACCCCCACCACCAATCCACCACCACCGTATCAACCCAACCACCCCACTCACCTCACCACCCACTCGCACATGGAACTGGCCAAACAGCTGAATGTAGCAGGACCCTCATGGAAAAAAAAGAACCATTGGACACAGCGAGGCTTTCACGGGTTCGTGAAGGGGAGTTCGTGTTGTTGTAATCACACCATCAGCCACGACCACGGCAGCCATCCTCGAGCACACACACCACGCCGTGCCCACGTCGGCCACATCGAGGCAACAGTCTCCACCACCACTAACCCCCCCACCCCGGCCTCCCTCCTCCCCGGAACTTTGATTAAAATAAATCTCCACTGCAGGCTGAGTGAGTTTGCGGACTGGCTGGGTCTGGCTGAAACCTGAGATAGCATCAGCAATGTTAAAATAGAAAGAGAGAGAGAGAGGGTGAGATATAGAACAGGCGTACGAGATAAAGAAAAATCTTGCAGACTTTCGCAAAAAAAACCCCCGTGGTGCAAAAAAAGAGTTCAATTAAAAGCTTTCTTTTTTCCTCTCTCTCTCTCTGGAGGTTTGTGGAGGTGAATTAAGTTAGCGAGAGCGATTACATCCTCACAGGAGATGGAGCGATGGAATCAGCTCGTGGTGCAGGTGCTGCAGGTGGATTGTCGCATCGCGGAATCGTGAGATTCGTGAGACCGTGAGAGGTGGTGACGACCGCTTGGGGAGGAGGTCTTCATCCAGCAGTTGATTGACCACGGCTGCTGCTGATGCTGATAATATAACCAATAACATCTGTTATTCCATTAGTCTGTGACAAGCTGACTCTGCTGACGAGACCCATTGAGATGAAACTGGTGGATGGTAATCGCCACGTGATGTGGCTGATGCTGTCGACGCTGATGATGATGGTGGATGCAGTTTGACGGGATAGTTGAGTTCCTTCCCGAAGTCTTCCTTGGGAAGGATTGGAGGTGGGGATTGTAATTGGGTTGTCCAGTGTCCCACCGGTGTCCCACCGGTGTCCCACCAGTGACCTCCCAAGTGTCCCACCGGTGTCCCACCAGTGTCCCACCCTGGTGTCCCACCAGTGACCTCCCCATTGTTCCACCGGTGTCCCACCAGTGTCCCACCCTGTTGTCCCACCAGTGCCCCCTGGTGTCTCACCGGTGTCCCACCAGTGTCCCACCTGGTGTCCCACCAGTGTCCCACCCTGGTGTCCCACCAGTGACCTCCCCAGTGTCCCACCGGTGTCCCACCAGTGTCCCACCCTGGTGTCCCACCAATGTCCCACCAGTGTCCCACCCTGGTGTCCCACCAGTGACCTCCCTAGTGTCCCACCGGGGTCCTACCAGTGTCCCACCTTGGTGTCCCATCAGTGTCCCCTGGTGTCACACCAGTGCCCCCTGGTGTCCCACCGGTGTCCCACCAGTGTCCCACCTGGTGTCCCACCAGTGTCCCACCTGGTGTCCCACCAGTGTCCCACCGGTGTCACACCGGTGTCACACCAGTGACCTCCTGCCAAACGCCCCACCTCTGTCAACATTCCCAATCGCCATTCCTCTGTAATTGGGGAAACGGCAGACACAGGTGGAGCAGATCTCTGGATCTCAGGATGCCGTCCACCCTTGGGTATCAATCACGGGGGGCGGAGCTGCAGCAATAAGCGACCCCTCGCAGCCAATGGGCAAGGAGAGACCTCGCCAGAGAGGACCGCCCCCCTCTGGAGGGGGCTGTGGGTTGGTCGTCGTTTTGGTGTGGGGTCTGGACCTTACCTGGTAAGATAAAAAAAAAGTTGTATTTTATTTGTTTTTTAAGTGATGTGTTTACCTTTCCCATACTTTGTCCCCTATCGTGTTGTTGTATTGTTTTTGTTGTTGTAACGTTCTAACCCCGTGTCCCTACTGGACATCTGTGAATGAGAGCTTTATAGCTCATCGGATTCTTCCAGTAGTATGGATACATATTTTGATTCTGATTCTTTGTTGCATTGCCCTGAGCTTGCATTGAGTTTTGAAAAAACCTATGCAATTTTTTACGATGACAATTTTCGTGACTTGCTTACTTTATCAACATTTTACACTCTAATCGGGTTTTTGTATTGTGTGTTGTAACTTACTGACCCCGTGCCCCTGCTGGACATCTGTGAACAAGAGCTTCATAGCTCCTCGGATTCCTTCTCCTGCAGTATAAATCAAGATTCTGATTCCTGTGCAGGCGTGAGATTTAATTCTGGCATCAAAAGGTCAAAGCGATTCCCCCGCTCGAACGCGCATCGCCTGTTTACAGCCCCGAGACAGTGGTGGAAATTCTATATGGCGGGAGGGGGTCGGGGTGATTCTCTCGAAATGACAACTGCAATTGACTTCCTTTCAAATTGGTTCCCATTTTAATAAGCCTGGAGAGATGATGAATTTCAGTCAACACCAAACAAGGAGTTGACACCGCAACCTTCTACCCCTGAGCCACCTGCGCCTTCAGCCAGCAGTAGATAGAACTTGTCTCATAACGTATGATGATGATGATGATAATAAGAATTCTATATAGAGATGTGACCATCAAAGGCATGGGGACTGTGCTAACCACAGCAAGATGCAACCACGTGATTTAATCCGCTCGAGCATTTGAAAATAAGGTCAATTTGGGACCATTTTTTCATAAACAACGCTGCTGCTACTACTGCTGTTGTTGTTGTTGTTGTGCAGGAAGCTGCTGGCATTTCTTTACCTAACGCTCAAGATCTGATTAATGCGAATCATAATCCTGCCCATCATCAACCGTGATCAATCCATTGCCTCAGTCCGCCTTAACCATCATCCCTCCTCTTGCACTTCTTCGTCGTGGTAGGGCCGATCTTGACGTAGAGCAACAGCCACTGTAAGTGCTGTGTACACTGGAGTGGTTGAGCCGAACGATGCCATCGGTTCGCATGAGATATTCCGCGGTGAAACGGTCCGACTGGCAGCAGCGACCAGATGTCTACCTGGACATCTGTGAACAAGAGCTTTATAGCTCATCGGATTCCTCCCTTACAAATGTATGTTCTGATGCTGAGCAGAGCACGTGCCCATCTCGGCACTCCGATCTCGTCACTCCGATCTCGTCACTCCGATCTCGTCACTCCGATCTCCATCTCGTCACTCCGATCTCGATCTGGTCACTCCGATCTCATCACTCCGATCTCCATCTCGTCACTCCGATCTCGACGCCGGAACCGCACCGAGAGCCGCCCTGGTTCCCTACCGCCGTGCCGTGCAGGCGAACGCATGGACAACAAGTACGAAGGGCACATTAAAAAATAGAATTCACAAATGTTCATGACATCATCACCATCGTTATCATTCATAATCGTCAGCCCCCCCCCCCTAGAGGCGAGCAAGGCCCCCGTTGCGCCGACCAGAAAGTTGACGTTCCACCCCGTGAGCGAATATCTGAAATATTCTCGTGGGTTCGATAGAACAACGTGATGGAGCACACGCGCGGGAGAGGGAGTCGCTCCTGTAGAGCCCCTGACACTCACTGCTGCTGCGTTACCCCTCGGCTCTTGATCGTCGGGGTTAGACTCCGTGTAAAGTGGAATCGGGTAAAAATGGCGCAATCCTTTTTTTTTAAACCCTGCATCGTATGGATGACCTCAAACATGATTCTTAGTGCAGGCCAAGTGGTGAGTCATCGTGCAGCGTCTCTCCACAACGAGTTCGCTTGTGGTGGGGTGCAGTTTGGGTATTCCTCTTGGTTCGGCCCGCCACGTAGCAGACATTGTCTCCTTAGAGCAGGGCCTGCGGGTAAGCGCCCCCCCCCCCCCCACCCATCGTGCGTGAAGAATAAATGTCATTCGAAGCGCTCTCAGAAATAGTTCTGTGAATATCACTTCCTCCCGGGTCAATCTCCAACACGGGGTGACACGCGCTCTATTTGAATAGAACTCATCTCACGGCAAGATGCAATAATTGCACAACTTATACAAACCTATACGAATTTATACAAACTTATAGAAACGTATTACAATTGTTCCAAGAGACAAAACCATCGTAGAGGTTTTTTTGGGAGGGTTATTTTTTGGGTTAGATCGCATGAACATAAATGCGTCGTTAAAGCCGCCACCACCTGACACAGCTAACTAGTAAGGTTTGTTACGTGAAACAGAACATGCCAATTCGTTACTAGTACAGTAAACACACCTCAACATTCACAATTTGTGACGTTTTCGCCGGTAATCACAAGCAGCAGCATCAGGCGACAGCCAGAGAGACAAAAACAAATCGCGAAACATGAAACCACTACAGCAACGAGGCCCAGCTGGGCCCGACTCCCTTCGCACGCAATGCCCGGGTCACCTGCACGCAGAGCGCTCGCACCGTCGATTAACAACGATTCTGTCATCTGCTGACTTGGCAACATTTTTGTTAATTGGGAAACCTGCAATGCGGCATCTTAGCCGGAGGGGGCTCGGAAGGGTGTAGTGATGGGGGGGGAGGGTGGACTGGGGGGGGAGGGTGTAGTGATGGGGGGGGTGAACTGGGGGGGTGGACTGGGGGGGGGGGTGTAGTGATTGGGGGGGTGAACTGGGGGGAGGGGGGTGGACTGGGGGGGGAGGGTGTAGTGATGGGGGGGGTGAACTGGGGGGGAGGGGTGGACTGGGGGGGAGGGGGGACTGGGGGGGAGGGGTGGACTGGGGGGGAGGGTGGACTGGGTGGGAGGGTGGACTGGGGGGGAGGGTGGACTGGGGGGGGAGGGTGGATTGGGAGGGAGGGGTGGATTGGGGGGGAGGGGTGGACTGGGGGGGGGAGGGTGGACTGGGGGGGTGGGGTGGGGGGTTTATGAATTCTCGACAGCGGCCGCCACTGATTATGGGACACTCATAAATGGCCCCTCCGTCGCAGCCGCCCGCCCGCCCGCCGTGCGTCCCAGGGCTCCTTATCAGCGTGAGAAAGGGCCCCGGGACACGGCATGAATGCACTCACGTGGGCCGTGCCCCTCGCTTAACACAGGTGAACCGGGGGTGGGGCGGAGAACAAGAGACGTGCTAAGAATGCTGCCCTGCTCCCACCTGCTGATGCTACCTGCCTCCTCCTCCTCCACCCCCCCTCCCCCCAACTGCCTCCAGCCTCAGCTGTTCTTTGCATTTAAGTTGGGTAAAAAAAAATACATTGTCATGGTTTTTGAATGCATCGAATCTTATATTTGTATTCCTCCGCCTGCTGTTGATGTCGAGCAACAACTGCGAGGGTTGGTGGATCGCATGTCGATGTTGCGGAACCCCCTCCTAACCGGTGGGCGTCTCGGAGGCTACCCAACGGCCTGACCCACCCGGCCTGACCCACCCGGCCTGACCCACCCGACCTGACCCACCCGGCCTGACCCACCCGGCCTGACCCACCCGACCTGACCCACCCGCCCTGATCCACCCGACCTGACCCACCCGGCTTGACCCACCCGACCTGACCCACCCGACCTGACCCAACGGGCTGACCCACCCGACCTGACCCACCCGCCCTGATCCACCCGACCTGACCCACCCGGTCTGACCCACCCAGCCTGACCCACCCGACCTGACCCACCCGACCTGACCCACCCGGCCTAACCTACCCGTCCGTCCCACGTGTACAGCGTCGTTGTTGTTCGGCCCAATACGGCAATGACGAGGAAAGCTGCGTGACGAACAAACAGATTGCGACTCCGATCGGCCCGATGTTTGTGGAGCGTGAGCGCGTCGCAATGTTTTGGTGTCGCCTTTCAATCGAGCAGACTGCACGTTCCTATTTAAAGGACAGGGGGGGGGGGGGTATCAGTGTGCTTTGTCTGACCCCCGTGGTCTAAAAGTTGCCCGGTGTCCGCTGACCCTTTTGACCCCAGCTTTTCTCTCGTCCCCGTGGGTGAACGATACAAACATTCACGACTAGCGCGAGGCGCCCTCTTGCAACACCGTGGCGGTTCCGTTCCCACTGCGGCTGACCGCTCATCATCATTCTCGTCATCGGCGTCGTTACGATCACTGCACTAGTTCACCCAGGAATGCCTCGCTGAGTCTCAAGACTCTTTTTAAAGGAGGGTCCTGCCAGGTTTTTGCGATGCTGCTGCTGCTGTGTGGTATCCAATTGAGTCATGCTGCGATTTATTTTTCAGCATTAGGGGATGTTTTGGCCAATAGCAGTTACATAGTATGGGGGGGGGGCACTATGGAAGGAAATTGGAGAACCGCTCCCCTCTCACTCTGCTCTCTCCCCTCTCACTCTGCTCTCTCCCCTCTCTTTTTTACTTTATTTTTTTTATTGCAATCAGAGGAAACAATAAGATGCTCGGTGTAGTCGGCACTTTGCTTCGTTCATAATTTCGTTTTTTTTTTAATGCTTTGCTTTATGTAACCCCCCCCTTTAAATGAAAGACCCAACAAAAGATTTCTCGCTCTGCTCTCCCCACCCCTTCCCTCTCTCTCTACCCCCCTCTATGCCCCCCCTCTCTCTCTACCCTCTCTCTTCCCACTCCATGTCGCTCTCTCTCCCACTCTCTCTCGCTCTCTCTCCCGCTCTCTCTCGCTTATTTTTTAACTACGATAAGTGCTGCATCTGCACGCAGCCCTTCCCACAGTCAAACGACCTCCGACGGGTAGCTTATATCTGCATGCAGAGCTCTCCGTCATCTGCCACCGAGCACACGGCCTCCTCCAGCGCCCACTGCTTCTTGAAGGCCGGCACGGCGTGGGTCAGCCGCGCATGGCGGAACTCCGGCCCACATCCTGACTCCGCCCAGAGCACGGAAGATGCCCAGGCTGCTGGCCGGACGTTGCCCCTCCAGGGCCACCTTCCTCGCCCTGTATATGGCGAGCTTGGCGTAGCCGAAGAGCACGTTGACCAGCCCCTGAAGATGTTGGGGTCCGTCGCCCTTCGGGTATCCAAAGATGAGGACCGTCGGGGAGAAGTGGAGGCTGAACCTTAGGAGGATGTTTCTCAGGACCTTGAACAGCGAGTCCAGGCTCTTGCACTCCACGTATTGGTGCGCCACCGTCTCCACTTTCCCGCAGAACCGGCACTCCGGGGACGTGTCGGCGAAGCGCGCCAGGGAGGCGTTGGTGGTGACGGTGCCGTGGGCGATGCTCCAGCTGAGGTCGCCGATGTGGTTCCCCGCCCTCTCCCCTCTCACTCCGCTCTCTCCCTTCCATAGTTCATCGACCTAAAACATCAAGGCGGCATTTATTTAAGCAGCCAAACCTTTGCTTGCATAGTTTCAACCTTCTGGGCCTCATCAGCAATGGTCATCCCTGTGAAATGTGTTTTCTATATAAGGGTGACCAAATCAATGGTTGATGTGGAGTGCACTCGCCAATAGGATCTGGTGATCCAGGCGCATTAATTTAACAAAGCCTGACTGTCTTGTTAGGCAGCTTCAGTTTGACTCACTGTTGTTACGTGGGTTTGCTAAATGGTGTACGATAGGGCTTGTAGCAATCGTAATAAAACGCGGGGTGGAGTGGCAGCGCAGTGCCTAGGGCGCGCTGCACTGTGAAGCCAACCAACTGAGTTCAATTCCCGCGCAACGGCTCACATCAGTGGCGAGTGACAGCAGAGCCGATCCTTGCCTCCCACTTTCACCTGCCCACATTCGCCATCCTGGTCAAGCATTTTCCAACAACATCCCACGATTCGCACAGCTTGGGGGGAGAGGCGTGCCATCCAGCAGTGTATTGACAAGGGGCTGTGAATTTACGATATTGCATCCGCCCGCACGAATTGGCGCAAACCGCCAGAGCAGGGAGGACCATCCAGATATGTTGAATACCTCAGTGGGCTTTGACTGGTACGATTGGGATGGGGTAGTTTTGTTTGTGTGTGTCTTTGGCGATTTGTTTACCTTCCCTGCATGTTGCACTGCTGTCGTGTTGTTGTCTGTTTGTTGCTGGAAAGTTCTTATCCGGCCACCTGCTGGACAACTGTGAAACAAAAGAGATTCGTAGCCCTTCAGATTGCTCCCGCAGTCTAAATAAAGATTCAGATTCTGATGTTCAACAACGCCCGGACTCCAATCAATTCCGCCCCTGACTGCACCGCCCTTCGTTCGAGCTATTGAACTTAGGGTCCACAGTTCATTGTGTCCGGCCTCGGTGCCTATCTGCATGTCTGCATCCCAAAACAAATGTGCATTAGTTCCGCAGAATAAAAAACAGTGTCGCCCACGCCCCGAGTGAGGAGGCCATTATCAGTGTGGGAAAGTTTCCCGGTTAATATAACCTCAACCCGGGTTGTCTTATCTGTCCCCGTCTCCCTGCCTGTGTGTCTGCCCGACCTATTCTGATTCGCGTGGCTCTCTGCCTGTCGCTCCGAATCCACGCGAGTGGAATCCACCGCGTTCGCTCGGAGATGTTAACAACCTCGCTTGGTATACAGGAGCTCGTGGGTTAGATCCCGACCCTGATGCCTGCTGCTGTATATTTGGAGTTTGCGTGTCTCTCTCTCATCATCACGATGGCTAGGAGATGTTAACTACCTCGCCTGGTATACAGGAGCTCGTGGGTTCGATCCCGACCCTGATGCCTGCTGCTGTATATTTGGAGTTTGCGTGTCTCTCTCTCCCCGTGGTCGCGTGGATTTTCCTCCGGGTCCTCCGGGTTTTCCCTCCACATTTAGCAACATGCGATTCGAGTGTTTGGTTGCTATACATTTCCACATGACGATAAGCCACTTTGTTGAGCTGTCATTTGTGACCAGGTCGCTTTAGAAAAATAGTCATATAGCTCAGTGGGCCTTACATGGTAAAACAAAAAGTTAGTTACCACGCTGGGCACACACTGGAGATACACGGACGCTGGACACACGGTGGACACAGGCTGACACAGGCTGGCCACACGGTGGACACACGCTGGACACACGGTGGAGACACGCTGGACGAACGCTGGACACACGGTGAACACACGCTGAACACACGGTGGACACACGGTGGACACACTGTGGGCACACACGGACACACGCTGGACACACGCTGGACGAACGCTGGACACACGGTGAACACACGCTGAACACACGGTGGACACACGGTGGACACACTGTGGGCACACTGTGGGCACACACGGACACACGGTGGACACACGGTGGACACACACGGACACACGGTGGACACTTACGGACACACGGTGGACACACACGGACACACGCTGGATACACACGGACACACGGTGGACACACACGGACACACGCTGGACACACGGACACACGGTGGACACACACGGACACACGCTGGACACACGCTGGACACACACGGACACACGGTGGACACACGCTGGACACACGCTGGACACACACGGACACACGGTGGACACACACGGACACACGCTGGACACACGGTGGACACACACGGACACACACGGACACACGCTGGACACACGCTGGACACACACGGACACACGGTGGACACACACGGACACACGGTGGACACACACGGACACACGCTGGACACACGCTGGACACACACGGACACACGCTGGACACACACGGACACACGGTGGACACACACGGACACACGCTGGACACACGCTGGACATTCCTAAACGCCTTTATATTTTCTCGCTTTAAGCCACACTTTGTGCTTTCTCTTTTTCCCGTGGACACAAGACCCAGTTGCCCGCTGTTGGTGGCGACCGGGAGCCGCTAATCCCGCGTGTGTGGCCCGGCCGCCGCCGCTTGCACCCCGCAACTAGTGTTTGCGCTACAGATCAACGCGCAGCAGATCAACGCGCAGCAGATCATTTCTCTCTGCTCGTCTTTTAGTGAACACAGTCGACTCGGATTTACGTGGCTGTCCCTCTCTACCCCCACCCCCACCACCATCTCTGTCCTAAGCCACCGCCTCCACACACAATCCCCTGCCCCCCCCCCATCGATTCTCTGCGTCTGGCTCTTCTCTTGCTTCATCCCTTTCTCACTAACGCTCATTATTCTCGCCCACCTCTTTCAATGCCCACCCGGCCACCCTTCGCTCGACTCATCACCCAACTACCCACCCGACTAACCGCCTCATTGCCCACCCGACTAATCACCCGACTTCCCATTTGACGACCCACGCGACGAAGTCACTGACCACCCACATCCCACTACCCGCCTGACGACCTGTCAGACTACCCAAGCAGCTACCTGCCAGACTCACCCAACCACTCGCCCCACTACCCGCCTGCATGCACACACACACTGACACACTGACACGTAGTCACACTGACACACTGACACGTAGTCACACTCACACACTGACACGTAGTCACACTGACACACTGACACACTGACACGTAGTCACACTGATACACTGACACGTAGTCACACTGACACACTGACACGTAGTCACACTCACACACTGACACACTGACACGTAGTCACACTGACACACTGACACACTGACACGTAGTCACACTCACACACTGACACACTACAACGTAGTCACACTGACACACTGACACGTAGTCACACTGACACACTGACACACTGACACAATGACACGTAGTCACATTGACACACTGACACAATGACACGTAGTCACACTGACACACTACAACGTAGTCACACTGACACACTGACACGTAGTCACACTCACACACTGACACGTAGTCACACTGACACACTGACACGTAGTCACACTGACACGTAGTCACACTGACACACTGACACGTAGTCACACTGACACACTGACACGTAGTCACACTGACACGTAGTCACACTGACACACTACAACGTAGTCACACTGACACACACACAGATACACACTGACAAAGATCCCCTGTATAGCCTTAACAGACTGTTTGGGGCAAGTGCTGTTAGCGAGTAGCACCTATGAAGGCCGACACGACGCACAAAGGTGAACAGAGATACACATATACAAACGCACATATAGACAAATACACGTGATAAATACAAATACACAGACACACATATCCACAAACACACTCAGACATGTATAGTACACAAACAAAGACATACATACAAACAGACCCAGACATACGCACCAACATAGATCTACACACACACAAATGGAAATAATCCCCAATGTAGCCTTCACCGACTGTTGTGGCAAGCGCTGTTTGTGAGCACCTATTCAGGCCGGACACAGCACACGGACGCGCCGGTGGCCAGCACCATGCCCGGCCGCCTTTGTTTCCCCAATGCTGAGGTTAACACACCATACCAGAGACTCAATTAGGGCCGAGTCGACCTAGGGGGAAGCCCAGGAGCGGTTCAAAGATTCTCCACCAATGTTGGCCGAGAACTGGCATCGAACTTAGGTCCCTTCGCCGGGTTCGTAGCGCAGCGCGCGAACCACATGCGCCACCGCTCCCCACGCGCGCGCACGGGACACGCGCACGCGCACTCGTTACGCACCGCGCGCGCACAAAACAGTCAGCTGGTGTGTCACTGGAAGCAGCTGAGTACGCAAAAAGCCACCGGGCAAAGAGTGAAACTAAAATAGACGCGCTCACTCCACTCTCACTCCGCTCTCTCCCCTCTCGCCCCTCTCTCTCCCCTCTCACTCCTCTCTTTTTTTCATTTTTTTTACGATCAGAGGAAACAAGAAGATGCTCGGTGTAGTCGGCACTTTGCTTCGTTCATCATTTAGTTTTTTTGTGTTTTTTTCAATGCTTTGCTTTATATGCCCCCCCCCCCTGTTTAAATGAAATATTTCACGCTCTGCTCTCTTCTTATCCCCTTCCATCTCTCTCTACCCCCTCTCTTTACCCCCCCCCCCTCTCTCTCTCTACCCCCTCTCTCCCTACTCTATGTCTATGTTTCCCCTGTTTTCTATGTAAATGTTGTTATTTATTTATCCTCTCTCTCCCCTCTTTCTCCACTCTCTCCTCTCTCGCTCCTCTCTCTCGGGCGTTTTTGTGTCGTGCGTGGCACGTGCAGCGCCACGTGCCGCAGCGCGCGGTGTTTTTGTGTGTTTGGTTATTTGTCGCTGGCGACTTTGTTTCGTATCGAAATCGGCTACAGTGCTGTTGCTGCTGGCAGCAATAAAAGTGGTTTAAAAGTAAAAAAAAGGTATCCGACTCTCTCCCCTCTCACTCCGCTCTCTCTCCTCTCACTCCGCTCTCTCTCCTCTCACTCCGCTCTCTCTTCTCTCACTCCGCTCTCTCTCCTCTCACTCCGCTCTCTCTCCTCTCACTCCGCTCTCTCCCCTCTCACTCCGCTCTCTCCCCTCTCACTCCGCTCTCTCTCCTCTCACTCCGCTCTCTCCCCTCTCACTCCGCTCTTTCTCCTCTCACTCCGCGCTCTCTCCTCTCACTCCGCTCTCTCTCCTCTCACTCCGCTCTCTCTCACGAATCTGCGTGTCATCCTTGCGCAGGGGCCATGCTAATCTTCTCCGTATCGTTCCAATTTTAGTTTATGTACTGCCGGAGCAAGTACGCTCTCTCCCCTCTCACTCCACTCTCTCCCCTTTCTTTTTTGTCTCTCCCCTCCCACTTCACTCCCTCACCTCGGGCCACGATTTTACTTATTTATCCCTCTTTAGGATGGGGGGCCTGGCCCAGTGAACGTGCCTACTACGCTCAGTAGCGCAACTAGCGCGGGGCCAGGGGGTGCCTCGCCCCCCACCCTTCCCCCCGGCTGCCCGCTGGCGCCGGAACAACAGCGCGTGCCGAGGGGTCCCCCCCTCTCTACCTGGGTCACTGCCACCCCCCCCCCCCCCCGAGAGCCACGTCGGCAACGTCCACCTCTTTAGTCCTCCGCGCACGAGTAAACCGCCGTCCCCGTGTTTATTTACGAGAGGGTTTAGGAGGAGGAATGCGCGTGAGCTTGTTTGTCCCCTCTGTGTGTGTGTCCGCCTTTGTTACAGTCCGGCTGTCTGTTTGTCCGAATGCCTGCACGTGCATCTGTGTGCCTCGTGTGTCCGTTTGTTTGTCTGTTTGTCCATGCATGCCTGCCTGTCTGTCTGATTCCCTGCCTGTCTGTCTGATTCCCTGTCTGTCTGCTTCCCTGCCTGCCTGTCTGTCTGCTTGACTGTCTGTCTTTCTGCCCATGTGCCTGTCTGTATGTCTTTGTCCTTCCGACTGTCTGAATGCCCACGTGAATGTCTGTGTGCACGCGTGGCTACCTGTCTGTTTGTCTATCTGTCTCTCTGCTTGACTGTCCACCCGTCCACCTACCTGGCGCTCGGCCTCTATACACCTGAGTCAATTGGTCGGCCTCTTCTAATCGATGGCCGTCTGAATAATTTAATTGTCTAATCATAACAGATTGGCACAATGAAAAGCATGCAGTTTATCCATTTGTAACTGTGTGCTACTCTTCAAAGTTCTTATTTGTTTCATATTTCTCCCATTTAATCGCGATTGCGCTATCAGCGTCACGTCGCGAGACGAACGTTCCAATGAGAACCCTGACGGGGCAGTGCGACCACCCCCCACCCCCCGCCCGCCCGCATGTCACAGAACGGCCCACGGAAGTGGATATCACAAAGCTACCTCTGACATCTCTTGAAGTGGCAGATGGTCCACAGAGTAGGGGGCAGCACTTTCCCTCCCACCCTGCCTATGAGAGTAGTCGTTGTCACTCGGCAGTCAAACCCTCATTCTCAGAGCTGTGAACTTGGCCACATTTAGTTCAGAACCAAAGCTCAAGTGATCGGGATGTATGTTTGTGCAATCATTTTGCTGCCTGCAGGGCTTAGAGGATTTTAGATTGAAAACTCATTTCTTTATGACTGCTTTTTGTGTTTGGTTTGTTGTCCTTCCCCCGCACCTCCCATTAGCACGGTTGGCTATGTGCGGTGCAAAAGAAGTTCAACATACATCCGTCATCTCTCAAGAATTGAGAACCCGGTCTAATCATGGGCGGCCTTAACCTGGACCCGAACCCAGGGCGTCAACAGTGACAGGATAGCGCATTGACATCTGAGCCACCCGGCCAACGTCAAGTTTCATGGTGGTTAAACTCCGCATCAGATCTGAACATGGAGTTCACATCCGGATTCAAGAGATGGAAATTTACGAGGGCCGATAGCAATTGTTTTATTTTCTGACCGAGTAACTTCTAAATACGTCGACTGTAGATGGCACAATGAGACAAGTTCCACAATAACATCTCCAGCTTCTGCGATGGTGCGCCGGTGATATTCGGGTGACTCCAGGGCGGGGAATGGAATGCGTCCCGAGAGCACGACCACCACCAGGGAGATGGAGCCGCAATTGACACGTGGTCCGCGTGCACGTGCCACATGGACCACGTGTCAGGCCGAGAGGGCCTCGGCAGATAGAGAGAGAGAGGGAAAGTTCGCGTCGTTTCGCTGTTACTCCTCCTGCGTGCAAAGAGCACAGACTACAGTGGGTTTACTATTTGGTCCAAGTTGCATGTCCACTATCGCACTCCTGTGTCTCATTTTTAATGAATGGATGTATGTTGAACTTCTTTCGCACCGTACGTAGCCAACTGTGCTCATTATAGGTACGGTGGAAGGACAACAAACTAAACACAAAAAGCAAATCTAAATAAATTAGTTTTCAAATGAAATTTAAAGTGCATAGTTCTATTCGCGTTCGAATAACATGTAACTCTGTGTAGCTCTACAGGTCTCTGTGTCTCTTTATGAGTCTGTGTTTATCTTTGTGTTTATATGGGATAATTGTATCGTTTAGAGTTTGGGTTACATGGCCATTGTTTCACTTCTACGGCTTTTATTTAATGCAACTTTACATATCTCTTTGAGTGTCCACATATCTCTATATCTTTGTGTGTGTCTCTATGGGATGACGAAATGGTCTCTAGCTTCGGTTGCATGGCCACAGTCGCACTAACGCCGTGGCTTCGTCTCTTTAATGCTCCGTTCGTGAAGGAGATGTTGCACATCGTGGGCCTGCTGTTGATGTCCTGACGCGGATAATGGCTGATGCACCACCAGTGTCTTCGAGTAGGAATGTCAAAGACAGCAAAAATAATCACCTTCTAAACTAAAATATTTACATTCTTTTACTTCCCCAATGTAGAGCTCTTTTTCAGACCTGGCCACAATAGCGATACCTCAACGAAGTGGCTTATCACGTGGACATATATGGCAGCCACAAACTCTAAACGCCTGATGTCGATTCTAAACGCATGTCGATTCTAAACGCATGTGGATTCTAAACGCGTGATGTCGATTCCAAATGTGGAAGGAAACACCGAGGACCCGGACTAAAATCCACGCGACCACGGAGAGAGAGAAAGAGACACTCAAACTCCAAGTATACAGCAGGCGTCAGGGTCGAGATCGAACCCACGACCTCCTGTAGACCACGCGGCGAGGCAGTTAACATCTCGCCACAGCGTCGCCCCCCGTATAACTCGACCGGACCCTCCTGGAAAGAAATTAACAACAACAAAAAACTCGCGTCGCTTTCCTGAGCTAAACGTCCGTACAAGGTCACGTCCGCGGCGTTGCCTCGTTCGCGTGTGGGGGTCGACAGGCGTGGCACCGCGGAGCGTGGCGGCTGCCCACCGGTCGCGAGTCCCTCCTTGACCCGCGTGACCTTTGCGGTAACGCCGCAGCTTCAGACCGCTCCACCTCTCCCTTGCCCCTTGCCCAGCCCTCCTCTCCCTCCGTCCGTCCACGCGTTATCGCGGTCGTGCTCTGTTGCCAAAGAAGAAGTTTCAACAAGAATTCGACTGTGCGCCGGCGTGAGCCCTTTTTTCTGTTTGTTTGTTTGGACGTTCTTTGTTTCGCCGGACTCAGCGAGTTTTAGACACGCGAGGTGCTCGTGGAATTATACGGAGATTCGACGCAGAAACTTCGCGATCCCAGTTGATGATGAACCGATTCCTGTTTACACGCATTAGTCTTACACGCGCGTTTACCCAGAGAAGCCTCAGCCTCAAGACACTTTTCCAAAAGGGCCCTGACAACTGTTTTTTTTCGCAGCTGGTTGCAACGATTGCAGCGCTTCGCCTCTACATCGAGTCATTTGCGAGTCATTTTAGCAACGTTTGGACCGTGACGCCGGTACACAATGGCCTGCTCTTCTTCGGATGACGTCACGGGATCTTTAACGTCCACTGTGAAACAGAAGACGTGGAGTGTTTACCGCTAAGGCTCAACTTCGGTATTAAGTAGGGCAGCAAGCCGTATTCAAACCACACAGCTCTGCAACCAGCAGGGAATGCGTTACTACTGGGCCAAGTAATCGCCCCTCTTTCCCTTCTCTTCCCAAGTTAAAATTCCCATTCATACTCGGGGCCAGGCGGGATTTCTATGTGTACGCAGGGGATATGTGTACACATGGGAATATCAGGTCAGAATATGTTCTAGAGCAGTATTCTTCACTAATTTTCAGAGCGAGCCCAATTTCGCCGATAACACATCAGTGTGAAGCCAGCCACACCATTTGAAACCAATGGGGATTTGACAGCAGCACGATGATGATGATGATGTGGGAATGGTGTCGCTCTTTCTGTCTTGTCGGGGGCCGCACCAAAGGCCACCAGAGGCCGCCAGTGTCCCGCGGGCCTTGCGATGAAGAACGCCGCTGAAGAGACTTTCCAGAGCTCCTTCGAGTAGAGGCATCTTCCGCCCAGCAGTGGTGTAAGCAAGTCGTTGCAGCGCTGCGCCTTTTACCGTGTACATATGTCTTACACGTTCTGACAGCCGTAGCAATGTGGAAGAGCCACCACTGGCCCAGGCAAGGCCTGCAAGTAGGAGGTGAGCACCGCCGCATGACGAGATCAACTGGCACCGTTGTGTCCGTATCTTCTAATAATTGTCTGCATCTTCTTCTTTCGCACGGCTGATGCAGGACAACGACTCCAGTTTCACATTCAGGTGGTCAAGCCAGGAGCAGCGGAGTCGTGTATCATCATCGCTGTGATGTCTCCTTCGTAGTTGTGGTTTGGGCATACGCTGTGCGGTCAGTTCTGGACGACCAGAGTCATTCATTGTAATAATATATTTTCTTAAAAACACTCCAATTGTTAAAATCTCCGGGGTTGCGTTCAGTAGTCAGTGGGAGCTCGATGCCGATTCCGCGAGGGCTCCCGGCCAACCCTTGTGTGTGGCAGTCGCGACGGAGAGAACAGGGGGTGAGTGCTCATCGCTCTGGAACTGTTTGTGTTCGGAGGCTCGGGATCACGGCGGCCAAAGTCCCGGCGTTGGGCCGTCACAAATGTGACCGGCAAACTCCGGCGGCGCGAAGAGCGAGAGAGGCTTCAGGGCACAACGCGATCGCTGGGGCCAGAGGACTGCTGTGCAACAGACGACGTCCGTGATGACAAATGAGCCTCGTGTATTGGGTTTTTTTTTTCGTATTCCGTGACCTATTGGCGTTATTTTTGTTGTTGTTGTTATTATTACTCTTTGGTTCTTCCGGTAAAGTCACGTAGGTATATACCTACGTAGGTATATACCTACGTGACTTTACCGTGACTTTACCGGAAGAACCAAAGAGTATGGATTCCTGCAGTCACGAAAGCTTCAAATCAAGGTTGTTGTTGTTGTTGTTGTTATTATTAAATGTTGTTTTGGGACAAATCTCAACACGTTTGTGAAAATAACAGAATCTGTATTTCTACTGGAGGAATCCGATGAGCTGTGAAGCTCTTTTTTACCAGATGTCCACTGCCGGAAAGAGGAACAAAAACGATTGACCCTGATCATCATATTGTCTTCTACACCACTGCCGACGCAGGAGCGGCAGAATGATCACCAAATAAAGTGAACTCGCTAATTAGACGTTATTTGCTCACCGTTTTAATTACTCCGGCTGCTTTTACCGAATCTACGAGAGACTGAGAACTTGTCCAGAGTAATGATTCGTGCAAAAAACAAATCAAGAGACACATCCAGTCAGTGAATTTGGTTAAAGTTGGTGACGATGGTGATATCGGTGTTTGTTGAAATCTATTTGAAAAATAATCAATTTTTTGTCATAAAATTTCCCAGACTATAACGTGCCTTTCAAAGAACCCCCACGTGTCTTGTTACATCTGAGAATCGGGGCAGCACAATCTTGTTTTCTCTGCTACGAAGCAGGGCCGTTGCACGAAACGTTGCCGATTATTTATATTTTACATTAATGGGTGTTTGAGCGATGAATGTGTTGTTTTCTTCGTTTTGCTTGTGCAGCACTGTGGACGCATTATGACGAACGCTGTATAATCATTGCCACGGTGGCTAGGAGATGTTAACCACCTCGCCTGTTATACAGGAGGTCGTGGGTTCGAGCCCGACCCTGACGCCTGCTGCTGTATATTTGTAATCTGTGTGTCTCTCTCTCCGTGGCCGCGTGGATTTTTCTACGGGTCCATCGTTTTTTTCCATCCACATTCAGAATAAATATGACGCGTTCAGAGTATTTGGCTGTAATAAATGTCCACGCAGTAAGCCAACTTCGTTGAGCTACCATTTGTGATGGCCAGGTGGCTTCTGAAAAGAATACCTACATAGCTCAGGTGGGCCTTACCTGGTAAAATAAAAAAAAAAGTTGAATAGTTTAGTTTAGCTACAGATATTCCTGTAAATAGCGGCAGGAATGCGCGTGCACGTTGTGTGTCGCCGTTGCTTCGCTGCGCTCGGGGTCATGTGAAGAGTGACTGGCCATGATCATTGAGGTTCTGGGTCGCGCCCGGTAATGTTTATACATTTTTAGTAAAAAAAAGAATCATTGCGTTTTGATTTGTGTCGCAAGAGGACTGCTGTAAGGGGTTATTTTTTGTCGAGCAAGTCCATTGAGGACCAAGTCAGCGATGATCAGTTGATGCCTTCCGTGTGTGTAAACATTCCTATGTATATACGCGTGCAGGTTTGAAAACACAGGTGTGCGAGCGTGCGTGTTTAAGCAGTCGCGATCACGTGGGTAATGTCAGGTGGCCCGATGTATGTACTGTGTACGTTGAACTTCTTTCGCACCGTACGTAGCCAACCGTGCTAATCGGAGGTGCAGGGGAAGGACGACATACTAAAAAAAACAGTTCTAAAGAAATTCGTTTTAAACCTGGATGTTAAAGTGCGTGGCTCCAGTGCCTTCCGAATATCGGAAGGAAGAGCGTTCCAGACGGCCGCAGAAACGCATCTGAAAGCGCGCGACGGGGTGACCGTCTTTGTTCTATGATGAGCCAAAAGTCACTGCAAGGATGAGCGGAGTTCGCGTGACGGTGAATGCTCCTGGACGAGATCAGCAAGGCATTGTGGTTCATTGGTGGCAAGCAGCTTGTGTGTGTGTGCAATGAGTGCCACCTCATATCTTGTGTTCGTTCGGCGACCGGACGCCGATGCAGCTCGGCGAGCACCGAACGGACACCGGTGGGATCTTGCAGTACCCGTCACGACGCGTGCCAGAGTCTCCCGTTACTATCGCGTAAGCAGAGCAAGCGGCTCGCAATCGCCAAAGGTTGCGAGTTCAAATCCTGGATCGGTCGTTGACTCGGACAACAAGGTCCTTCATCCAGCAGTGGATTGCCCACCGCTACAGTGAACATGACACGGTGACCCCACGGGACAGCGACAGAAAGGTGCCCGCTGACAACGTGAGTCGACCATGTTCAGGCCTGCCATTCGTGACGTCGTCTAAGATGCTTCACAAATTTGAGAAAACGTCAGCAAAAAGTATTGGTGAGAGCACCCCACCAAGGCCGGGGGCCCCCGTTCACACGCAAAGCGCTGTGTGCTAGCCGAACTCACGAGGCGCTGCGGGAGAGCGATCTGGGTAAACCTCCGATTTAAGCAAACCTCTTGTTTTGAGTTCAACACGTAGGCTGTTCGAGAACAAATGTTTTTTTGTCCATCAGCCCGAATAAAAGTCCCTATGCGGTGGTGCTTCTACTGCGTTGGCAGTGGAGCACAAACAACAACAACAAGAACGCATTCGTCAATAACAACAACGCCGTGCGTGTGTCCTTTGAAGAACACACCTAAATGCAATCGGTGACGTTTCGGCCAATGGACCTTCTCCGCCCGCCATAGAGCGCGCGGAGAATTTCTCACGACGCCGGCTCCGCGACCGCGGCGGCCTCCGACGCCGCGCGCTGCTCGCGTCGCGTGGACGGCGACTCGAGAAGCAGCGTCGTGCAAGGACGACGTTTCACCCCCCCCCCACCCCGTTCCATTGTGGCGCGCAGAGACAGGGAGCGGGCGAGCGTGCGTGCGTGCGCGCCTTCCCCCTTTGAAAGCGCCAATTACACGCGGGTGCAAACTGTGAGCGACTTTGTACAAAGACGGATAAAGCAGACGAAGAATACAAAACGCTGAATCTTTTATTCGCGTGGAGTGACCGCACGTGCGTGGTGCGAGAGCGCGCGCCGAGGATCGAGAGGAGCCCGGTGGGTGCGCCCAGCGGAGCCGGGGAGATTCGGAGCGCCGGGCCGTGGTCTCTCCCCGTGGTCTCAGCCCGGGGTCACTGCCGGGGTCACTCACGGGTCACGGCACGGGGAAGAGCCGCGGGGACGGACACAAAAAAACACCAAACCGAAACTCTGCAAAGAATCGAGAATAGAGAACAAGAACAGAAAGAGAGAGAGAGAGAAAATCCTCTTTCACGAGCGCTCATTAAAAATAATAAATAAATAAAAATTAAAAGTGCTCCCGGTCATGCTTATTGTTTTGTGTCCCAGTGCATGTTGGAAGTAAGAGCGGTCTCGCCTGAACAACCCAAAGCGGATCATTGGAGCGATCAGAACCGTCACAGAGTGCGGCGTTGACTAACAGACTCGTTTCGCGGATAGTTTGTAAAATACTGTACAAATAATTTTCTTTATACGTATATTTAAACTTATTGCATTTTGAGCGTACATGAAACTTGCAAAACACAAAGTCCTTCCATAGCTACGTGACCTTGTTACCATGGACATGAGGCTCTCGGGGAGTGTGACATTTTCAAGTCCCGACTAAAAACCGATCTGTTTATTAACGATTCGTTCCATTTGTTTGCTTCCTCCTCGTCCCTTACCCTGCCACCCGACTCGGCCTTTAACGTATTTCTGCTTCTCGTTCACAGCGCCTTCATGCTTCGTCAAACGGAGCTTTATACGTCTTGATTATGATTTCATATTCCACTTCAGTCAAATTATTCAGAACACTTCCCCCCCCCCCGTATGTTAGCAATTTTTTGGGGATTTTTCTTTTCGAATGGCCCTATGATGAAGTAGGTAGAGCCAGATTTGTTTTCACTCGGCACTCGAAGTAGAGGGACGCGTGGAATCTAAACAGGGCTCGGCAACTGTCTTGAATATATATCTGATCTTGCGAATGAAAAAGAATAAAAACTATGCGTGATGCATGGGATAAGGATCACATCAACCCAAAACAACTATATTTTAACAGAGCATCGTTATTGTATGTACATTTGAACTTCTTTCGCACCGTACGTAACCAACCGTGCTAGACACTAACGTTGACCAACAGACGGTAATCCAATTCACCGTCTGATTTTGTCCACATTTGTTTTAACGTTTATAGGGTTACAAGACTATTGGGTATATAATTATAAAGGAGTATTACAGATAGACGTATCATGTACGTGCTCCAGTGGTGGTAGTAGTGTCTTATGTTCGCAAAATATCGAGTGAGCAACTAAGCCGCGGCTGTAAGTTTGCTTCACAAGCTGCAGTGATTCCGACGCAGCTTCGCTTGTAAGTTCAGTCGGTGCTAAGTGCCCGCTGTAAGGCACGGCACGACTTGTAGACGGTACGGAAATCGCAAGCCCCTCTCCCTCCGAACCTTCTCATCCCCTTTAGCGCTTGCATGGCTTCTACTACCCCTTTGAATTCCCTTCCTCATCGAATACGCTCGACCGTCCAAAGTAAAACAAATATATAACAACTTAAACCGTCACCACTTTCGGCTGGCGTTCACATTTGAAAACTAAATTAAAGTGACGCAAAAATTGTATGGTCGTAGATAAACCGGATTACCATTTTAATTGCACGGTTTTAAAGTTTCAAAGGAGGATAAATTATGTAAGGCCCTGGGGCCTTGGGGGTGTTAAGAAAGGCGGCCTTGAATTAAATAAAGTTTGACCGATTCATTGCTTGTGGAGTGCTGGAGCCGAGCAGCCAAGAGTGAACCCTTGGTAACGACAAATTAATAAACTCTCCCTGGGAGGATTAGAACCATCGCAACGCGTGCAGTGACTGGCTCCGCACACTGCAGATGTCTATAATCGTGGGATTAAAGCCACGGGCGGTCGAGGAGGAGAAGGAGGAGGGATGACGGGACGTAGGAGGTCGTGCCCCAGTTCCTAGCCATCGCTTCGTGTGAACGTGAGACCGTGTTTGCCAGGGCTGCCCCTGTGTCGCGCAGCTGCAGCCTTTGAGTCGCAGCTTGTAACTCTGTTTCTGTGTCCCGCGCAGCGCGGCTCGCAACTCCCGAGTCACCGCTTTGGGGTGCAGTCTATTTAGCGTGTGCGGTCGTGTGTGAACCCGCGCGCGTGCGTGAACCCGCGCGTGCGTGAACTCGCACGTGTGTGTGAACCCGCGTGTGTGTGAACCCGCGCGTGTGTGTGAACCCGCGCGTGCGTGTGAACCCGCGCGTGCGTGAACTCGCACGTGTGCGGTAGTGTAGCGGTTAGCGCGCTGCGCGACGATCCCGGCGACCCGAGTTCAATTGCCGCTCACGGCCACCACCAGTAACGATTATCTCAAGCGGTCCTGGGCCTCCCCTAGGTCGACTCAGCCTCAATTGAGTACCTGGTGCGGTGTGAAGCAAACATCACCACTGGGGAGACAAAGGCGGCCGGGCGTGGTGTTGGCCACCCACCCCCTCGTGTGCCGTGCCGGCCTTCATAGGTGCTTGCTAACAGCTAACAGCACCTGCCCCAATAGTATTGTACAGGTGTTGCGATGAGCGTGTGTGTGTGTGCGGTAGTGTTGCGATGAGCGTGTGTGTGTGTGCGGTAGTGTTGCGATGAGCGTGTGTGTGTGCGGTAGTGTTGCGGTGAGTGTGTGTGTGCGGTAGTGTTGTGGTGAGCGTGTGTGTGTGCGGTAGTGTTGCGGTGAGCGTGTGTGTGTGCGGTAGTGTTGCGGTGAGCGTGTGTGTGTGCGGTAGTGTTGCGGTGAGCGTGTGTGTGTGCGGTAGTGTTGCGGTCAGTGTGTGTGTGTGCGGTAGTGTTGTGGTGAGCGTGTGTGTGTGCGGTAGTGTTGCGGTGAGCGTGTGTGTGTGCGGTAGTGTTGCGGTGAGCGTGTGTGTGTGCGGTAGTGTTGCGGTGAGTGTGTGTGTGTGCAGTAGTGCTGCGGTGAGCGTGTGTGTGCGGTAGTGTTGCGGTGAGCTTGTGTGTGTGCGGTAGTGTTGCGGTGAGCGTGTGTGTGTGCGATAGTGTTGCGGTGAGCGTGTGTGTGTGCGGTAGTGTTGCGGTGAGCGTGTGTGTGTGCGGTAGTGTTGCGGTGAGCGTGTTTGTGTGTGCGGTAGTGTTGCGGTGAGTGTGTGTGTGTGCGGTAGTGTTGCGGTGAGTGTGTGTGTGTGCAGTAGTGTTGCGGTGAGCGTGTGTGTGTGTGCGGTAGTGTTGCGGTGAGCGTGTTTGTGTGTGCGGTAGTGTTGCGGTGAGCGTGTTTGTGTGTGCGGTAGTGTTGCGGTGAGTATGTGTGTGTGCGGTAGTGTTGCGGTGAGCGTGTGTGTGTGTGCGGTAGTGTTGCGGTGAGCGTGTGTGTGTGCGGTAGTGTTGCGGTGAGCGTGTGTGTGTGCGGTAGTGTTGCGGTGAGCGTGTGTGTGTGCGGTAGTGTTGCGGTCAGTGTGTGTGTGTGCGGTAGTGTTGTGGTGAGCGTGTGTGTGTGCGGTAGTGTTGCGGTGAGCGTGTGTGTGTGCGGTAGTGTTGCGGTGAGCGTGTGTGTGTGCGGTAGTGTTGCGGTGAGTGTGTGTGTGTGCAGTAGTGCTGCGGTGAGCGTGTGTGTGCGGTAGTGTTGCGGTGAGCTTGTGTGTGTGCGGTAGTGTTGCGGTGAGCGTGTGTGTGTGCGATAGTGTTGCGGTGAGCGTGTGTGTGTGCGGTAGTGTTGCGGTGAGCGTGTGTGTGTGCGGTAGTGTTGCGGTGAGCGTGTTTGTGTGTGCGGTAGTGTTGCGGTGAGTGTGTGTGTGTGCGGTAGTGTTGCGGTGAGTGTGTGTGTGTGCAGTAGTGTTGCGGTGAGCGTGTGTGTGTGTGCGGTAGTGTTGCGGTGAGCGTGTTTGTGTGTGCGGTAGTGTTGCGGTGAGCGTGTTTGTGTGTGCGGTAGTGTTGCGGTGAGTATGTGTGTGTGCGGTAGTGTTGCGGTGAGCGTGTGTGTGTGTGCGGTAGTGTTGCGGTGAGCGTGTGTGTGTGCGGTAGTGTTGCGGTGAGTGTGTGTGCAGTAGTGTTGTGGTGAGCTTGTGTGTGTGCGGTAGTGTTGCGGTGAGCTTGTGTGTGTGCGGTAGTGTTGCGGTGAGTATGTGTGTGCAGTAGTGTTGCGGTGAGCGTGTGTGTGTGCGGTAGTGTTGCGGTGAGTGTGTGTGTGTGCGGTAGTGTTGCGGTGAGCGTGCTACGCATGAACCCGGCTGCCCGAGTTTGATTCCCGTGCCCACGGCTAATAACGGTGGCGAATATTGGAATTGGGCCTTCCCTAGGTCGACTCAGCATATAATTGTGTACCTGGTGTGATGTGTAAACATCCACTATGTGGGATTAAAACCACGGGCGATTGGCACGGTTGGACACAAACGGTGCGGTGTTCCGGCACCTTCATGGGTGTTAGCTCGCAGCACTTGCCCCAGCAGTGTGCTAGAGGCTATACGGTGGTGGTGGGGACTTTTATCTTTGTGTGCGCGAGTGCGTGTTATTGAACAGGACAAATCCCAGCGAGCTATAGAAACGCGCTGAATGTAACAGCGAGTGAGGCGGTGGGGGGAGGGGGCATTTCGAGTTTGTGTCGACTTGGCAGTTTCGTGGTGTCTCGCTCCAAGTAATTGGGCGGATCGCTGGAGTGTAAATCCTGTCCGCTCAAGTGGATTGTAAATGCCCCGGTGACGCCATTTTGTGTGCGATTGTTCGAATACAATCCGCACATTAGAGTGCAGCGTAGATTTTTGAAAAGTAAATATAAAAATAACAAACGACAGGAAGTAGTTGCAGGTGAAATGAAGAAGAATGAGATCGTTTGCCATGGGTGGAATTAGTGTGCGGGATGGTGGAGGGCAGCTAACAAAGACCGGCATCGAAGAGGTGGGTCTCGAAGGAGATGAGGTGGTGGTGGTTGGTAGTGGTTGGAAGTGGTGGTCATGATGGTTGGTGGTGGTTGTTGTGGTTGGTGGTGATTGTGGCGATGATGCTGAGTTTGTACGTTGGGCACGCCTGTGATCCAGCACCGTGGAGGCGAGGGTTTGTGGGTCGCAGAAATGTCACGAAACTGTCGAGGCGCCATTACCTGGCTCGCTAGGACAATGGGGTTCAGCAAATGTGGACTCCATCTGTTCCATCTGTATGGGATACAGCGTTCGCATGCTTTTAACCTTCTTCTTCTGTGTATTCCGGTCGGCCGCAATTTACTGTGAATAGGGGTGTAGCGATACCTGGATTATCATCATCCTCATCATCATCCTCGTCCATCCTCCATGGTGTGCCAGAGAATGGTGGCGAAGTACAATCGTGATAATCCTAGGGTCGATCCCCGACCATGCACTGACATTGGGTAGTTATATGAACCTGGCCTGCTGCTCCGCTACGAAGGCCGATAAAGCCGACAACGAGAGACTCGCCGCAGTGTATTCCCTCATCAGCGACACCCTATGAGTAATGCATTGCTCCTAAAACTCCTTCCCAAGCCATGCCCGCCGTAATAGGTGATCGCTAACAGCGCGTGCCCCCCCCCCCCCCCCCCCCCCACAATGCCGCAAAGATCTGAGCTAAGCTGGTAGAGAGGACTCTTTGTCTCGGACTATCTCACATATCTTCATCTGCGCGCCGATTATTGCCTTGTGGCAGTTTGGCCAAGGGCAAATCCACTGCGAGTCGGCACAAGGGAGCTGCTTTGTCCATCAGGGGGGTGCGTAGAGCATCAATCCTCATCGTCGCGTTTCATCTCTCGTTGCAGAAGCCGCTGATGAGGAAACGCACGAGACAGAAAGAGGCACACAGGCCCTTTGTCGATGTCGATCCACTGCTGGACCAAGGCCTCTCCACGCCATGCGAGCCGTAGGGGGCTCTTTGGCCATAGTTCACCACGCTGGTCAGTGGGAGTTGATAAAGGTGTGGCTTTGTCTTTAATTTTCCATTCATCAAGAAGACGTGTGCTTCGGCCTGTTGATGTTCTGATGTGCTCGGAGCTTGCCCTCTGCAAAAGCCGCATCGTGCGTTATGAGTGAACGCTAACAAAGGGTGCTTCGACTTCAACTCTCCAGAAACTTGGATGAACAATTAATTGATTTCGTCCAAGCATTATCCTTCCTCGACCCTGGCTTTGCCACAGAGATCGCACGGCATCTGACGCATGCCAGGTGGCTCGGTCATCGCGTAACGAACAAAAAGACTCGAAAATTAGACAGCAGCAGCCACAACAAAAATAACCCCACATCAAACGGGAAGCACCAGCATACTGTGCATGTCAACATGACAGCGACCCATCCTGCCTGCGTGAATTTCCGCACGCAGCCTGCGGACAGCCGCCAAACCCTTCCCGCGGGCTGCCAAGAAAAATAAGTAACTCGAAAGAGATGAACTTCTAACCGCTCCTCCTCTGCGTTCGTGGCGGGTGGGTGATGATGGCTGGGGGTGGTGATGGTGGTGGTCGTGGGTGATGGCGGTGGTGTTTGTTTCCACATCGTTCAAGCTCGCGCGGACTCAATGAATGGAAAAGGGAGTGAGTGGAGAATAAGTGAGACGCGTCACACCCCGGGGTGGGGGGTCATTGATGCAGCATTGGCAGCAGAGCGGACGAGCGGGCGAGCATCTGGGACGTGCGCGGACTCAAGGTGCTCCCAAGCCCGTCCCCATCCGCTGCCCTCTTCTTGTGCGAGAGGCGCGCAGGGACAATTAACGGGGCGTGAAACAGAGGAACGATTCTCCCCCCACGGAAACGCGGGCGGCTGCCACGCCGCTGCCCGCTAATTGCCCCTCCCCAGCCAGTTAATGATTCGCCGGCTCGTTGTCCTGTTGTTGTTGTTGTGGTCAGGGTTAGGCACCTCCCGCTCTAGCCCTACATCGCCAGCCCAGCCTGCCGCACGCTTGAAGGGTGACTCGGCCCCCGGGAGACGTGACGTCTGGTTTTCTGGGTCGTTTGCATGGCAGCAAAATTAAGATAATAATATTTAGACCTAAAACTTTCGTGACTGCGGGAATTCATATTCTTGGTTCTTTTAATAGAGTCACGTAGATAGAAAACAAAAATCAAAATTAAAGGCAAAAAACCCACGACGTTTCGATCGCAACACAAGCGGTCTTTTTCAGGTAGCCCCCCTCCCCCTCTTCTCTCTCGGCCTGAAGAAGACCGCTTGTATTGCGATCGAAACGTCGTGGGTTTTTTTGTTTTTTATTTTTGTTTTCAATCTTCGTGACTTTACCGAAAGAACAAATAATAAGAGGATAATAATAATTGTTAAACGGAGCCATGTGCTGTTGTTGCGGGGAGCGGTGGCGTAGCGGTTAGCGCATATCGGTTTACGAACAAAAGTGAATCAACTAATATAAATATATATATAAAAAGAATAGGCTTTACCCTATTCGGCAATAATATAGGAGGTGTTAAGATGTCCAGACACCAAATAGACACACCTCTTGCAAGGCATCCAGTCTGCATTAACCACACATGCTTGTGGTAGAACATGCAAACACGCACGCCTTGACAATAACAATAACAATGACAACGGATGCATTGTCTTTGAGACGCATTTGCCAGAGGACAGACAGCCTCCTGTACGGCCTCGTCTCGCCACGAGTGTCAGGACAAAGAGCAGCGACAAAACACGAACAGCACTCAAGGCGATGCAAATCTCAACGCGTGAATAACTCGGCTTCAGCAGTTGTATAAAGACGTGACTCCATTTTAAAGCTTTCGTGGCTGCAAGGATTCGTCTTCTTTGGTTGACTCCATGTTGGCCACATAGTCTGAATAATGGACGATAAGAGCACAGCAATTGAAAGAATTGATTAGGATGCTGCGGCACTGTGAACCCTACGACCTGAGTTTAATTAATCCTGGAGAGTGATGTCTAAATTGGTCCAGGGTCTCCTCTAGTTTGACTCAGCCTTAAACGGGTACATGGTTCGGTTCGTAAATAACATCAGCACTGGGGAGACAAAGGTGGTCGGGCGTAATTACGTCGTGCGAAAACCACTTCCCCACCTGCTGGCGTCTGCTGTTACAGGTGCTTCCGAAAGCACTTGCTCCAAGATCCTGTGTCGCCTACACGGGAACTTTTGTCGATGTTAAACTAAAATATTTTATTTACCAGCTCGCCAAGCTGTTAGCCCTGTTTCCATGCGTAAACAACATCAGCACTGGGGAGACGAAGGGCGTTGTGCTCGCAATCCACATCCCCGTGTACCGCTTTCCGGTCTTGATAGGTGCTCGCTAGCCTGTAAAGGCTACACGGATGGCGATCGTTGTCTTCGTATGTAAGGTGTACAAATACAATTCCTTATCGTGGCTCTCTTCGCCAGGGGTTTGTAAAGGGGGGGGGGGTTTGTTGTTAACTCTACATCGCATTGTCCGTCAGTGTGTGCGCGCGTGCGTTCGTGCGCGCGCGTGCCCGCGTGCTTTATTGTATCCGTGCCGATGGGTATCTGCCCGCCGAGGCCGACGCCACCGCAGCGTCTCCGTCGCCGTTTGAAGTCTGCGAGCTCGGCGAAGCCGGCCGCCACCCTCGCCTCGGCGTCAGCGGGGGAGACGGAGAGACGGCAGCGGTGGCAAGGGGCGCCGCGCTCGCTCCGATTGTCATCGCGTTGCGTCTTCTCAGAATCGCAGCGCGCAGAGCGCAGAGCGCAGAGCGCAGAGCGCAAAGCGCAGAGCGCAGAGCGCAGAGCGCAGAGCGCAGAGCGCAGAGCGCAGAGCGCAGAGCGCAGAGCGCAGAGCGCAGAGCGCAGAGCGCAGAGCGCAGAGCGCAGAGCGCAGAGCGCAGAGCGCAGAGCGCAGAGCGCAGAGCGCAGCATTCCACTCGGGATCACGCGCACGTTCTTGTAATATCTACACGTGTGTGTGTGTACGTGTGTACATGTGCATTCAAAACTGCGACGTCACTTTTCTATCTCGCTTATAAATCGCCGTCAGCGTCCATATCTGAAACCTGGGACGGCTGCAATCTTATCACTTCCTGCGCCGTATCCACGACGTTCATCCTCTCCGTCATGTCCACCCCTTTGGCTGCTGTTCCTTTACCAGGCTCATCCATATGCCACCGTCCCTTCTCCGGAGACAGGCAGACTCGCTGGTCCATGTATTTTTTTTTTTAGACAGGCGAGGGTGGCGCACAGATGTGATCCAGCGCTTTGGAAACAAAGCAGATATTTTGTGGAACTCCCAAACTCGCCCATTATTTCATTGCCTCCTTCCTATAGCGTGGCCTTGCTCCCCCGTTCCCAACTCACCAGCCTCCCCTCGTGCTCCCTCCCTCTCTCGCTCTCCCAGATGGCCGCGCTGCCAGGGGGAGCGACTCGGAGCCAGGGAACGAAACGGGGAAATGGACGCGGCCGCCCAGCAAGAGCCGCGACCCCAACAATGGGGGTCGACATCTGGGGTCGGCGTGAGCCCCCTGCACCTCTGTCGCGTCCACTCAATCGCCGACCTCCGCGACCTCGCTGGGCGGTCGTTTTTGTGCGAGACGATCATTTTTAAAGCGGGGCAGAACAAAAAATGCAAACATCGTCACGACTGCACACGTGCCATCCCTCCACCGTCACCACAACCATCACCACCACCATCGTTACCACCACCACAACCATCGTCACCACCACCATCACCACCACCATCAAAGACAAATATCCCCCATATAGACTGAACAGATTGTTGGTGCAAGTGCTATTAAGGCCAGCACGGTACACGAGAGGGTGGGTGGCCAGCACCACGCCCGATCGCCTTTGTCTCCCCAGTGGCGATGTTTACTTCACACCTCACCAGATACTCATTTGAGGCTGAGTCGACCGAGGGAAAACCCAGGAAAAGTTCAGATAATCGTCACTGACTTTGGCCGTGAGCGGGAATCTAACTCGGGTGGCCAGGTTCGTAGCGCAGTGCGCTAACCGCTGCACCACCGCTCCCCACCATCGCCGCCACCAAGACCACCACCGTCACCGCGACGTCCTACAAGCACACCAACAACGCCACTCTCTTTATTGTTGGTGGGGGTGGTGGTGGGTGGGGGGGGGGGGCGTGACCCCTGAACTCGGGCAGACCCCGGCTTTTGGAAGAGGTCAGTCCCATCGAGGGCGATGGGGGCCGCGACAACAGCGCGAGGGGAAGATCGCAGGGGTCCGAGCGGGGTGGCGGTCGACCTCGTCCACTGATTTACCGAGCCGCCGCCGCCGCCGAGATCGAGGGGCTCCGACAGCCAGCCGCTGTTGCCCGCTACGATCCGATTTGTGATTTTCCCGTGGTCCCGTTGGTCAACTGCGGCTCGGGTCCTTGTCGTAGGTAGTTCGTGTGTATCTGCAATAATGATACTCATAATAAGTATGCCTATGTATTGGTGCGTGTGTGGTGTGTGGTATATCGTGAGGAGCTACAAACCCAACGACACGAGTTCGATTCCCGCTCGCAGCATCAACATTGGTTGCGAATATCTGAAACGGTCATGGGCCTCCCTTAGGTCTACTCAACCTTAAACTAGTACCTGGTGCAATGTGTAAACATCAGCGCTGCGTACTTAATTGTATGCGTAGGCTTTCATCCAGCTCAATACCATGGTCCACTGAGCCACCATTCCAACACACTCACGGGCGGTGGTGGCAATGATCCTGGACTGTAATCCAGCACTCTGAAGGCAGCAGCGAGGGTTGGTGGATTACTCACGCCTTCTCGCCGGGCGAAGGTGGTACAGCATGGCGCCACGGTGGCGAGATGTTAACTGCCTCGCCAGGTATACAGGGGGTCGTGGGTTCGATCTCGACCCTGACGCCTGCTGCTGTATATTTGGAGTTTGCGTGTCTCTCTCGTGGATTTTCCTCCGGGTCCTCCGGTTTTCACCTCCACATTTAGAATCAACTGCAACACGCGTTTCGAGCATTTGGCTGCAATTCATTTTCACGTGAGAAGCCCACTTCATTGTGGTATCATCTGTGGTCAGGTCGCTTCAGCAAAATATCTAAGTAGCTCAGTTGGTCTTCTCTGGTAATATTAACAAAAATGTTTTTAGTCTATAGTAGTTTTGAAAGTGGACTAATCGCCATCTGTTACCATCTGTATGGGGATAGAGCGTTGCCCCATCGCACGCCGAGTTTTTTCTCCAGGTGCTCCGGCTTCCTCCCCACGTGCATAACAATAATAATAATAAGCACAAATCACCGTCATTTATTGGCTGAAAACAACTACATCAACAAAATAAAAACATCTACAAAATAAAAACCCAGAGTAGCAGAAGCAGCAGAACCCTCCTGTGATCGAACCCTACGACTCCTGCACAAATTAGTAACATTGTAATAACATGCTATAATCACAATTATTATTAAAAAGCGACAATCACACTGCGCTCTATCACTGCGGTAAGGCATTCCCATAAACACAAGTCGCAGCAAAACAGCGCTTATTTTACAACCTGCGGGCAGGCGGGCGCGAATCCGATGCCTGATAACAAAAACGACCATAACCACCTGGAGGCGCCTCGCTGCTCACGCTGCTGTTACGGTAATGATTTATTTATCATTTATACAAAGTTGTAGTGCTGCTGCTACTGGTGCTGCTGGTGCTGCTGCTGGTGGTGGTTTAGAGGGCAGGTGATATTTTTTTGATGGGGGGGTTCTTTTGGCTGTCGGCCAACTCTTGTCCACCCCCAGCTGGCGCTGACCCACCTACCCCCACCCACCTACCCCCACCCACCTACCCCCACCCACCTACCCCCACCTACCTACCCCCACCTACCCCCACCCACCTATCCCTACCCTCCCCCACCCACCTACCCCCACCTACCCCCACCCTCCCCCACCCACCTACCCCCACCCACCTACCCCCACCTACCTACCCCCACCTACCCCCACCCACCTATCTCCACCCTCCCCCACCCACCTACCCCCACCTACCCCCACCCTCCCCCACCCACCTACCCCCACCCTCCCCCACCCTCCCCCACCTACCCCCACCTACCCCCACCTACCCCCACCCTCCCCCACCCACCTACCCCCACCCTCCCCCACCTACCCCCACCCTCCCCCACCCACCTACCCCCACCCTCCCCCACCTCACCCCCTCCCTCCCCCACGCCCTGCCGCCCGGCACCCGTGTTTGGTGTTGACACGCGAGCCGCGCATTCCTGCACCTGGGAGCCTCTCCGCCAATCACTCGCAGCCGAGACCCGTGGGAAAAAAACTAAAAAACGATTTCCATCCCCAGGCGACGGGCGGTGGCGAGGCCCTGTGGGTGGGGTGGTGGGGGGGGTGTCGGGGGGTGACAACGCCACGAGACACCGGCGCACCTGCCTGTACCCGCCATCCGTGCTGGCGGCGGTGGTGGTGGTGATGATGATGATGACTGCGATGGTGGTGGTGGTGGTAGTGGTGGCGGTGATGCTGGTCGTGGTGGTTGTGGTGTGGGCGGTTATGGTGAGCGGCGGTGTAGCGATTAGCGCGCCAGCTCTACGAACCCGGCAACCCGAGTTCGAATCCCGCTCGTGGTCAATATCGGCGAAGGTTATTTTAACCGGTCCTGGTCCTCCCCTAGGTGGACTCAGCCTCAAATGAGGACCTGGTGCGGTTCGTAAGCAACATCAGCACTGGGGAGATAAAGGAGGTCGGGCGTAGTGCTGCTGACAACCCACCTCCTCGTGTGCCGTGCCGACCTTCATAGGTGCTACTCGCTCACAGCACTTGCCCCAACAGCGTGTTGTGGCTATAGGGGGCATCTTTGGTGGCGGTGGCGCTGCTGGTGGCGGTAATGGTGATGATGACCGTGGTGATGGTGGTGGCAGGGGTGGTGATGATGATGACTAAGATGATGGTGGTGGGATCGGTTTGTGGAGTGGTGAGTGCAGTCGTTAACCCACCGTTCTACGAACCCAGTGACTCGGTTGTAATATCTTTTCTGAATCGTGTACGATGATGGTAGTTGTGTAAACAATGTCGTAAATAAACCGCTGTAGTCTGCGCTACTTCAACGGAGGAATAGTGATCTCTGTCTCTCGTTGTGCAGGTGGTGGTGATGATATAGGTGGTGTTGGTGGGGCAGTTGTTAGCACACTATACACCACGAACATAGTCACCTGAGTTCGATTCCCGGTCGATGGCTAACGTCAATGGAGAGTGATATTTGGACTGGTCCTGGGTCTCCCACAAGGTTTACTCAGCCTTAAATGAATACCTGTGAACGTCACACCTATCTGCCCTGTGTCTGTGTTGGTAATCGTGATTGACAGCGATGGTGGTGGTGAAGCTGGTGGGAGTGTTGGTTTAGACGATGGTAGTAGTGATGGTGTAGGTGGTGGTAGTGGTGGTGTAGTTAATGGTGGTGGTGTAGTTAAGGCTGGTGGTGTAGGTGATGGTAGTGGTGGTGTAGGTGATAGTAGTGGTGGTGTAGGTGATGGTAGTGGTGGTGTAGGTTAGGTGATGGTAGTGGTGGTGCAAGTGATGGTGGTGACGGTAATAATTGTTTAGGAGGAGGAGGTGGTGCTGGTGTGGAGGGAAGTTGTCAGAGTGGTGAGTGCACTGTGATGCCACCTCAGAAACCCAAGTTCGATTCCCAGCCACGTCTGACGTCTGTCCGCAGTGAGTGACGTGGACCTGTCCAGGCTCTCCCATGAGGTTCCCTCTCTCTTGAGTGCCCGCTGTGTGGTGTCAACATCAGTCACACCACTCGCTGGTGCACCGATTTCGACCTTAATAGGTGCTCGCGAACAGCACCTACCCCCCCCCCCCCAAAAGAGTCTGTGCAGGCTGATTGGTGTTGATGGTGGCTGGAAGTGCTGATGGTGGATTTGATTACTAAAGTTGGCGTAAGAATGTTGTAAATAATGAAGTAGCGACGAAGATGATGGTGGCGGTGGCGGTGGTGAGAATAGCGGTGGTGATGGTTGAGGCAGTCTTGCTGATATAGATCGTACTGTTGATGGTGATGTTTGCCATGATGAGCTGTTAGTTTGGTGATCTGCTAGGATCAAGACCTGCCAGACCGGTGGAGCTGTGAGGCTGGTTTGCTGGCAGGGCAGTGAGCTGGCAGGGTGGTAAACTATTCGGTTAGTCAGCTGGTAGGCTGGTTAGCTGAGTTAGGGACGAGACTTTGTGTGGTTTGCTCAGATAATGTCACGAGACGGATTCTTTTTTTCCCTGTGCTGTGTGACCTTGTGTCACTCACACTTGATGCCGGGCGTGATTAGGTGAAAGTTGATAATGACGGCGCTGATAGCTGCTCGGGGATAAGGTTCTGATTTTGCGTGCGTCCACGTGTGAGTGTGTGGACTTGCCGATGACCGGTACCAGCGGTGTCAAGATCGGCCTCTGTGGAGGAGGCTCGTGAAGGACTGCTGCTGCTACTGGTCAGTTGGAGGCAGTCGCCCTCCAGCAACAACGGAGGGCAGTTGAGCGACACTCACAACAACGAGCAGAACGCCGGGCGGATAAAACATAGCAAGTTGGCACAGTAGGAGGCACAGCAGGTATTGCATCGGCCAGTCATCTCAGTCAATCGACCCATGGCACCAGCTGGGTCTGCCCCGTGACCTCCTGCCGGCGGGCGTTCGACACTTCACGTGGCCTCAACGTGCACCTAGCCTGGCACAGGCATCGTGGTGACGTCACCGCCACTTAGTGGCGAATGGCGGTTGTTGTGTGTCTGTGAATTGTATCGTAACTTATGGGACCTTTCTTTGCCAGTATTAAAATATAACAATAGGTTTTACCCTTTCTGGCAATTAAACAGGTGTCAAGATGTTAAAACACCAAACAGAATCCTTATTCAAGGAATCCTGTCTGCATTGACCACACGTACTTGTGGCGAACATGCAAACAAAAACATGCTCTGATTATAATATGATGCATTGTCTTTGAAACTGATTGGTCCACACCAGAGGACAGCTTTGGTCTGCATGGTGTTTCAACATCTTGGCATCTGTTTTATTTCCAGAAGGGGTAAACCCCATTGTTACGTATCGTATCTTGATGGGGAGCGGTGGCAAAGTGCTTAGTGAATCTCATCTGGACCAATTCTGGGCCTTCCCTACGTCGACTCAGCCTCATACGAGTACCTGGTGCGGCGTGTAGTCATCAGCACTGCGGAGACAAAGGCGGCCGGGCGTGGTGTTGGTCACCCGGCCCTATCGTGCGCCATGCCGGCCTTCAAAGGTGCTCGCTAACAGCACTTGCCCCAACAATCTGCTAAGGTTATACGGGGGATCTTTGTCTTTGTATGCACCTGTACAGGTCATTCGCAGTGATGACGCGAGGTGACGATGCACACGCGGGCCCAGGTCAGTGACCCCGAGTGACCCCAAGGGTCTCTGACCCGAGCGGGTGGAATGCGTTTTTCCACTGCTATCCGGGCCATTCCTCGCTCAAATGTGGGCTGCGTTCGCTCTGTTTTGAGTTCCCCTTGCCATGAGTGACCAATCACGTCTTCAATTACCCCCCCCCCATTCCATCTCACCTATGTCCCCTCCCCCACGCCCCTATTAACCACACCTGCCGTCAGAGCGATGTGTTTGAGAACACACAAACACAGAGGTGGCCGGGTGGCTCAGAGATCAGGGCCTTGGATTTTTTTTTTAGAAAATCCACGCTTCATCCGCTCACTGTGATTGCGAATTAACTGCGCAAAAAATTCAAATTTTGGTTACATGCTTAATTTGGTTAAATCCCATCTCTGATGGAATTAAATGACTCGCTTTGATACAGTCGTCCTGCCACGAGCATTACCCTCACATGCGGAGCAGGTGGGGAAGTGCTGCCCCCCGCCCCATACTGTGTGGAGCAGAGGTCTCTTGAAAAATGGAGCTCAAAAGTTGCTCTGCGATATCCACTTCCGTGGGCTGTTCTCTAACACGCGAGGGGTATGGGTGGAGGGTTCCCAACGGATGGTTCGCGATGAAAATTGGTGAAATATTACGAAAAAATCAGAAGAGTCACTAACCGATACATTTTATTTTCTCTGATTGTGCCAAGCTGCTATAATTCAGAAATTATTTCGCAACAGGCACTAATAGAAAATAAATCGAATATAAAAGACAACTGGTTTTTTTTGCATAAATGATTCGGACGTGGCTCCGAGAGGACTGTCAAAACCGCGCTGCTGCCATCACATCACAGGGACAGAATGTGGCGATGCGGCTCCTGTAAGTGCCAACGACATTCTCTGTTGCGGTTAAAATAAAGCACTCTGTTCTGTACACACTCTACACAACAACAACAACAAAAATTGCCCACTCATCTTATCCAAGCTCGACATGTCGTCATTCATCGGGTTGGCACTCCACCCCGTGTGTCGGTGATCCTGATGGAATTCCACATTCCATTGGCGGGAGCACGATTTCCTGCCACGGGGATGCACTTGGGGGCAGTGTCAGCGAGGGCTGGCTGAGTCTGCCGCCTCCGCCTCGTCGCGCCGTGGCTGACACGAGCCGCGCGCGGCTCTCGTGAAACATTCGCCCCGCGGGTGCGAACCACGGGGCGAGGAGCGTGGCGCCGGGCGTGAGAGCGGCTCGCGTCCTCCCTCCCTCCCCCTGCCCCCCTCCCTGCCCCCTTGCCCCCCTCCCTCCCCCTCCTTCCTCTCCGCGTGTGCGCTCCGCGTTTGGCGCATGGGCGTGAAGGTCGCGCGCGCCCCCCCCACCCCCCTCGTTAGAGATCCGCGGAAGTTCCCGGCGCGGATTTTTTTTTCAGACAAAGTGGAAACCTCAAGTTGGGTTGAACCTCCACCCACACCCCCTCCCTTAACACCGTGGGTGATTATTGTTTTTGTTTATAATTTAACAATCGCAATAATAACGCATACACTATGCACACTAATTGGTATCATGTAACATGACCATTATTATATGCTAATAATCATGTATTTATCTATCCAGGAGAGCCACACTGATTCGTATGACTTTTTAAGCAGCGTCGATGAGTGTTTGTACTGCATGTGCGAAGCAACGGCAAGCCCCGGAGAAAATCCCACACGTGCGAGGGGGCAACGCTGTATCCCCACACACACAGAAATAGATGGCGATGAGTCAACTTGCTGTACTGCCTTCTCCTGGCGAGCCAGAGTGCGGCTCCTCCTCCTCAACGCCCACTCGCGTGAAGGGAGTCTCAGAACGTCCTCCACAGATCAGGATTACAGGCCACGTGCAAAGCCACCCAAGACGTCCACAATTGTGGGACGTCAACGTGCAACATCGCTGCGGATCGTGGTCCCACAGATGTCTCGCACAGACTTGTTTTGTATTTAAAAAAAAACTATGTGCTTGTGACCCTGCTAGTTGCAAGTCAAAGTTATGATAATGCATCGGGGGTTTTTTTTCGAGTTGTGTGCCAGTGACAGAAGCACGTGGAAGGGGGTTGGACTCGAGCATGTCATGTCGTGGGGGGGAAAGAACATATGAACGGGAAAGGGAAGACATAAGACCAAAGGAGATTTGAGAGGGAAAGGATGGAAAAGGGAAGGAGATATGGGAGCAATTGGTTCAGGCGCGAGCAGGATCGGGGAGGATGAGGCTGCATCAGTGTGTCCACGCTGCTGCTGCTGCTGCACGGAGCGGCGTTTGTCTTCACAGTGGGTGGTGCGGAGAGGCGATGGGAAAATATAACGGCGACACTTTCCGATGTTAGGAAAATCGACGTCGGTAAAATCCCAAAGTGGAGCAGTGCGAGGGAAGGAGCAGAAAGAGAAGTGACCTGCAGTGTGGTGAGTGGGTAGGTGGGTGAGTGGGTAGGTGAGTGGGTAGGTGAGTGGGTGAGTGGGTAGGTGAGTGGGTGGGTGGGTGAGTGGGTAGGTGAGTGAGTGGGTGATTGGGTAGGTGAGTGAGTGGGTGAGTGAGTTGGCGGGTGAGTGGGGGGTGAGTTGGCGGGTGAGTGGGTAGGTGAGTGGGTGGGTGAGTTGGCGGGTGAGTGGGGGGGGGTGAGTTGGCGGGTGAGTGGGCGGTGAGTGGGCGGGTGAGTTGGCGGGTGAGTGGGGGGGGGGTGAGTTGGCGGGTGAGTGGGCGGTGAGTGGGTGGGTGAGTTTGCGGGTGAGTGGGGGGGGGTGAGTTGGCGGGTGAGTGGGCGGTGAGTGGGCGGGTGAGTGGGTAGGTGAGTGGGCGGGTGAGTGTGTTGTTGTAACCTGCGGGTGTGGTGGTTGTTGGTGGTTGAACACAGCGTGGAAGACACGAAACAATCAGCCTGGTAATGAACCGATCCTATTACAGGGTCATTCTTGTAAATCATCTTACGGCTGAATGCTTCTGACCCGCGTAAGCAAATCAAAGCGAATTTCAATCAGCGAGTGACGTTGGCGTGAGGAGTCGACCCGTGGCAGTCGCGAGAGAAGAGTGACGAGGAGAACCGCACCCGTGCACCATCAACCCCAGCAGCTTGCTGGGGTTGATGGTGCTTGCTGGGGTTGATGGTGCTTGCTGGGGTTGATGGTGCTTGCTGGGGTTGATGGTGCTTGCTGGGGTTGATGGTGCTTGCTGGGGTTGATGGTGCTTGCTGGGGTTGATGGTGCTTGCTGGGGTTGATGGTGCTTGCTGGGGTTGATGGTGCTTGCTGGGGTTGATGGTGCTTGCTGGGGTTGATGGTGCTTGCTGGGGTTGATGGTGCTTGCTGGGGTTGATGGTGCTTGCTGGGGTTGATGGTGCTTGCTGGGGTTGATGGTGCTTGCTGGGGTTGATGGTGCTTGCTGGGGTTGATGGTGCTTGCTGGGGTTGATGGTGCTTGCTGGGGTTGATGGTGCTTGCTGGGGTTGATGGTGCTTGCTGGGGTTGATGGTGCTTGCTGGGGTTGATGGTGCTTGCTGGGGTTGATGGTGCTTGCTGGGGTTGATGGTGCTTGCTGGGGTTGATGGTGCTTGCTGGGGTTGATGGTGCTTGCTGGGGTTGATGGTGCTTGCTGGGGTTGATGGTGCTTGCTGGGGTTGATGGTGCTTGCTGGGGTTGATGGTGCTTGCTGGGGTTGATGGTGCTTGCTGGGGTTGATGGTGCTTGCTGGGGTTGATGGTGCTTGCTGGGGTTGATGGTGCTTGCTGGGGTTGATGGTGCTTGCTGGGGTTGATGGTGCTTGCTGGGGTTGATGGTGCTTGCTGGGGTTGATGGTGCTTGCTGGGGTTGATGGTGCTTGCTGGGGTTGATGGTGCTTGCTGGGGTTGATGGTGCTTGCTGGGGTTGATGGTGCTTGCTGGGGTTGATGGTGCTTGCTGGGGTTGATGGTGCTTGCTGGGGTTGATGGTGCTTGCTGGGGTTGATGGTGCTTGCTGGGGTTGATGGTGCTTGCTGGGGTTGATGGTGCTTGCTGGGGTTGATGGTGCTTGCTGGGGTTGATGGTGCTTGCTGGGGTTGATGGTGCTTGCTGGGGTTGATGGTGCTTGCTGGGGTTGATGGTGCTTGCTGGGGTTGATGGTGCTTGCTGGGGTTGATGGTGCTTGCTGGGGTTGATGGTGCTTGCTGGGGTTGATGGTGCTTGCTGGGGTTGATGGTGCTTGCTGGGGTTGATGGTGCTTGCTGGGGTTGATGGTGCTTGCTGGGGTTGATGGTGCTTGCTGGGGTTGATGGTGCTTGCTGGGGTTGATGGTGCTTGCTGGGGTTGATGGTGCTTGCTGGGGTTGATGGTGCTTGCTGGGGTTGATGGTGCTTGCTGGGGTTGATGGTGCTTGCTGGGGTTGATGGTGCTTGCTGGGGTTGATGGTGCTTGCTGGGGTTGATGGTGCTTGCTGGGGTTGATGGTGCTTGCTGGGGTTGATGGTGCTTGCTGGGGTTGATGGTGCTTGCTGGGGTTGATGGTGCTTGCTGGGGTTGATGGTGCTTGCTGGGGTTGATGGTGCACACGTTTTAGAGTTTTGGTCGGAGTTGCTGCCTACTCCTGATCTCTGCTGCTGTGCCGCGTGGGAGCCGTGTGTGTGCATGTGTGTGAGCTGTGTGTGTGTGTGTGTGAGCTGTGTGTGTGTGTGTGAGCTGTGTGTGTGTGTGAGCTGTGTGTGTGTGTGTGAGCTGTGTGTGTGTGAGCTGTGTGTGTGTGAGCTGTGTGTGTGTGTGTGAGCTGTGTGTGTGTGTGTGAGCTGTGTGTGTGTGTGTGAGCTGTGTGTGTGTGTGAGCTGTGTGTGTGTGTGAGCTGTGTGTGTGTGTGAGCTGTGTGTGTGTGTGAGCTGTGTGTGCTGTGTGTGTGTGTGTGAGCTGTGTGTGTGTGTGAGCTGTGTGTGAGCTGTGTGTGTGCTGTGTGTGTGTGTGTGAGCTGTGTGTGTGTGTGAGCTGTGTGTGTGCTTTTCCCACGCCGCCTCCAAATCAAACCGCCGCTCCTGCGGTCGGGCACCTTGCCAGACCCCCCCTCTCCACCCCTTCCTCCTGTGTGTGGCGAGCACAAAGACCACTCTTAAAGCTCAAAAGAAGCCATTGTGCGTCTTAAGGGTCCAGGTGTGTATAGTGTTGTACAAAAAATATATAATTATACTGTCGGAGTAACAATAATGGTCATAAAAACGAATGCCTTCCCGAGTGTCCTTGGCGAGCCGTCGCCAGCTGAGTCACGATCAATCAATCCAGTGCTAGGCTCAAGGCGCCTCCCTGTGCGCTAGTCACGTGGAGTTGTTTTACCATACTTATTTTACCATACCGCCGCGCTGGAACTTGTCTCTGATTCGGATTTGATTGCTTGATCCACGTGCTCTTCTATATATATGTATGTATGTCGAACTTTTTCGCACCGTACGTAGACAACCCCGCTAATCGGAGTTGCGTGGAAGGTCAACAAACTAAAACACAAAGAGCTGCTCTCAAGACAATGAGAAAAGTTCACGGGGATAGAATTCTGTCTCCCAGTGTGGAATGCCGACGAAGGCCAGTTTGTGTAACCTACTCAGAGGTGACTTCTCCAGCTGTGCGTCGAGATAGACAGACTTCAATCGCTGCCTACAAGCCACCTGTGCCGAAACACGGAGGTGACTGGCAAACACAATGGGAGGAGAAGAGCGGAAGAGTTGGCAACAGAAGCGTGGTGGTGGTGGTGGGGGGGGGGTAGCTGTTTGATCAGAATTAAAGTGAGAGACGCGTGGGCTGATTTCGACTCAAGAATACATTTGCATGAGTCTGTGTATCTGTAAACAATTATTATTTTTTATTTATCGTAAAATTGTAATGATTAGAATAGTTTCCACTCGTGATGCGCCTCTGCTGTTCTGTGTTCGCTTGCTGTCGAAGCGAGAAAACGACTCGGAGGCGCGAGGGGGAACCACAGACAACAATTGCCCGAGCTCTGTGGTCCTCGACATATTGAGATGTTATCGGCCAATTCACGCTTGGTTTACGCATGGGAGGAAACCGGAGCACCCGGATGAACCCCACGCGTGCGAGGGGGAAACACTCGATCCCGTACAGAGGAAACTGGTGGAGTTCACATTGTGCTGCTCCGCGTTCTCCTGACAAGCCGGGGTTTGTTGCCTCTAACAACTGTACAGTTGCATTTAAGAGCATTCTCTAATTAAGTAAACTGAGAGACGGAGAGAGAAGAGCAATCGGTGGATGAACACAAATAAATACATTCCACATTCCTTTGCCAGGAATTATTGTTCCTTCTGGGATAGCAGAAGTTGATTGACGCTGGAGGAAGACATTGCTGGTGAGCGGTGGGTTCACCCTGTTCGGGATTTAAACGCAATTCTCATAACCAGTGGCCCTCTTGTTTCACTGACTGAGTGATGTTCCAGCCGTTTCAGTTTATAAAGCATTGTGTGTGTGCAATGTGTACACATTAGCACTGGGGAGACAAAGGCGGCTGGGAGTGGTGCTGGCCACCCAACCCCTCATGTTTTTTCCTGGATTTTTCTGTTTGCGCGTAGTCCCTTTAAGATGTTTCTTTTTCATGTTTTCGTTTGTTGCGGCTCACAGGGCTATACCAAATAAATGAAACTGAAATGTGCCCTGTTGCCCTTCATAGGTGCTCCTCACTAACCGCACTTGCCCCATGAGTCTGTTCAGGCCATACGAGGAGGCACCTTTGTATGTGTGTAAGACATATGCTCACTAGTAGCACTTGCCTTAACAGTCAAAGATAGAAAAATCATCTTATTTCAAATATACTGTATACACATTAATTGATGGAGCAGCAGCTATGGTGTATCCACTATGCACTGCTGGACAAAAATTAAACCTGCCCACACTGTCAACATCACTCACAATCCTTGCTGTGCAAGCGTACCTGATGATTTAAACAACAACAACAAACATTGATTTGATTATTTTGTTTGTAATTCACATAATTTTTTATTGTGTTTCTTCATTTGACTTCATTTTCCTTGGCCACCGACTATGCCAGCCAATGAGAGAGCGCCCGCCGGCAGGCAGACGGAAGGCTGTCTCAGTCTCACTTCGTCAATTATTTTATGGCGGCTATTGGGTTATCTCCCCCCAACTCCCCATGCCATAAAACGGCAAAATGACAACCACCAGCACGGTACCGCCATCATCACCATGGCCTCCTCTCCGCGCGGCCACGTGAACTCGCATTCACACGGTGAGACAACACGACGCATGGGGAACAAACACAACCCTGACTGGGTCTGTGTGCGTGTGTGTGCGCGTGTGTGTATGTGCGCGTGTGTGTGCGAACGTGCGTGTGTGTGTGCGCGTGCGCGTGTGTGTGTGTGCGCGTGTGTGTGTGCGCGTGTGTGTGCGCGCGTGTGTGTGTGTGCGCGTGTGTGTGCGCGCGTGTGTGTGCGCGCGTGTGTGTGTGTGTGCGCGTGTGTGTGTTCTGGCCACCCACCCCCTCGCGTGCCGCGTGCCGGCCTTCGAAGGTGCTACTCGCTAACAGCACTTGCCCCTACGGTATGGTAATGCTACACGGGGGGTGGGGGGTGTTTCGTATTTTGTGTGTGTGTGTGTGCAGTGTACGTGTGACGATTATCGGAATATCGATTAAATTATCTGAGGATTGTCACCAGTGACGGTTGTCTAAACCGGTCCCGGGCCTTCCCTAGGTCGACTCAGCCTCAAATGAGTATCTGGTGTGATGTGTGAACATCTCCACTAGGGAGACAAAGGCGTCCGGGCGTGGTGCTGGCCACCCACCCTTTCATAGGTTACTCAAGAACAGCACTTGCTTTAGCAGTCTATTAAAGTCTATACGGGGGATCTTTGTCTGTGTGTGTAACATGTGTGTGTGTGTGCGTACGTGCCACACTTTGTTGTCAACACAAGTGCAAGACGGCACCAGACCGTCAGCCACAACACGTCAACACGACTCCCTCCCCGGCCCTCGGCCGCTATCAGTGTGGGAACCTGGGGCTGCCGGGGCGCCGGGTATGGAGGGGCGAGGGGGTGGAGGGGCCAGGGGATGGAGGGGCGAGGGGGTGGAGGGGCGAGGGGGTGGAGGGGCGAGGGGATGGAGGGGCGAGGGGATGGAGGGGCGAGGGGGTGGAGGGGCGAGAGGATGGAGGGGCGAGGGGGTGGAGGGGCCAGGGGATGGAGGGGCGAGGGGATGGAGGGGCGAGGGGATGGAGGGGCGAGGGGGTGGAGGGCGAGGGGGTGGATGGGCGAGGGGATGGAGAGGCGAGGGGGTGGAGGGGCGAGGGGGTGGAGGGCGAGGGGATGGAGTGGCGAGGGGGCGGAGGGGTGAGGGGATGGAGGGGCGAGGGGGTGGAGGGGCGAGGGGATGGAGGGGCGAGGGGATGGAGGGACGAGGGGGCGGAGGGGTGAGGATGCTCGCCCCACACACGCACGGCGGTGGCGGTGCGTCACGTGGGCACGCCGATCCCGTCCAGACCGCCCGAGCGAGCCAAGTTTTGTCTTCTAATTGCGTGGGAAAGCCACAAAGACAATGGCAATTTCGAGTGAGCTCCCCCCCCAGGTATCTTGGGAGAGATATACATCATGTTTATAATCACTAGCATGACAAGTTAGAAATGTGTTAAACTCCTTTTGTTTAGCTGTTGCAATTGTGATAGTATCGTTTGTTGCTGACCGCTAGTGTTTTGGGGGCTTTGGGAATGCTGTACTCAGGCAGTTGCCGTCAAAAAACTAAGGGTTTTTCACATGTATGTTATTAAAAAAAAGATTTAAAATATATATGTTGAAAGAAGTTCAACACACAAACTTTGCAACATCGATTCCTACGATGCTGCTGATGATCCGTACATAAATTAAATCACACAGATTACGCCAGAAATTGTGCTTACTTAAAGTTTACCATCCCATATAGCACAACGCAAGTACACATGCCAACGTTGGGCCAACGTTACCATGGAATATTGCATCAACGTTCGGCCAACGTTGCCGTTTGGTTGGAACCATTGTCTCAAAGTTGATGCAACATTCCACGTTGACTGGGAAATTCCTCGTATGTTATTCCCGTGAGTAACAATAACCGCCGTAACAAAACACGTTTTGAAGTCCTATTTGGTGGGGACAACATTCCACATTTTTATTTCATGAAAAATCAACGTAAGGAAATAAACCGGCACCAAAAGAGGGTAATTTACGGCTGAAAAATAAACACGGACAAAGCCAGCGGCGATGGTGTTTGTGTAGCTCTCTCTCTCTTGTTTAATTTTTATTTGCGTGTGGATGCTGTGGATGAGGCCACTAAAATCCCAGGGCAAACACTGACTCGGGCGCGCGCTGGGCCCTCCACTCCAGACCTGAAGCTGCAGCAGTAGCAGCTGCCCGCAAGCATTTGGGAGCAAATAAACTACCCCCAAAACACCCGGCGTTACCAACACAAACATACACAAGCACACGCACACAAACACACAACACACACCAACACACACACACAAGCACACGCACACAAACACATAACACACACCAACACACAAGCACACGCACACAAACACACACCAACACACACACACAAGCACACGCACACAAACACACAACACACACCAATACACACACGGGGAGGGGAGAGAAAGAAAATTGTCCTCTGTAAACCTGCACGGCCTAATTACGGGCACTGTTCGGCCTGCACGGGGGGGGGGCGGAGGGGATAAACACTAACCCTGAGGAATCACCGCCGTGCCCAGAGTTCCGGGCGGGATTTGGACATTCCTGGGCGTTCCTCCTCCAGGATGGGGTCGTCTCGGACCCCGAGAGGTTGGAGAGCGACGCTGCTAATTAAACCGGAGACAGGGCCTCGGCCTGCCTCGCTCGCGTTTAGTTGGTGCGTGCGGTTGCTGCTACCTTAGAGGTCGTGCTACAATGAAGTAAAAGAAAGATTTCATTCGAAAAATATTTTTTTTATTCTGCCGCTGTTGTTAAAAACATTTAAATTAAAAGCAGCTGGCTGGCATTTTTTTTTTAAATTGCTTTGAAGGCAAAACATTTATTTGGCATACATCTAATTTCCACAGGCAAACTTAAACAAAAAAGAGCAACTTTAAATTAAAAACATTTCAACTGTGCTTCTGACATCCTACCTGAATGTGAAAATTGTTGCTCTGCATCTACATCAGCAGCCAAATCGAAAGAAGGTTTGCGGACCCGCCGAGATGCCTTCTTCCGCAAGGCGGATTCTCCCCGCTGCACAGTTTTTACCGTGAATTCGTAACGAGATGGTGGGGTCGTGGAACCGCCGACGCAGTGGTGAGCGCATGACGCTGTTAACCCAGCCGCAGCCAGAGTTCGATGCCGGACCACAGCTAACATCAGTGGTGAATTGTATCTGAAGTTGCCACTGCCCGGGTGTGATGAAAAGTTTAACCCACGCGACCGACATGGAGAGGGGCCTTCATCCAGCAGTGCTGTGAACTGTAACGAGACTAACGTACTCTGGGTTGAGAAAGGGTGACGCAGCAATGGGGAGGGGGGATCTCCCAGAGTGGCCGCAGTTAGGAGCCAATTGCTTTTAAGAGACGAACACGAATAGTCGCCCGTGGTCACTGGGAGCCTCTTTCTCAGCGCAGCTGTACGAATGCACCCCCTGCTGCTGTCTGCAGGAATCGATCATCCGACTGTTCTGTCCGACGATGAAGATCATCATCATCATTGACTGAAAGCATGGCCGGATGAACCCACAGGCTCGGAAGGCCCTCTCGTATTTTGTATCGCGGCCATTGGAACGTTTTTTGGGTCTATTAATTGACGATGACGTCATTCATGACTTTGCCGCGACAGCTAAAGCAGGAAAATAAGATCTTGATTAAATAAATGAGTGCCGCGAGTGATATATGTTTGATGAATTTGCCTGGAACCCCAATACATTTGTTAATTTTTACATTGGTAAATATATCAATATATGTTATGACTTTTTTGCAATATGTATAACATAGATAGGCCCTTCCATCCTATTAGCCTTAGGCCCCTCATAACCTTGATTGAAATGTATACGGGTTGGTTCACTGTCACCCTCAGGTAGGGTCAATTTAAACTAAACTAAAGCTAAACTATTTTTTATTTTACCAGGTAAGACCCACTGAGCCATGTAACTCTTTTTCAGAAGTAACCTGGCCACAAATGATAGCTGAAATAAGGTGGCTTACCATGTGGAAATTTATAGCAGCCAAATACTCTGAACGCATGTTTCTAAATGTGGAGGGGGAAACCCGGAGGTCCCGGAGAGAAAACCACGTGACCATATACAGGCGTCAGGGTCGGGATAGATCCCACGACCACCTGTATACCAGGCGAGGGAGTTAACATATCCTAGCCACCGTGACGCCCCAAACAGCTATCGTCTTGTCCAACGGCGCTGAGCAACCGACCATAAGTTCCCTTGAAGAAGACCGCACCTCCGATTTGCAACGGTTGGCTACGTACGGTGCGATTAAAGTTCATTGTACATAAACACGTACAAGACTGCACAGGGATGTGTGAGGTACAGCCCAAGGCGCTTCCTTCTGCTTGTGTTTGCGCTCAGCAGCAACAGCAGCAGCAGATTGTCAAATTCCCAGCTTGTGTCTTGCAGGTCAGTGTCTGAGCTTCCCCCAAAACTGTTTTTTTAAACCGCTAAAACAAGGGATTAACAACTAAAAATCTTCTTTAAAATGTCACGGTCGGGCGTTCTCTCATCGTTCTGCCTTCGTCCTCTGTGTGACATCGCCACGTAAGGATGTAGGTTGGACTTCTTTCGCACCATACGTAGCCGGCCGTTCTAATCGGAGTTGTGGGAAGGAGGTGCGGGAAGCTACCGCACTGGTGTATTTAAATCATGTCATAGTGAGGTCACGAACATGCATCATGACTCGCGTGGCTATCACGTTTAAGTATTTCTTCCTTACTACATACGTGTGTGTATGTTAGACTCCATGGGAGACACGACTTTGGCCACAGTTGCCCCATGCAATGCGCTCCTGTAAAAAGTTTAAAAAGAAGTCCTGCTTGTGATGATGAAGGTTGTTTGCTCTTAATAACAACTCGTCTCTTTGTGAACTCACACACACACAAAGTGTGTGGCTTGGAAAGTCCCAATTGGGTCTTTTAAGGGGTGGGGGTGTATATTCCATTGCCATTTAGAACGTCATTTAGCCGGTTACTGCGGCTATTTATTGCGAACACTCCCAAACTTTACCCTCGCGGTGTTAAAGGTCGCGGTAAGTTCAGAGGTCACTCGGGGCCTCTTTTGTCGGTCGGGTCTGAAACAGACTTTGAAATCGCGCGCGATTGCGTCCGTCCATGCTCGTTTGATCTTGGCCCAGACTTGGATACGGGGAGGGGGGGGCTGTGGGTGAAGTGGTTGCGGTGGTGGTGGTTGTGGAGGCAGTGATGCGGGCATGCCGCGGGGGGGGGGGGGCAGGGAGGGGCGGGGGGGGTCAAAGGTCCCATGAATGGGCCCGTGGAAGAGGCCGAGCGACAGACGGTCGCATTGTGACCCCTGCAAAGGTCATCCGTGATTATCGGTGTGTAAAAGACTCCAGCGGAGAGTTAATTTTTGTCAGTCTGTTTTCGGGGCGGGCAGCAGAACCTTGGGCGCTTGCGGCCATCTGTGTGCAGAGAGGAGAGTTTAACGGTTCAGAAAACTGTTGGGCTCTCTCCCTGCGCCGCCCACGAGGCACAGCACAGGACACTGAGCTGAATGGTCCGGGGTTCAGGGTGGTGCGCATCCGTCCGTGTGCGCGTGCACGTGGCGTCCCCGTTACGTTTTGTTTTTCAAGCGTTATCCCTTCCATCTGGGGGTCCGAGCAGCCACCGACAGATTTGTGAGAGGGGTTGTTTGACCACGGTACACCGATTCTGCTGAGTGCGGCTCGGTCCAGGGGGTGCCTAGGACCGGTTCGGATCTCGCTCGCCACTGATGTTAGAGTTGTTGTTGTTGTTGGGCTCCGGTCTTGTTGCTAAGTTTCTTGAATTTTCGCCAATGTTATTATGGGGGACCAGACCCTTTCATCATCGCGAAACTCCTAAAAAAACGGTTGCACACGAAGTGCTCGACGTGATTGTAGCCAAAAAGCTGAATGGGACGCGGATTGGGAGGGGCGTGCGAACGAAGCGACGGGGAGTGATTTCCTTCCCGCGCGCCGCGGATTAGGGGCACACACGGAGAGCGGTGGAGGTCGTGGAGCGGGGAGGACGTGGAGGAGGAGGTCATGAGTTATTCATGAGCACTGCACTGGCTCTAAGATGACCGACGCTCCCCCTCCAGCACGCAGCAGAGAGAGAGAGAAGGGGAAAAAAGCCCCTGACGTACGAAGGGGCTCGTGGAGGAAGGACGAGGAGGAGATGGTTGGGGGGGGGGGGTGACGACGATGATGATGAACGAGCAGTGGTGCGGACGGAGCAGAGGTTGAAGATGCGATGGCACTGAGTGTCAACCCCACATCCTCCTGAGCAACCGATGTTGTGGAACACGCGTCGACAGTGAGGATGTGAGATCTCTCCGTTCGTTCACCCACCACCCCTGACCCCAACAGGCTTTGGCTGTAAAGCTGATGAGGGAAGAGGGCCCGCTTCCCGCAGTCTTCCGTGTCCAGTGCCCCACGCCACCATAAAATCTGTTGAGACATCGCTAAACGACAGCCACCTGCCCCATCAACCAGAACCTCGCCCATGGCCCTCGCCGTCGACTCGAGTCGCGATCCCACCCGCTGGGACCGCGCTGTCGCCAACCTAGGATCTCGCACAGAGCCCGAAGAGCGCTGCTCCGAGAACAGTGAATGTACTGTGTGTACGTTGAACTTCTTTCGCACCGTACGTAGCCAACCGTGCTAATCGGAGGTGCGGGGGAAGGACAACAAACTAAAGACGAAAAGTAGTTCTAAAGAAATGAGAAAAAGTGGAACAAAGCGGACGTCCAGAATAAACACCTCCTTATTCGAGAACCAAACATGGCACCTCCTGGCTTTGCCGTTCCTCAAAGACACCGGCATAACCATCGACTTCATCAAACCATCACCGACAGGCCGATGCACACATCTCCTTCGCGAGTCGATAAGTAAAGCCGCGAACCGCAGCAGTGCGATCGTGGCCATGTAACCCAAACTACGGACCATCAAGTGAACCACTGTAGTCCTTGCTCCGTTAGCGCAGCAGGAACAGCATTACGACACGAACTCTCTCTCTCTCTCTCTCTCCTGAAGCCCTCTCGTTGTGGCCAGCAGACCCCGACGTTGGCATCGAACTCCTGAACGTATCGCTGGTGCCATCATAGTGCAGGGACTGAATCGTGGCTGTAACAGACGATTCTGTCACCAAGTCGGTCCAAGACGCCGGTTGCGAGCAAAGCCTCTCGGTGGGAACAGTAGCCACAGTCAGCAGCCCAAGTGACATTGATGCAATCAAGTCGATTGATTCATTGGTTGATCGACGATCGATTGTGTGGCTTAATACCCCCCCCCCTGCCCACGCCTCCCCCCTAAATTGTCGGCCCGTGTCACAGAGAATTTGCGGTGCTCCAATGACTGCATGTGTAATGAAATAAAAAGACTTATCTGTAATTAGATTATCCGCATCTCCCTTTCTCCTCCTCCTCCGGCCTCGGCTCTGTATTTAAAATCATCATCCTCCCAGCGTCGCCGCTGGGCCATTCATGGCTCCTTCGGTCTTGATGTGTCAGCATTCTTAAACAGGCCTTGGGAGACAATGTGCTGCGATGGAATTAAGGGTGGATTCTGAGTTCTCCATTTGAATAACAAAGCAGGATTTCTTTTTTTTGGCTTCTGACGGCCGGCACAGATGCGAGAGAGAGAGAGAGAAAGGCGGGCGCGATGGTGCTAACAGAAATTAAAAACGTGTCGAGACCGCTGCGTTCCTCTTGACCCTGTGACGCGTCAATTGCCTCCCCGCTACCGAGTGTCGCTCGCTCCGTGGCCAAATAGTGGCTGCGTGTCGCTGGCAAATAGGCGAGGTCATTTCTGAGAGAGGTAAATATTCACACGCGGTGGGGGGGGGGTGCAGCGGTTGCGGTCACGCAGCGGTGAGCGCTCTGAACTATGAACCGGTCAAACCCGAGTTTGATTCTTACCCAGGGCTGTCGTCAGTGAGGAGTGATATCCAGCATTGGTCCCGAGTCCTTTGCCAACGCACCACGAACCAGTCTGGTGAAGTATGGTCAAAACATCCCCCACCATCGAAAGTGGATTGACAAAAGAAGGGGCTGTACGAGAAATTACGGCCCTTTGTCAATCCACTGCTGGACAAAAGCCTGCATTTTGTATATATAGATTCATCACTGTGATGGCGAGTGTGCATTAGTGGAGGGGAGATTGCGGAACTGGTTTGGATACAGCTCGCCACTGACGTTAGCCGTAGAACAAGAGTCAAACTCGGGGTTCGCCTACTTCATATCGCAGCGCGTGATCCACGGAGCCACCGTTCTAAAACACAGCCGGGGTTTCTGGGTATCACCTTGAGCCGAGCAGTGGTGCCTATGGTCTGTAATTCAGCGCTTACGAAGGTTTGTGGATCACCGCACACAGATGTTGCTGTGAAACTCCCCCCTCCCCTCGCGTGGTGCAGCCATACGTTGGCTCGCCAGGAGAAGGCAGTACAGAAAGTGGACTAATTGTCCTCTGTTTCCATCTGGACGGGGATAGAGTGTTCCCCCTCGCTCGCGTCCGTTTATATTCCGGGTGGGAAAACGTTTGAAGATTACACCCAGAATGTAGCAGCAGAAGGACCATCCTTAAAAATAGTCGTACGACTCGCGACCAGCGCGAACCCTGACCTGTGATCTGGGAAACAACAGAAAAGCCAGGACAGGGAATGAGAAAGGACGGGGAGAGAGACAAAGGGAAGAGACACGGGTCCGAGGAGATTTGCGCCGCGGGGAACGCTGTTTGTGAACTACGTTCGTTTCACCGTGCGACGGATACAGAAGTTGTCTGTGGGCCCATCGTTGTGTTCGTTTTCGCTGTTGTTGTCATTGTGGTGACCCGAACGCTGGGGTTACTCCAATCCCGCTCTCGGGAGTTCTCACCCCGGTTACACAAAAATAAACCTGGAAACTCGAGAACAGGAAAAGGAAAACTAAGCAGCAGCGAGTCAACAAAAGGAGATAAACCCTCACTCTTTGGTTCTCGCTATAACCCAGGGGACTCGGCAACCAAAATAAGAAAAAAAGAGACATTTGTATTCGAATGTCGGCTAAAGCAAACTCGATATTTCGAAAGCCGCGAAGCACGTGGATACAAGACGGTCCTGAATGAATCACGTCGAACCATCGTTTCTGTAATCCACATTTTAAGAACAGCACAGCGATTTGTAATGCCGCATTCCAAACCATTGTTAGGCTTTGATTTAAAGCTTTCGTGACTGCAAGGATTCATCTTCTTTGGTTATTTCGGTAAAGTCACGTAGAATGAGAATATTGTGTTATTTTATTATTTTATTCTCATTCGACGTGACTTTACCGAAAGAACCAAAGAACAGTGTTAGGCTTTGAGACGTTCACCGTTTGTCTAAAATAAATAGGAGGGGGGATTTATTTTGTTTAATTTACTTTCGCAATGAGGGTGCCTGGACCAACGAAGCAGCTCCTGAAATAGCCACCGCAGGTCGCCGATCCCTGCTACAAACCAACAAGGTTCCCTCTCCACCAGCACCCGCTGTGAACCCGTGAGCGATCCGGGCGACAGAGCCCCAGGTGAGTGCATTGCACGCGCCGTGAAGAAAGCCGTCTCTGTGAACGTCACCCTTTACATATCGTCAATCACACGCGCAGTGTTATTGATGAGCGTGTCGAGGGTTTGCTGCTGCTGTTGTTGTTGTTGGCTGTGCTTAAACACCGCTGTAGTGTTTAGTTCGTTATCCTTCCTCCCCCCGCACCTCCTATTAGCGCGGTTGGCCACGTACGGTGCGAAAGAAGTTCAACATACAGTAACGTACAAGCGGTGGTCACGTTCTCTCTTTTCACTAAAGGCGTGCTTGATCCTTTGACCTCCGAGGCAGCCTCGTCACACGTGCGCCAGCGTGCACCGCCCCAGCTGCGCAGGTCACAGTCCTTGTGGTCACTGTTACGTTGCAATTATGGCTTTATTTTTTGGAGATTTGGAAAAGTTTTTTGGTTTGGACATGTTTGTTTTGTTGTAGTACGGAGTTAGACTGATGGCCTTAATCTAAGTTTTTGTGGTTGTTGTTGTTATTGTTTGACTTGCATACCACTGGGATTTTTTGCACACAGCGTTGGTGTACGGTGCTTTTTTCAGGAATATTTTTGCTGTTTTTTTTCCATGGATTTTCTATTTGCACAGTCACACGTAGTCACTTTAAGATGTTTTCTTGTTCGTGTTTTTGTTTTTTTTGTTTGTTGTAGTTGCACCCGATTCAAGAGCCGAATGGCTCACAGGGCTATACCAAAATAAACTGAACTGAACTGACCCCCATCCCGTCATTAATGTGTCTCTCTCTTTGTGGATGTATTCGTGTGTGGAGCGGGGGGGGGGGTGGCGCAGTGGTTAGCGCCGCTGCGCTACGACACGCGGTGAACCCGAGTTCGATTCCCGCTCACGATTATCTGAACCGATCCTGAAGACTCCTCCCCCTAGGTCGACTCAGCCTCAAATGAGTACCTGGTGCGGTGCGGTGTAAAACATCGCCACTGGGGAGACAGAGTGGGCCGGGCGTGGTGCTCGCCACCCACCTCCTCGAGTGCCGTCCCGGCCTTCACAGGACTTGCCCCGACAGTCTGTTAAGGCTATACGGGCGTCTTTGTCTTGTTGAGTGTATATATATCTGTGTGTGTTTAGGCGCATACGCGCTGTTTGCTCGAGGGCGGTGCGCCACGGTCGCAGGGAGGTTCACTGCCGCCGCCGCCTCCGCCTCATTTCGCTTTGAGGATAACGCCGCGAGGCCCCGTGGTGGCCACAGCTGAGTGTGCGAGAGTGTGTGTGTGCGTGTGTGTGCGAGAGTGTGTGTGAGTGTGTGCGTGCGAGTGTGTGTGTGTGCGTGTGTGTGTGCGAGTGTGTGTGTGTGGCTGGTACCAGCGGTGTGTGTGACTGGGTCATGTAGCCCGCATGCCCAGCCACCGCATGCCTAAACAGCTTTTGTTCGGCCGGATTGAGGGGGCTAAACGGGCGCGGCACGGGCTAGAGAAGTGATGGAGTGATGTGGTACAGGAGGACGTGGAGCTGAGTGGACTTGCCGATGACTGGTACCAACGGTGTCAAGATCGGCCTCTGTGGAGGAGGCTCGTGAAGGACGCTACTGGGCAGTTGTAGGCAGTCGCCCTCCAACAACAACGGAGGGCGGAGGAGCGACGCTCAATAATGAGCGGAGCGTCGGGTAGCTAAAGCACAGCAGGTTGGCACAGTAGGAGACACAGGTGGTGCATCAGCCAGTCATCTCAGTAATCTTAGTCAGCCGACCCGTGGCACTTGGGTCTGCCCTGTGACCTCCTGCCAGCGGGCGTTCGACACTTCACGTGGCCTCAAGGTGCACATGGCCTGGCACAAGCGTCGTAGTGACGTCACCGCCACTTAGTGGCGAATGGCGGTTGTTGTGTGTGTGCGTGCGAGTGTTTGCGCGGGGAGCGGTAGTGTAGCGGTTACAAACCCGGCGACTCGAGTTCGATTCCCGCTCACGGCCAACACCAGTGACGATTATTTGAACCGATCCTGAAGACTCCTCCCCCTAGGTCGACTCAGCCTCAAATGAGTACCTGGTGCGGTGTGAAGTAAACATCGCCACTGGG